>NW_015173128.1:1339644-1368352 GCF_001447785.1 Gekko japonicus
CCCCCCCCCACACAAAATTTTTACCAAAAATAAAACGCGGGGGGGGGGGGGGACTTGGAGGGCATGTAAAGGAGCATCTGGGGGAGGTCCCCTGTAACTTTGATGTCTCTAACTTGCAGAGGATCCCCTCTGTACACTCCTGAACCTGCGCCTGTCATTTCCCAAAAAAGCACTTTCCTGGGGGCACCTTCGGGGGGGGGGGCATAACTTGGACCCCGTAAATCCAATCATCACCACACTTGGAGAGCAGGTAGAGGAGAGTCAGCGGGAGATCCCCGGAGAGTTTGGTGTCCCTGGCTTGCACAGTATCTATTCTATACACTCCTGAACCTCCTGAACCTGTGCCTGTCAAATTGACCGCCTGCCGTTTCCCCAGAAACCACTTTCCTGGGGGGCATCTTCTTTGGGGGGCTGTAACTTGGACTGCATAAATCCAATCCTCACCAAACTTGGAAGGCAGGTAGAGGAGAGTCAGTCAGAGATCCCCTGTGTTTGGTGTCTCTAGCACGTCGAGAGGCTGTTCTACCGCATCATGAACCTTGCAAACCAAACCAATTCATTTGGCAGTTAAAAGTTTGCGACGGTTCGTGGTTCATGAACGGGGCACGCCATGAACCACAAACCAAACTGCATTCTCCCGGTTTGTGCCCATCCCTAGACTGCAGCCATGACAGTCTGTTGTAGCACACTAAAACAGGAGTCCAGTGGCACCTTAAAGACAAACAGGATTTTAGTGTGAGCTTTTGTGAGTTGCCACTCACTTCTTCAGGCTTGTGAAGAGAAGCTCATAATCTTCCCTCCCTGTATCTGAGGAAGTGAGCTGTGACTCAGGAAAGCTGATATGGAAATAATGTTGTTTGTCTTGAAAGCTAGGCAGTAAGGGGAATAAACCCTCAGATGACTATAATTGTATAGGGCGGTTGCTTTTCTTTGGATTCAGCACGCAAAGTCAAGAAACAGACCTGGACACTCATCTAGTTTGAGGCATGCTTACATTACATGTTTAAATTGGTTTCTAGTCATTCCCACCGCCCAAAGAACCATGGGAAGTGTAGTTTTCTGAGGAGGAGCCAACAGCATCAAAGTGAGAAGCCTTAGCACTTTCACCAAACCATAATTCCCAGCAGTCTTTGGGAAAGTCACCCTAGTGAGTCTTTGCCAGGAGACAATTCTGGGGCTTTGGAGAACACACCTCTCTCACTGGTGCTCAAAAGTGGCCTGCGACACACATGCACAGAACTGGAGGAGAGAAGGGTGTAAAGTTGATAACTGCCTGCTACCATATCCTCCTGTTTTTTTCCATAATATGAAGTTCAAGATAAGGTATTGTCTTGAGTAAACCAGCTGCTTTCAAACTGACCCCACCTCCAATGTACGGGGTCCCAGGATCTGTCCAGGCACCCCCTGGTCTTGCTGCACACCAGGATTTTAAAAAACCCATTGCTACATCATGCAAAGCCACCTTGGATCCCAGAGAGCCAGTGCGGAAGACCGGTGAGTGTCTGAACTTGAGGTCTGGAAGCCCATGGGGTGACCTTGGGCCCATCACACTCTCGCAGCCTGACCTACCTCGCAGGGATATTGTGAGGATAAAACAGAGGAGAGGAGAACTACAGCATGCCACTGCGAAGTTCCCAGGAGGAAGGGTGGGAACATAAGAACATAAGAGATGCCAATGTTGGATCAGGCCAAAGGCCCATCCAGTCCAACACTCTGTATCCCACAGTGGCCAGAAATACCAGTGCCATCAGGAGGTCCACCAGTGGGGCCAGGACATTAGAAGCCCTCCCACTGTTGACCCCCCCCAAGCACCAAGATGACAGAGCATCACTTGCCCCAGAGTCCCTATCTATACCTTGTGGCTAATAGCCACTGATGGACCTCTGCTCCATATGCTTATCTAATTCCCTTTTGAAGCCGTCCATGCTTGTAGCTGCCACCACTTCCTGTGGCAGTGAATTCCAAGTGTTAATCACTCTTTGGGTGAAGAAGTACTTCCTTTTATCCGTTCTAACCCGACCGCTCAGCAATTTCATGGAGTGCCCACGGGTTCTTGTATTGTGAGAAAGGGAGAAAAGTACCTCTTTCTCTACCTGCTCTTTCCCATGCATAATCTTATAAACCTCAATCATGTCACCCCTCAGTCGTCGTTTCTCCAAGCTAAAGAGCCCTAAGCGCCTTAACCGTTCCTCATAGGGAAAGTGTTCCAACCCTTTTATCATTCGAGTTGCTCTTTTCTGCACTTTTTCCAAAGCTATAATATCCTTTTTAAGGTGTGGTGACCAGAATTGCACACAGTATTCCAGATGAGGTCGCACCATTGATTTATATAGCGGCATTATGATATTGGCTGATCTGTTTACAATACCCTTCCTAATAATCCCCAGCATAGCATTGGCCTTCTTTATTGCAGTCACACACTGTCTCGACATTTTCAGTGAGTTATCTACTACAACTCCAAGATCTCTCTCTTGATCTGTCTCTGCCAGTTCAGACCCCATCAACGTGTATTTATAGTTAGGATTTTTGGCTCCAATGTGCATCACCTTGCACTTGGCCACATTGAACCCCATTTGCCATGTTGACGCCCACTCGCCCAACTTTGACAGATCCCTTTGGAGTGCCTCACAATCCTCACTGGTTTTCACCACCCTGAACAACTTCGTATCATCCGCAAATTTAGCCACTTCACTGCTTACTCCCAACTCCAAATCATTAATGAACAAGTTAAAAAGCAGTGGACCAAGTACTGATCCCTGTGGTACCCCACTGCTTACACCCCTCCACTGGGAGAACTGCCCATTTATACTCACTCTCTGTTTTCTATTAATTAGCCAGTTTTTGATCCATAAAAGGACTTGTCCTTTTATCCCATGATTTTTGAGCTTGCTTAGGAGCCTTTGATGAGGAACTTTATCAAAAGCTTTCTGGAAGTCAAGGTAAACAATATCTATTGGATCCCCCTTGTCCACATGTTTGTTCACCCCCTCAAAGAACATTAACAGGTTAGTGAGACAAGATCTTCCCTTACAGAACCCATGTTGAGTCTGCCTCAATAGGTTTTGTTCATCTATGTGCCTACTAATTCTTTCCTTAATAATGGTTTCCACCAATTTACCCGGTATCGACGTCAGACTGACTGGCCTGTAATTTCCCGGATCTCCTCTGGAACCCTTTTTAAAGATGGGAGTGACATTAGCTACCTTCCAGTCCTCAGGAATGGAGGCTGATTTTAAGGAGAGATTACATATTTTTGTCAGGAGATCCACAAGTTCACAATTGAGTTCTTTCAGAACTCTTGGATGTATGCCATCTGGGCCTGGTGATTTATCAGTTTTTAAGTTGTTTATCAGTTTTAGGACCTCCTCTCTCGTCACCTCAATCTGACTCAGGTCTTTCAACACCCCTCCCGAACTCAGCGGCTCTGGAGTGGGCAAGCACCTCTCATCTTCCACAGTGAAGACGGAGGCAAAAAATGCATTTAGCTTCTCAGCCATTTCCCTATCATCCTTCAGTACTCCTTTTACCCCTTGGTCATCCAAGGGCCCCACTGCCTCCCTGGCTGGTTTCCTGTTTCTAATGTATTTGAAGAAAGTTTTATTGTTGGTCTTTACATTTTTTGCTATATGCTCCTCATATTCCCTTTTTGCATGCCTGACCACAGACTTGCATTTTATTTGCCATAGCCTGTGTTCTGTTTTATCAGCCTCACTGTGACTAGCTTTCCACCGCTTAAAGGAATCCTTTTTACCTTTTACAGCTTCCATTACTTTGTTTGTTAACCATGTAGGCTTTTTCTTATACCTGTTTGTGCCTTTCCTAACCTGCGGAATATATTTTATTTGAGCTTCTAGAATTGTAGTTTTAAACAGTTTCCAAGCTTCCCCAATGGTTTTGACCCTTTCTACTTTTCCCTTCAGTTTCCTCCCCACATGTCCCCTCATATCAGAAAAATTACCCCTTTTAAAGTTAAAAGTGGTTGTGTGAGTCTTTTTGGCCAATTCCCTATTTGTACAAATGTTGAACTCAACAACATTATGATCACTGTTCCCAAGCGGTGCAATCACTTTTACATCTCTCACCAGGTCTTGAGTGTTACTTAGGACCAAATCAAGGATCGCCTCTCCCCTGGTAGGTTCCATGACCATCTGCTCCATAGCACAGTCATTTAGAGTGTCTAGAAACTCAATCTCTTTCTCTCGACTAGAACACATATTGACCCAATCAATGTGTGGGTAGTTAAAATCACCTATTACGACACAGTGTTTTTGTCTAGCTGCTATCTTTAATTCATTCATCATTTTATAATCCTCCTCTATCTTTTGATCCGGTGGGCGATAACAAACTCCCAGTGTTAAGTTTCCTTTTGGCCCCCCTATTTCAACCCACAGAACTTCAAGAAGCGAATCCAATTCTCTTAGCCTCTCGATCTTTCTGGACTTTATACCCTCTCTGACATACAGAGCCACCCCACCTCCAACCCTTCCCCCCCTATCCTTCCGATATAATATATAACCGGGAATCACCGTATCCCACTGATTTTCCTCATCCCACCAAGTTTCTGAAATACCCACAATGTCTATTTTTCCCTCTGACACCAAGCACTCCAACTCCCCGATTTTACCTCGGACACTTCGAGCATTTGTATAGAAACAGCTGTAATTTCCCATACTGGTTAAGCCTGCCACCTTCCTCTTGCAATCTCGAGACCTTGTCAGGCAGTCCATGTCACTAGCCATGGTCTCAGTGGACAATTTCAATCCACCTCCCTGTAGAAAAGCAACAGGTACCCCCTCATCTCTCTGAGATGAGCCAACCCGAACCAGAGACTTTTCATCTCCTGTCGGCTTTCCCCCAATATTCAGTTTAAAAACTGCTCTGCCACCTTTTTGATTTTAAGCGCCAGCAGCCTGGTTCCTTCTCGGGACAAGTGGAGACCGTCTCGCCTGTACAGCTCCCTCTTGTTCCAAAAAGAATCCCAGTGCCTAACAAACCTGAACCCTTCCCCTCTACACCATCGTCTCATCCACGCATTGAGACTCCTGATCTGTGCCTGTCTCTCCGGCCCTGCGCGTGGAACAGGTAGCACTTCTGAGAAGGCTACCTTGGAGGTCCTGGCCTTGAGTTTCCTGCCCAGCAGCCTAAATTTCTCCTCCAGGACCTCACGACTGCATTTCCCCACATCGTTGGTGCCGACATGCACCACGACCACTGGCTCCTCCCCAGCACTATCTACCAGCCTATCTAAAACACGCGTAATGTCCGCTACCTTTGCACCAGGCAGGCAAGTCACCATACGGTCAGTACGCGGGTTCGCCACCCAGCTGTCTACCTGCCTAAGGATCGAATCACCCACTACCAAGAGCCCCCCTCCCACCCTGCCCAGGGATGGTTCCTTGGTGCAAAAGGATAACCGCTCACCAGCTGGGGAAGAGGTCCCTTCTGAGGGCACATTCCCCTTATCCTCAGCACGGTGCCCTGTTTCCCCTAGACCCTCATGCTCCCTGACAGCAGCGGGGCTGCCAGATCCAGAGTGGGACGTAGCTAACAAGTCCCCGAGAGTCTTTTCTGTGCGCCTAGCTGACTGTCTCTGCTTCTCCAGGTCAGCCACCTTGGCCTCAAGGGAGCACACACGTTCCCTGAGAACCAGGAGCTCCTTGCACCGAGCACACACCCAAGACTTCTGCCCAGTGGGCAGATAGTCATACATGTGACACTCTGTGCAAAACACTGGATAGCCCCCAACCCCCTGCTGGCATTCTGGCTTCATAATTCTTTTAAAATAAGTAAATGTAATCCCCCTTTTAAATCCCTTTGTATTTATGTGTTTTTTTCTTGTCAAAGTCAAATTACTTTATGGGGAAAACAAGGAGCCTAGGGTTTTCACTTTCTGCCTCTTCTTGGGCGTCTCACAGAGCCCCTAGTCCAAGAGTCCCTGGGCTAAGAGCCACGGGCAAAGAGCCCTTTAGCTCGCCCTTCGGCTCGTGCCAGAGGCTCGTGCCTCTGGCAAGGTGCTTCCTTAAATAGAGGCCTCCCCCAGCAGAGTGCTGGCAGCAGCTATTCAAATGCACCCAGGCACTCAATCACATGCAAAACAATGCCCCTTCCTTTTCCTCTCAATTGCAGTCAATCACAGTCAAACAATGCCCTTTCCTCTCTCAAGCAGCCAGGAATCTGCAAAAACTCCAAGCGCTTCCACACACTCCCAGACCAGTTCTCCCACCAAAATCCTCAGCTGGATCCTCTCCGCTGAAAGCAAATAAAAAACCACTCACCCCTCTGTCTCCTGCTCCTGCTCCTGCTCAGAGCTCAGCTGGGTCTCCAGGTCTGATACTAGGATTCAAAGCCGCATCGAAGGAGGCTTTGTACCTCGTAAGAACATCAGAAGAGCCTCGGCCACCTTCCAGCCTGCGTCCCATCCCAAAGGTGGCAGACAGTGGGGCAAGGAAAACAAACTCCTCTCCGACATTGGTGTTGTGCAACGCCAGGTCCATAAACAATAAGACCTCAGTCCTGCGGGACCTCCTGCTGGAGCAGGATGTGGACCGAGACCTGGATACGAGACAGGGAGACTGTTGCTCTTTCCCAGTTGGCTCCTCCTGGGTTCTCGGTCCTTCACCAATCTCGGACTTTGGGGCGGGGGGGGGGGAGGAGGGGCTTTGTTCATTCGGGAGGCTTACTCCTTCAGGGCGCTCCCAGCGGTGAGGATCGCAGGCATTGAGTGTGTCGGCTTTGTGTGAGAAGCTGGGGAGAGTTTGGCTGTCTGGCTAGTGTACCGACCGCCCAACGCACGGGCAGACAGCCTGCCATCTCTGGTGGAGGCTGTATCAGGCTGGGCACTGGAACACCCTAGGCTGTTAGTCCTGGGTGACGATGCGGCCTCCTCCCAGGCGGTGGACCTAGCATCGTCCATGGCGGCGCTGGGACTCTCCCAATATGTAACGGCCCCCACGCATCAGGCCGGTCACACGCTTGATTTGATCTTCGCGACAGGGGTTACAGTGGACCGGATTACTGCTACGGCAGTCCCATGGTCGGACCACCATGCCCTGAAGGCCCGAGTGAACTTGTCACCCCAACCCTGTTTGGGCGGTGAGCGGATTCTGGCTCGCCCTCGGAACCTAATGGACCCTTTGTGGCTTCAGATGGCTCTCCGGGATCCATTGCCCCCTGGTGGCTCGTTAGATGAGCTAGTCGAGGACTGGCATAGCCGACTCTCGGCGGCCATTGACGAGATCGCTCCCAGACGCCCTCTGCGCCCTCGCACAAGGCTGGCTCCTTGGTATACCCAGGAGCTGAGGCTGATGAAACGAAGGCTCAGACAGCTAGAGAGACAGTGGCGGCGAGTTCGTGATGAAGCGTCAAGAGCATCCTATCAAACGTTTATGAAATCGTATGAGATGGCAACCAAGGCTGCGAAGGAGGACTTCTATGCAGCCGAAATTGCGTCTGCAAGCTCGCACCCAGCACAATTGTATAGAATGATTCGGTCTCTAACCACCCTGCCTCAGAGCAGTCAAAATGTCAGGGAATTGGATACAGGCTGTGAGGCTTTCGCAAGCTATTTTGCAGATAAAGTCTTGCTGCTCCGCCGCGACCTCCCAGCCACACTTGAGACAGTATGCAAACTCGAGGCCCCATGCGCGTCTTCTGGTTCCATTCTGGATTGTTTCAGCCCTCTCAGCCTAGAGGAAGTTGACAGATTGATCTCAACTGTACGACCAACCACATGCAGCCTTGATCCGTGCCCCTCCTGGCTAATTAAAGCTGGCCGCGAGGGGTAACGAGGCACCCTTAGGGACATTATCAACAGGCCCCTCTTGGAGGGCCTTTTCCCAGGGGCTCTCAAGGAAGCGATGGTCCGTCCTCTCATAAAAAAAGCATCCTTGGACCCGGCCGAATTGGCCAACTATCGGCCGGTCTCCAATCTTCCCTATTTGGGCAAATTAATAGAGAGGGCGGTGGCGATACAGTTGCAGAGCTTTCTGGATGACACTTCCACGCTGGATCCCTTCCAGTCTGGCTTCCGCCCTGGTCATGGGACGGAGACAGCACTGGTCGCCCTCACGGATGACCTCCGGAGGCATTTGGATCGGGGCGGGACGGCGGGGCTCCTGTTGTTGGATCTGTCGGCGGCGTTCGACATGGTCAACCATCAGCTCCTCACCCACCACCTCGCTGACGTGGGGATTTGGGGGCTAGCCTTGCAATGGCTTGTCTCCTTTCTCCAAAGTTGGAGACAAAGGGTGGCGCTTGGGGAAGAGATGTCCCGAAGGCACCCACTAGTTTGCGGAGTGCCCCAAGGGGCAGTGCTCTCCCCAGTGTTATTTAACATCTATATGCGCCCCCTTGCCCAGATGTATGTGCTTGGGTGTCACCAATATGTGGATGACACCCAGCTCTATCTGTTGTTGGGCGGTCGGTCTGGCTCTACCCTGGAAGATCTGGACCGGGCGTTGCAGGACGTGGCGGGATGGCTTAGGCTGAGTCATCTGAAACTGAATCCGACGGAGGTCCTTTGCCTGAATCGGAGCGGCTCGGGGTTAGGGGCCCCTATTCCGGCCTTCGGTGGGGTGCCAGCACCGAGGGTCAGGAGTTTGGGTGTGCTCCTGGATGCTTCACTGACAATGGAGGCCCAGTAGCGGCCACTGCTAAGGCAGCCTTTTATCACCTTCGGCTGAATAGGCAGTTGGTTCCCTTCCTCGAGCACAATGATCTGGCTTCAGTGATCCACGCTATGGTCACCTCGAGGATAGACTACTGTAATGCTCTCTACATGGGGCTGCCCTTGGGGCAACTTCGGAAGCTGCAGCTGGTGCAAAATGCGGCAGACAGGTTGTTGATGGGTCTCCCCAAGTGGGAGCACATCTAGCCTGTGCTGAAGGCATTGCACTGGCTTCCAATAACTTCCGGATTCGCTTCAAGGTGCTGGTTTTGACCTTTAAAGCCCTAAATGGTCAGGGGCCTGCCTACCTGAGGGACCGCCTCTCCCTGTACATTCCCCCAAGAGCACTGCGGTCTGGATCACAACACCGCCTGGCCCCCCCGGGCCTAGGGAGGCCAGGTTGATGGTAACCCGGACCAGGGTGTTCTCCCTGGTGGCGCCAATGCTGTGGAATGAGCTCCCTAATAAAATTAGAGCGCTACGGGTCCGACCAGTGGTCCATCTAGACCAGCATCCTAATGCCTCAGAATGTGGAGGTTCCCCTCAGTCACCAACATCTCCTCACATACCATGTGAAGTCTCTTGAAAAGCTTTTTTTATCTCTCTCAACAATTCTTCGGCCACGGCTGGCAGGGTGGCGTCCATCCTAAGACTGCACCACGGATCCCTTTTTCTGTAGGAAAAACAAACACATGCAGAATTGTTATTAAAGGATAACGACGAGGCTCTTGTTCCCCAGAAAAGGGCAAGACAAGGGCTCCATTTATTTAACCTTGGTAAATCTAAGGTTTCATTTGTTTTTAATTGAGAGGAAATGAGTTCTCAGATATCTTCATACTGCTGAGTGGGCTCTGGGTATTTCAGACCCAACACACTCATTGGCGAAGCCTTCCCTTCACTATACCAAAGGCCAGAAAGAAAAAAACAGAGAGAGAGAGAGAGAGAGAGAGAGAGAGAGAACAGACATGCCTCCCCAGTCCTACCTACACACAAGCTAGTCCACAGCCTATCTGATTAAAGTGCATAATGCCCCCCAATAAGGCACCTGCAGAGAAGAAAGTGTGCCATCACGAAGCAATCTGTTGTTGTTGTTCAGTCGCACAGTCGAGTCCGACTCTTCGTGACCCCATGAACCAGATCCCGCTAGGCCCTCCTGTCTTCCGCCGTCCTCTGAAGTTTGCTCAACTTCATGTTCGTTGCATCTATGACACTGTCTAACCATCTCATCCTTTGCCGTCCCCGTCTTCTTTGACCTTCAATCTTTCCCAGCATCAGGGTCTTCTCCAGTGAGAGCTCCCTTCTCATTTGGTGGCCCAAAGTATTTGAGCTTCAGTTTAATTATCTGGCCTTCCAGATAATCTGACCCAGCAATAAACAACAACACACCTCAGCAATCGGATTAGATTAAAAGAAAATTAAGCTGAGCAGGGATCCAAAGAGCTGGCACACCCAAAGGATGGCCAGCTACATACCTTGGCACTCATAAGCCATAGAACACACTACTCTGGACTCAATCAGCTGCAGAATCAGCTTGTTTTGTGGTGGGGCACTGATGTTGCAAAACACCCAGTCACATCACAACAGTCCCTGTGTAGTCTAAGTTGGGAAGCAGGTACAGCATTCGGATTGCTCCCGTAACTGAAACTGGCTAGCCTCTGGAGGGTGGGGAAGCCCCCTTGCCAATTTCAGCCCCAGTGGTCAGACCAGCCAAAGCTTCTTGACAAAATCTCTGAAGGCAATCTGGGGTGTTTTAGTTCTGCTCGCAAACTCGGGGTCATTTTCATCAACAGAAGTTGCTACAAAATTTTACCACCCTGCAAATCCAGTTTGAAACCCCCCATTTCAATTTTGCGTCTCCTTCTGTGCAAATCACACTTGTCTTTATTTCTGCATTGTTTTCTGTTCCCTGACACTGAATGATCCCCTTACATTTATGCAACTTTAAATTCTGATCCGTTGTGTGTCTCACACGCAAACGGCTTAACAATGGCATCAAAGCAACACAGAGACATGACATGAAGCTGCCTTGTACTGAATCAGATGGTTGGTCCATTGAGGTGAGTACTGTCTACTCAGACCAGCAGCAGCTCTCCAAGGCCTCAGGCAGGATCTTACATCACCTAGTGCCCAATCCTTTAACTGGAGATGCCTGGGACTGAACTGGGGACCTTCTGCGTGCCAAGCAGACGCTCTGCCACAGAGCCATGGCCCCTGCCCGACAAACTGAGAGCCAGTCTGGGGTAGTGGTTAGTGTCTCGGACTAGGTTCAGATCCCTGCTGCATCCTGGAAGCTCACCAGGTGATCCGGGGCCAGTCACTCACACACAGCCTAACCTACCCCACCAGTGGTGGTGTTAAGAATAAAACAGGGGGGAAAGCGAGAGAGAATTGGATACCATTTTATGACTGGGTGGAAAGAAACTTTGAAGACCACGAACAATGAACATAACTGTTATAAACTCTAACTTGAACTGTACGGAACTTGACTTTTTTTCAGGACTCATTATAGAAGATTTTAGCGATCCAAGTTAAGCGTCACTAGCTTTAGTAAATATATAAACAAAAGAGATCTGGAAACAAAGAATTAAGACAGAAAATTTGTAACAGCTATTATATAAATTGGATGGAACTTCCCTTTATGTCTTATCCCATCCCATGTACCCTTCCTACCCTATTATGTATTAAAGTAAAGGTAAAAGGTTCCCTTGCTCGAAAGCCAGTCGAATCCGACTCTAGGGTTGCGGTGCTCATCTCCGTTTCAAAGCCGAAGAGCCAGCGCTGTCTGAAGATGCTTCCGTGGTCATGTGGCCGGCATGACTAAACACCAAGGTGCACGGAACGCTGTTACCTTCCCACTGAAGTGCTACCTATTTATCTACTTGCAATTTTCTTGCTTTCGAACTGCTAGGTTGGCAGGAGCTGGAACTAGAGACGGGAGCTCACTCCATCTTGCGGCACCCGGGTCTCGAACTGCTGAACTACTGACCTTCCACAGCCTGCAGTTCAGCGTCTTAACCACTTGAGCTAAATAAAACTTAGAACCAAATAAAAATTTATGAAAAAAATAATAAAATGGGAAAAGGGAGGATTGTCACTTTGGAACCACACTGGGGAGAAAGTGGGGAATACATGAAGTAAAGGAACCGACGCCAGCAATGAAAAGGGGCAAAACGATATGCAAATGTGAAAAAGCACGTATTTCTACACGTATAACCTACTCTGCACCTCTGGAAACAATAATAAATATAGGTAAATTGGAATCATTTATTTTATTGTTTTACTGAGCTGGATTCTGTGTCTTTGCAAGAGGTTTGGTGAGCAGAACATAGGAAAATGAAGCTTTTCTCCATGCTGTTAAATATTTCACCTATTGGACTTCTACACGGAAGTCTGAATGGCAAAGACCGTTAATAAAAATATGATAAACCTAAATGTGAGTAAGTGTCGGGCTTTTCTGTAAGAGAAGGCAAGGTTTCGAGGTTCACGGAATCCCTCATCTGTTGAACAAAACCCAGAAACTTGTATTCTCCGCCCTCATACCACCACCCGGGTTTGGCTCCACTGAAGTCAGATTCATCTTGTTTGTTTCGTTTGTGTAATCTGTTTCCCTGCTTCAGACCAAGTGAGCAATCTGTTGCCTACCAGACGACATTATGAAAGAGAGCCGTCAGCGGCAAAGCAATGAGGGCTGGAAAAGATATCAGATGGGAAGGCAGGAGAGAAATTAATATATTGGGAGGTTGAAGGAGAGATAAAGTTAATGCAGTTTTGCCTGGCTGCTCCTCAGAACAAGCAAAGAACGATCAGTGCCCCCCCCCCCCCCCCCCCGTCACCCCATCCCTTGTTTTTTCTTTGCACTGCATGCTTGGCAAAACAGAGAGCAGCAATTCTGGCCCCAGTAAAAGATCCTGGGATTCTGACCTCTGGGGATATTAATATTTAAGGCGAACACTGAGGTCCGCTTCATGGCTTTGTTTTGTCCTCCTCGTCGGCCACAGACAGAGAAACCCTGGAGTGGAGACAGAGGTATATCCCTGAAAACAATCCAACATATTCAAAGCCTTGGAACGGGCGGCCTAGAATGCTGCAATAGGGGAGGCAGGAGTGACAGCCAGGAAGCCCCGGCGTTAAAGGGCAGCAACAACTCTTGGTCCCTAGCCTCTGGGAGCAGCTTCCCTCACACCATCAATTTATCGTTGAGGAAGGCGACAAATTATACTTTTATATTGTATTATTTATTTAATTCATTTGCACCTTGCCTTTTCCCCCAGTGGGGACCCAAAGCGGCTTACACTGTTCTCTTCCCGAAAACCCCGTGAGGTAGGTTAGGCGGAGAGAGTGTGACTGGCCCAAGGCCAACCAACAGGCTTCCACGGCACGATTGGGGATTCAAACCCAGGTCTCCCAGACACTAGTCCGACACTCTTAACCACTATGCAACTCTGGATTTGTTCCTGGTAGTTTTACTTGGGGGAGGAGATTAATTTTAATATACTTGATTGCAGGGGTCATTTTGTAGAAAAAGAGGTTCAGGAGCTCATTAGCATATTTGCATATGCCACAGCCCTGACATCACTGGAAGTGTGTCAGAAGGCAACACCCACCCCTCAGGCTCCACTGGACTGTTTTGGATGGCTAGCTATTGGGCGGGGGGGGGACGTGCAGATCTGCCCTCGCAGAGGAGGGAGAGCTTGTACCTGAATAAAACTGGGTCTTAAAGGTGCCACTGGACTGTTTTGGACCAGGGGGCTGGGCGGGCTCTACAACTTACCTGGCTGCTTCTTGCTCTGACTGAGGGCTGCTGGGAGCAGGGGGTGGGGCTTGTTGCATGTGCCCGCCCCCTGGGCTCTTTACTGCCGGAGCTCCGCTCCTGTGCGCTCCTGCAGGAAATGACCCCTGCTTGATTGTATTTTGGCAGCAAGTGGAATGCTGTCTTGGACGCTGTGCCCAAAAAGGCAGGGTTGCCAGCTCTGGATTGGGAAATACCTGGAGATTTTGGGGGAGAGCAGCGTTTGTGGAGGGGAGGGCAGGGTAGAATGCCGCAGAGTCCACCCTCCAGAGCAGCCATTTTCTCCAGGGGAACTGATCTTGATCATCTGGAGAACAACTGTAATAGTGGGAGATTTCCGGGCTCCATCTGGAGGCTGGCAACCCTACAAAAACGTGGGATTCACATTATACCATAAAACTGAAGTAAACTGATTTTTTAAAAAGCTTCTGTAGTCACAGAAGGCAACGGTGACCTAGTCTCTACCAGTGCTCCCTCTCAGCTGCGGAGTCTTGTGAGCAAAAATTCTACTCTGTGAGCTACCGGCATTAAAGTTGTGAGCGAGCCATTTGGCTACTGCATAAAATTAGTTTGTCCTGGAGCCATCCTTCCTGAGCTAAGACAAAAGTGTGTGAGCCGGAGGCTAAAAAACTGTGAGCTAGCTCACACTAACTCAGCTTAGAGGGAACACTGGTCTGCTCTGCACCACCCCTATCACCTCCCAAAACAAAACTGTATTTGGATTTATGCCCCTGAACTCTGGTATTTAAAGTCTGTCATCTGCAAAAGCAAAACAAAACATTTTCTGCTTTAATTCCCCCCCTCTGTTAAAACAATAGAGTTCCTAGTCCTTATGAACACAGATTCAGCGACAGCAGCACTTGAAAGCCAAGCCATTGCAAATGCAAGATACTGAAAGGTGTGAAACGATAGAAAAGGGCAAAAGTCCAGTAGCACCTTAAAGACTAATAAAATTTGTGGCAGGGTGTGGGCTTTTGTCACTGCTCACTTCTTCAGACTCGTGAAACGCTCACGCCCTGCCACCAATTTTGTTAGCCTTGAAGGTGCTGCTGGACTCTTCCTCTTTGCTGCTACTACGGACAGACTAACAGGCTACCCATCTTGATCTATCTCCATGTGAAAATAATGTATGAAGTTCTTCCAATGTTTCACAGGTAGAAACAGGGGCTTCCTTGTAATGCTTCTACTCTGGAGCCAGGAATTACAGTCTGGGTCTCCTCCTTTCCTATAACATGGCAGTATGTAACTTGGAATGCACTGCTGCAGCCAGCGGTATGAAAAAAGTGACAAGCATAAGAAGGATTACAACGTAATTACAGAACCAGCAACACCAGGGAATAAGACGCTAAATACTTAAAGAACTAATTAAATAAACATAATTGAAAACTTAACATTTGTGATTATTTATCTCTTTTTTAACTGTACCATATGTAGAATGCCGATTAAAGTACAATTACAATTTTACAGCTGTATAGTATAAAATCTAAACAACCAATTTCATGAGCTAGGTAATTTCCAAACTAATGAAGACATCAACATCAGGAAAATAATCAGTTGTAACAGGGTGAATTCAATTATAGAACTTCAACAACACCCGAAGAGTCATCTAGTCATCTGGTGTTGTTGAAGTTCTATTGTACACTTAAGAAGAAGAGAAGAAGAAGAGATTGGATTTATACCCCGCCCTTCACTACCCAAAGGTGTCTCAGAGCGGCTTACAAACTCCTTTTCCTTCCCCTCCCCGCAACAGACACCCTGGGAGGTAGGTGGGGCTGAGAGAGCTCTGACAGAAACTGCTCTTTTTTCAAGAACAGCTCTTATCAGAACTATGGCTTGCCCAAGGTCCTCCAGCAGGTGCAAGTGGAGGAGCAGGGAATCAAACCCGCTTCTCCCAGATTAGAGTCCGTGCACTTAAAAAAGGACAGATAAATAATCACAAATGTTAAGTATTCGATTATGTTTATTTAAATATTTAGCATCTTTATTACAGTGGTACGAAAATGGCAGGCCAGGCGTGGCAGATGCCTTCGTATGTGTGACTGTAATAAAGAAGGCAAATGCTATGCTGGGGATTATTAGGAAGGGTATTGAAAACAGATCAGCCAATATCACAATGCCCCTATATAAATCAATGGTGCGACCTCATTTGGAATACTGTGTGCAATTCTGGTCACCACACCTTAAAAAGGATATTATAGCTTTGGAAAAAGTGCAGAAAAGGGCAATTCGAATGATAAAAGGGTTGGAACACTTTCCCTATGAGGAAAGGTTAAGGCGCTTAGGGCTCCTTAGCTTGGAGAAACGACGACTGAGGGGTGACATGATTGAGGTTTATAAGAATATGCATGGGAAAGAGCAGGTAGAGAAAGAGGTACTTTTCGCCCTTTCTCACAATACAAGAACCCGTGAGCACTCCATGAAATTGCTGAGCGGTTGGGTTAGAACGGATAAAAGGAAGTACTTCTTCACCCAAAGAGTGATTAACACTTGGAATTCACTGCCACAGGAAGTGGTGGCGGCTACAAGCATGGACGGCTTCAAAAGGGAATTAGATAAGCATATGGAGCAGAGGTCCATCAGTGGCTATGAGCCACAAGGTATAGATCAGTGGCTATTGGCCACAAGGTATAGATAGGGGCTCTGGGGCAAGTGATGCTCTGTCATCTTGGTGCTGGGGGGGGGTCAACAGTGGGAGGGCTTCTAATGTCCTGGCCCCACTGGTGGACCTCCTGATGGCACTGGTATTTCTGGCCACTGTGTGATACAGAGTGTTGGACTGAATGGGCCTTTGGCCTGATCTGACATTGGCATCTCTTATGTTCTTATGTCCATGCAGAGGACACAGCGAAAACGCACCCAGACGGCCAACCACACTCTCCGAGGATTTATCTTGGGGTGGGTGAGCTGACTCTTGAAAAGTGGCAGTATTAGATGGTCATCGTAACAAAGTCTTAACAAGGTATCTGACAAAAATAAGTAGGTTTCACTTCTAGACCAGATCAATCCTGAACTTCCCCTAGAAGCTAAAATGACCAAACTGAGGCTGTCGTAGCTTGGTCACATCATCATTATCATCCAGAACTTATTAGACCGCCCTTCCTTGCAAGCAGGGCTCAGGGTGGCTTACAACAGAAACAAATACAATAAATATTTCATTTAAAACCAACATTAAAATGCCTAAAACATATCAACAAATAAAGCAATACACATGCCAAGATGGTGGCAGAAAAAAAAATCAGCTTCCACAAGCATCCTAGGGGGGAGGGGGGAGAGTGCCAGGTTTTATACCGTCCCATCGCTGTCCACAACCAAATGCCTGGCGGAACATCTCTGCCTTGCATGCCCTGTGGAAGGTAATAATTCCTGCAGGGCAGGGGTGTTCTCCGGCAGAGAGTTCCACCAGTTTAGGACAGTCAGATCTATTTCAGGCTGAAGACAAGACTCAGTGGAAAAGACAGAAATGCTTGGAAACGTTGAAGGCAGCAGGAAAAGAGGAAGACCCAACAGGAGATGTATTGACTTTATGAAGGAAACCACAAGGGCCCTCAGTTTGCAAGACCTGAGTAAGGCTGTAAATGATAGGACGTTTTGGAGATCACTCATTCATAGAGTTGCCAGAAGTCGGAAATGAGCCAGTTTGGTGTAGTGGTTAAGTGTGTGGACTCTAATCTGGGAGAACCGGGTTTGATTCCCCACTCCTCCACTTGCACCTGCTGGAGGACCTTGGGCAAGCCATAGTTCTGATAAGAGCTGTTCTTGAAAAAGAGCAGTTTGTGTCAGAGTTCTCTCAGCTCCACCCACCTCACAGGGTGTCTGTTGTGGGAAGGAGAAGGGAAAGGAGTTTGTAAGCCGCTCTGAGACTCCAAGTGAAGGGCGGGGTATAAATCCAATCTCTTCTCTTCTTCTTCTTGATGGAACTTAACACACCCACATCTGTGGAGCAGTGGTTTCCAGTGCCAGTGTGTGATTTAACAATTCACAATTTTAGCCAGATAACCATTTTCCTCCTCCACAAAGCAAGATGCCAAAAAGAACATACTCTTGTCACTTGAAAAAAAACTAGCAACATGGGTTCTCACAGCCTTTTAAAGACTGAGTTATTGTGACGAATTCTACAGAGACAGCTGCATTTGCCTCCTGCATTAAAAACAACAAGGAATCTTGCAGCAACCCAGAGACGAAAAAATTTCTCCGCCAGCTGAAGATTTTTGCGAACTGGAACCGATTCAGTCCAGCCGCACAAGGTGGGGGTCCTCAGTTGGCAGATTATCCGTGCATGTATAACACAGGCAGATAACGGCAGTTTGAAACCGTTTTCTCCATAGTCATGTATAGCTCTGTGCCTGCTAACTACAGTTGCCAGTCTCCAGGTAGGGGCTAGAGATCTGGAATGGAAACTATCTCCAGACTACATAAATGATTGATTATTTAAGACATTTGTTCAATTTCTCCTGGAGAATAATGGCTGCTTTGGAAGGTGGACTGCATAGCATCGTGCCCCTCCTATCCCCAGGCTCCACCCCCCAAATTCCCAGGAATTTCTGAACCCAGGCTTGGCAACCCTACTGCCGACTGCAAATCCATCTCGTGCAACAACTGCCTGTACACGTGGCCTTCTCTGTTGTGGCCCCCACCTGATGGAATGGCCTGACGAGGTCAGGAAGGCCAGGAAGGCTCCCACTCTCCTGGCTTTCCATGAACACGGAATTATCCAGGAGGACCTTTGGATGCAGGTAATAGGGCTGTACTGAAAGAAAATGGTTCAGAAAGACGCCTTGACGAAGGGATCGGCACTGGGGGCTATACTACTGTGTACTGTCTGTTGCTTTAAGCATGTTCCCACTATGTAATTTCAGCACCTTTTAAGTGTCATGTTTAAATACTTACGGTTTGTTTCAACGGTTTCAAATTTCTGCAACCCAAACCCCATTGCACTGCTTACTGAATGCCCAATCCTGTTACCCGTATCTGACTTTTTTGTGTGATGCTATGTGTTTCAGTGAGAAAGGTGGACTACAAATCATGTAAATGAATAAATAAAATAAATCTGATGAGGTGGCCTCTAGTCCACAAGGACTTCTGCTAGAAAAGGTCAGATTTTTTTTGTGGCATCAGGAGCAACAGCCTGCTCCACCAAATGTGTGGTGGGACTCCTCAGTAAATACGAGTTGATTCTATTTTTGCCCCACTTTTCAGTCAAAATTGGTTCCCAAGAGACACAAAGGAATAACTGGGATGGGAAATACCCAGAGATTTTGAGGTTGGAACCTGAGCAAGTTGGGGTTTTGGGGAGGGGAGGTACTTCAATGGGGCAAGATGCCATAGAATCTGCCTTCCAGAGTGGCCATGTTCTGCAGGTGAACTCATCTCGGTTGCCTGGAGATCAGTTGTAATCCCAGATCTCCGGCCACCTGGAGACCAGCAACCCTCGGTATTACACAGATAACGCTTTTATATTTTTTGCCTGGAGCAATATAGCCACTTACATCTTTATTATCTTCACAAGGCTGATGATTGAAGAAACTTGCGCAGGTACAAACAGACACCAACTTTTGGTACCTTTTTCAACCTCCGTTGCCTAGCAACAGCAGCCCTTCAACCCCCCCCCGAGCCCTCAGAGAGCCTGACCTGGATCACGTGACGACAGTCCCCAGTAGGCGACCTTTGCGAAGCACCCGAGCGCGCTTTATTTTTTAAAAAGTAATGACATGTGACCAAAATCTTTTTTTTTAATTTCGTCAGCCAATCAGACAGCACGCCCGCGCGGGCGCGAGAAACAGGAAATTACATATTCACACGCTACTTCCGGATACTTTCTTGTTCCGTTTCCCCCGCGTCACGCGGCGGGGAATACAGTTAACAAGGTCACCCGCCTTTTCTTAAAGGGGCCATGTCGCTATGGGCTCTGCTAAGACGGCTGCCACGAACAAAGCTGGCAGTCGCGCCGCTTCTAGCGGCCTCCGGCCGAGGCTTCTGCCGGCGCCACCTCCACGCGCAGGAGAGGCCCCGGCCGCACGGCGGAGCCACGCCCATTGCCTTCGGCCTCGTCCTATCAGGCAAGTGGGCGGTACTTCGGGAACCGCTAGTTGAAAGCACACGCAGGGGTGTGGCTTTCAGCGAAGGGGCAGAGCTTATTATGTGGGCGGGGCGTCTCCCTTGATTGGAGATCGGCACGGTGGAGCAAAGGAAGGCGAAAGCTATCAAAAATAATTCTATGCTGACAATTTTTGTGGGAAAAGAATCAAATTTTCTCTGTACTAAATTATATTTTACAGTTGTTAATCATACTTGCTTGGGTGTTGCTGAATTTCTGTCTTATGCACTAGGGGTGCCAACGGGAGAAATGAAACGTCTTTCACAGAGGCATAAAGGGATGCTATTCACCTGGCCATGAAAAGTGTCAGTGGTCCATTTCTATGTATTAAGACTCTGTTAAAGGTGCAGAACGTTTTTCTCCAGGCCTGTTGGCAACCACTTTATGCACAGGGAAAGGCCAGATACCCATACCTTCTTTTAAAAAATGTTGTTCAGTCACACAGTCGAGTCCGACTCTTTGCGACCCCATGGACCACATCACGCCAGGCCTTCCTGGCTTCCATCGTCCTCCGGAGTTTGCTGAATTTCATGTTCGTTGCCTCGATAACACTGCCTAACCATCTCATCCTTTACCGTTAAAAAATAAGCAACAACAATTGCCTCAAGTTGAGAGAAGTTTTTTTCCTGACTGCCCCTACTGCTGCTTATCCTCCCAAGTCCAGAACTAAATATTTTTAATGTATGTAAGGAAGACACAAATAGGGCCCACAAAAAGCCTTGAGCCAGGGTGAGAGGCTCAAATAGGGTTGTGAGCTCCGAGTTGAGAAATTCCTGGAGTTTTGGGATGGGACCTCAGAAAGGGATAATGCCAGAGAGTCCACCCTCTGAACCTACCACTTTCTCTAGGGGAACCAATTAGTTGTAATTCCAGGAGAACTCCAGCCCGCACCTGGAGGTTGGCAACTCTGTGTCCAGATCACGGGAGGTGGTCGTTCGGCTCTATTCTGCTATGGTCAGGCCTCACCTGGAGTCCTGTGTCCAGTTTTGGGCACCACATTTCAGGAAGGATGCTGACAAGCTCGAGCGTGTCCAGAAGAGGCAACCAGGATGGTGAGAGGGCTGGAATCCAAGTCTTACGAGGAAAGGCTGAAATAGTGGGGTATGTTTAGCCTGGGAAAGAGAAGGCTTAGGGGGGACATGATTACAGTCTTCAAGTATTTGAAGGGCAGTCATGTAGAAGATGTACCAGATCTATTCTCTCTTGCTCCGAATTGCAAGACTAGATCTAATGGGTGGAAATTACAAGGGAGTCGTTACCGGCTAAATATCAGGAGAAACTTCCTAACTGTAAGAGTGGTTGAGCAGTGGAACAGTCTGCCTCGAGAGGTGGTGGATGCTCCTTTGCTGGATGTTTTCAAGCGGAGGCTGGACAACTATCTTATGGGTATGTTGTAGGGTTGTCTTTCGGCTGTGCTCCTGCAGAGTGCAAGGGGATTGGACTAGATGACCTGCAAGGTCCCTTCCAACTCTAACATTCTATTATTCTAACTCTAGGCTCAAATTTCCTCTTGGTGTTGGTTCCTGAGGTGTGTCAGAGCAGCCCCCCATCTTTGACACTCATGCACCAAGGGTTGCCAGCTCTAGGTTGGGAAATAACTGGAGATTATGGGGATGGAAGGGTGGGGTTTGGGGAAGGGAGAGACCTCAGCGGGATATAACGCCATAGAGTCCACCCTCCAAAGCAGCCATTTTCTCCGGGGGAGACTGATCTCTGCTGTTTGGCAATAAAGTATAATTCCAGGAGATTCCCGGGCTACACCTGGAAGTTGGCAACCATACATGCACCCCAAATAGCATCCTCTGCATGATGGAGTGATGCCCCTTTTCTCTCCCCAGCTTCTTCTCTGTTCTCCCAAGAAGCTGAAGAGGAGACAGAGAAGGATGCCACGGAAAGCCTCCTAGAAGAGGCAGAAGAGGAGATAATTTTTTTGCTGAAAAAAGCCAAGGTGAGGCAGCGGAAAGAATATTTGAGTTTTAGGAGAAAAATGCCCCTGGATTTGAGGCTTGACTATTTGTCACCCCGCCTCCACAAGTCCTTCTGAGGATATTGTCTTTCCGTGCTGCCTCTGTAGCCAGCTCTGGGTTGGGAAATACCTGGATATCTTGGGGGTGGATCCTGGGGGGGTGGGGAGGGGAGGGACCTTAGCCGGGTATAATGCCATAGTATCCACCCTCCAAAACAAACATTTTTTCCGGGGGAATTGATTTTGGTCGCCTGGAGACCAACTGCAATAGCAGGAGATCTGCAGGTGCCACCTGGAGGTTGGCAGCCTTATGTCTCCAGTGCCTCTCCCCATGGCACTTCCATGCACCCCTACATGGGTGGAAATATGTGTAATGATTCCATGTTTTGGTGTGTGTATTTCTTTAAATGTTTTGTTTGACCGTAATACTGTAAGAAGGCTGATAGAGGGAGACAAGTGTGATGTGACTGGCTGATGACTGAGAGTGTGGGAGGAGGGGTGTCTATGAGAGTGATTCTGTGTGTGAAGTTTGAAGGGAGAACATAGTTTTTGAGTCCTTTCTGTGTAAATAAGACAAACGGTTTAGTCTGTGTGAATATGGGTTTTGAGTCTATTCTGTGTGATGAAGACAAAGAGTTCAGCCTGTGTGGCGATATAGATGAGTGAGAGATTAGACTGAGAGTCTACGCCTGAGTGGAGTTTTGGGAGTTTGAGAGACTGTTTGTGAGATCAAGCTTTGCCAGTTTTATTTACAAGTTTTTTTTTATAAGCAACAGTTCAAAATATCTAGGAACCTATTTTGTTCCTTATTAAATAAATCATTTTTTTTGTTTAAACTTATCCCAGAAATCAGAACAGTCCTTCCTCAGGGTCACATAGTCCTCTGAAGTGCCCAGACCCTAGGTCATTCTACCAAAAGAGAGAGATTTGAAATTTTTAATTCCTGGTGGCAGCAGAAATCTACCAAGTTTAGGTACACGGAGAGTATTTTAAAGGTGAAACTGTCTCCCCAATAAGCAAGGACGCCACAACATGACACTTTATTGTATCTTCCCAGCTTTCCACTCATTGGTTTGGGGTGGTTTTTTCTCCCTCCCCTCCAGCTCTGCATCATGAAAGGAGAGCTGGAAGAAGCTGAGCGGCTCCTGCACGAGGCTGCCCGACTCTCTCACCAGTCCAACAACAGGAATGGCATCATCTACACGTATGACACGGTTTGTCTGGGAACAGCTCTGTGCTTTGCAACAGTGAGATTGGTGTGAGGTAGGGTTGCTGGCTCCCAGTTGGGAAATACCTGGAGATTCTGGGGGTGGAGCCTGAGGAGGCGGGGTATGGAGAGGGGGAGGGACTTCAGTGTGGCATAATGTCATTGAGTCCACCTTCCAAAGTCGCCATTTTCTTCAGGGGAACTGATCTCTCTTCTCCTGGAGATCAGTTGTAATCAGGGTCGCATTACGACGTCCTATGGGCCCTGGGCACTTTTGCCTTCGTGGGCCCCTCCCACCATAATAATATCAATATTAAAAATTATTTTTGATATAACTTTAGATACCTCAACATTTTAATGTTTTTGTTTTAGGCAAAATAGATTTTCGGGGGCCCTAATTTTTTTTTTTCTGAGGAGAGAAAAAATTAAGACATTTTCTTTGACCATAAACGTTCATTCCCCCCCACCCCACTGATTTTAAAAGAAAATTTTTGTGGGCCCCTAAAAGTATTGTGGGCCGCAGGCACTGTGCCTACTGTGGATAAGTCGGCCCTGGTTGTGATCCCAGGAGTTCTCCAGCCACCACCTGGAGGTTGACTACCCTAGCCGAGGGACAAAATGTAAACGCTTATAAAGGCCATTAAAACTAGGGCTGCCAAGCCGCGGCAGGGGATCCGCACGTCTTCACAGGATCCCTGCCGCGGGGGACAGCGATACGCGTTGCACCGCCATCGCCAGGATGTGACGCTACGTGTCGCTCTGGCAACGGGACTCCAAACAGCCCCGCGGCAAGGATCCTGTGAAGATGTGCGGATCCCCCGCCGCGGCTTGGCAGCCATGATTAAACCTAAAGTAATGATTCAAGTCCTTCTTGAAAGTGGGTAGTCAGCAGCTCTTGAAATCAAGAGTGGTGGGGTGGGGGCAGTGTCTTAGGCGATTCCAGTGGTCAATGTTGTGTCTTAACCATTGAAACACAATGTTAAGCTTGAGACCTCAGCCGGATTCTAATCTGGAACAACACCATTGGCTGAAGCATGTTCTGTAACCAATGAAATGTAAGAGGTCTGTACTGGAGGGAAGATAAATGATTGGTTGTTATCTATGCAATATGATTGGATGGTAACTATGTGAGGGCGTGGTTACGCCAGCCCGGGAGAGTTTAAAAAGGAGCTGTGCTCCACTGCTACCTGTGTGTGTGGAGTCGTGTGTCGTCTGATGCTGTGTGATCTTTGGAAGTTCTCGTTCTCAATACAGCTGATTCACTTTGTTACTTACTTCGTTGTTGAGTTGCATACTTAACAGTCAGGTTTCTTGCCTCCTGGACAGGAAAAGTAAAAGGAGAATCCATCATCGGTCTTCATTTTTATCTCCCCCTCCCTCCAGGGATCTCCCAGTGTAGTGCATGAGTCTCCTTCCTCCTTTTTATCCTCAAGTGAAAGAACTGGGGCTCTAAAGAGCCGCCTAAAAATTCTATCTCCTTGCCTGCATTCTGTTCCTACAGCAGTGCTGGGAAATAACTCAGGCAAAGAAAGGGTGATTAGCCTAAGTTTACTTAGTGGGCTTCAGGGTTGGAGTCGGTATTTGAACTTAGCTTCTGTGGATATTGTAACTCTGCATGCAAGAGGCTTTGGGTAGACTTGGCAGTTGGCCCCACCCTCTCATGGGAAAGACGTTGAGCCTCCTTGGCCCTTGCTTGTCTTCAGTTTTTCATCTTATAAGGGACCTCCCCTTTTCTCTCTCTTCCCTGGGCTTGGAGCTGTAGTAAGTTAACCTTTTTGTTTTGTATAATACATTTTATTAAAGTTTTTACGATAATACAAAGTGAAAGTAAACATCAAAACTTCAGTGAGTTATATCTACGCTAAAATCAAGTTAACACTTAATGGTATAGGGTGAAAATTTTAGATTATGCACAATCACGTTTGCATCTCAAAACTTAAGATCGGAAACTAAAAGAACATGAATACAAACACAGTCAAGAGTACCATTACTGAACAATTGGATCTAAGTGACCTGCTTTACCAGAGCCATAGGGTATCCATCACTGGAGGAATATCCTGCAACTTGGAGAGATAAGATAGGGTAGGAAACCATACTGAAGTAATGTTGGTACGGGTAGGACATTTATCAAAACACGTAAGATTATCCGAGAGTTTAGCCATAATATACATATCCCACAACTTTTTTGAAGTTAATCTGTTCACAATAAGTTTTTTTATATAAAAATCTGCCCTCAAATGGTACAATTTTATTTGTTTTTTCATAACAGACAAACCTAACATACATACATATAACACAAACGGGGGTATCAAATGCTTAAGTTTCCAATAATATTCTCTATTATATATAGAGAATATATAGAATATAGAGAATATCTATTAGATAGATATTCTCTGTGTAATACAATATCACATATCATTATTTTCTATGAGCTCACATTTTTGTATCTTAAAACCAACATCTGTACCTGCTATCTCAATGTTCTAACCTATACTTTGCTCTAGGGATGTTCACAATAAGTTAAAGGTACCTACATGAATATGTCATGTGACATGTTGCTTCTGTTTTTGTTTTTTTTAAGTAAAATTTCTTTCTCCTGTTACCACTGGAGTCAGATCATCTTTGTAGCTTGTTTGAACAGCGTTTTCCCCTTATCCGGGAAACGTTGAGGATTGAGGGTACTGTGTAAAACTTCTGTGCTTCCAAGGCATTTGATTTTTTTAAACATTTAACCCATTCGCTTCTGCCTGTTTGTGGTCCCAGTGCTCTAATCACTGTACCACACAGGCCGTCATACAAAATGATTGTGTTTATGTAAATCTATTCTAAATAGACTCTTCCTCTGCTATACTGCAGATGGCGAACCTGGCCTTTCTGCGGGGGCAGCTGGACCATGTAAGTGAATGCTATAAAATAACTCCCACTGCATGTTAAGGGGGGCCTGGGAGGGCCTGGGGTTCCCAGGTCTGGGTCGGGAAATACCTAGGGACTTTGGGGGTGGAGCTCGGGGGTGGTGGGGTTTGGGGAGGGGAGGGGCCTCAGCAGAGTATAATAGACTCTGTCCTCCAAACCTGCCATTTTCTCCAGAGGAATTGATCTTGGTCGTCTAGAGATCAATTATATTAGCAGGTAGGTTGGCAACCATACCTTCTTGGGAGGACAGTCACCACATGAAACTTCCTTATACTGAAGCATACCATTGGGCTGTCAAAGTCAGCTCTTTTTGTAGCAGGGACTCCTTTGCATATTAGGCGACACACCCCTCATGTAGCCAATCCTCCAAGAGCTTACAGAGCTCTTCTTACAGGGGCTACTGTAAGCTCTTGGAGGATTGGCTGCATGAGGGGTGTGTCGCCTAATATGCACAGGAGTCCCTGCTACAAAAAGAGCCCTGAAAGTCAGTATCGTCTGCTCAGACTGGCAGCGGCTCTCCAGGGTCTCCGGCAGAGAACTTTCACATCACCTCCTACCTGATCCTTCTAACTGGATTTAACCGGAGACTTTCTGGGTGCCAAGCAGATGCTGGGTCACTAAGCCAGAGTGGTTAAGAGGGGTGGGACTCTAATCTGGAGAACTGGGTCTGATTCCCCACTCCTCCACCTGCAGCCAGCTGGGTGACCTTGGGTCAGTCACGAGCTCTCTCAGCCCCACCTACCTCACAGGGTGCCTGCTGGGGGGGAAAGGAATGGAAGGTGATTGTAAGCCGCTCCTTCAGGTAGTGAAGGGTGGGATATAAAACCAGCTCCTCTTCATCTCCTTCTCTCCTCCACTGTGCCCTCTCCATTGACAGTTGTCCATTTTTCATTTCAGGCAGAAAAACTCTTCAAGGCAGCCATGACCTTCCTGCTGGCCGGAAACATGGAACAAGTAAGGACCCCCCCCCTTTCGAGGGCTCTCTCCCAATGTCAGCAAAGCTGGTCCAGTGTTCCTAGAGTTCCGAACTTAAAAATCAGCAAATGTTGCAAGCAGTGCCAAATTGCATGGCTATCTGGAAGAGGAAGGGGGAAAAGAGAAGTATCTGTTGAATCTTATTGACCGAGAAGAAAAAAAAACAAGTTGCTTACCTGTAACTGGTGATCTTCGAGTGGTCATCTGTGCATTCACACCCATGGGATACAGTATGCATGCGCTGGATCGATCGGCATTGTAGCAAGCTCTTAATGGATTTTTGCGCCCAGACCTCGGGCATACACAGGAACCCCACCATGCATGCCCAGAGGGGTGGGCACGGACATCCCGCCAGGTCCTTCGAACCGCCGCGAATCAACCCCTATGGAAAATGTAGAAGCTGACAGCAGCGGGGAAGGTGGGCGGGTGGTGTGAATGCACAGATGACCACTTGAAGATCACCAGTTACAGGTAAGCAACCTGTTTATCTTTGACGTGGTCTCTGTGCTTCACACCCATGGGAGATTAGCGAGCAGTGGCCTACCTGGAGGAGGGTGCTGGCAGGTCATTACTGCGAAGCCGAGGATAAGATGTGACGTCCCATGTTGGTACGAGAGTTCTTTCGGACATCTAGGGCGTAGTGCCTTATGAAAGTGTTAGGCGTAGCCCATGTAGCGGCTCTGCAAATGTCCCTTAGGGGAACTCCCTGGAGGAAGGCAGTTGAGGCTGCAACAGCTCGGGTTGAATGAGCCCTGATAGGGCCAGGCAGTGGCTGTTTGGCGATCAGATAGCAGAGGCAGATGAGACCTACAATTCACCCTGACAAACGCTGAACCGTGATGCGAGTTCCCAGCCTTGCTGGTGCATAGGAAATGAACCGTTGACAGTCACGTCTTGTTGGACGGGTTCTGTTTAGGTAGAACAGAAGCGCACGCTTCGTATCCAAAGTGTATAACAGCCTTTCCTCTGGGGATGTTGGAGCAGGGAAAAAATTCGGGAGGAAGACCTCTGCCTGTAGGTGAAATTCTGAAACTACCTTTGGCAAGAACGAGATGTCAGGTACAAGGCGGATGCCGTCTGGCAAAAATGACAAGTAAGGAATGTCATGTCTGAAAGCCAGTATTTCTCAAGTAAAGAGTGTCATGTCTGAAAGCCAGTATTTCTCCAACTCACCTTGCTAAAGTGACAGCGACCAGAAAGGCTGTTTTCCAGGACAGGAATTTTATGTCGCAAGTTGCGAGCAGTTCAAAAGGTTTCCTGGTGAGTTGGCGAAGGACCAGGGGAAGGTCCCAGGGGACAACAGGAGTTTTGATGGGAGGTGTAAGGAAGACACCAACCTGGCTGTAATACAGCAGCTCAGTAGAACTGAAGGACGGCAGGAGGGGGAGGATCAACCTTGCAAGTCTTCACAGGAACTGTCCGGTACTCAGCTTTGCAAGAGCTGCACAGCTGAGATCTTTTAATGGACAGCTGCACTGGAGACAGGGAGGGGCAGCGTCTTAACAGGTCCTTCAATAGATAAAATAGCAAAAGGTGTGGGGGGAAAAAGGATAACGCGCGTTTGGTGGGTAGGATGTTTTCCTACCTTGTGGAGTTATTGTAAGTGCTATTTTAATTACTTTTTTGTATTTTGGCAACCTCCTGAAGGACGTTTGCTTTATCCTTAAAGCATTGTTAATTGAGGTTGCCTTTGTTGTTTTTCCGACAATAAAAGCTTTTTTTGCCTAATTTGCCAAGCCTGATTGTGGAGCCTGAAGTATTCTGCCAGAGAACCCGAAGCCTGTGTCTTACATGGTGGCATGGTGGGTTGGCTCAAAGCTTAAAGATCAAACAGGCAAAAAGGTGAAAGAAGGCTATTAAGAAGGACTGCTGATCCATGGATTATTCGGAAGGGATATTATGTAACATGGACCCAGTGCTGGCCTCAGTAGGATTAGAAGGATCTTTTTATCAGGAAGAGTCCTTTCGAAGATACTCCTCTGAGAAAGTATTTGATACGAGACTAATTCTAGAGGAGTGTAATGATAATGAAGCTGCCTTAAGGAGGAGGGTCTCACAACCGAAAACAGATGAGAAAGCCTGGCAAACAGGAGTACAGA
>NW_015173128.1:1368474-1368682 GCF_001447785.1 Gekko japonicus
CTCCTTGGGCAAAATGGGCAGCAGATGAATATGATGCAGCAGCATCTAATGGGCAACCAAGGAGACAGATGGACAAAGTTAAAGTTCCCTGAGTTAAGACCTGGAGATGATGTGGCAACCTTTTTTGCTTTATTTGAAGCCTCAGCACAGGATTATCACTTGCCAGACACTGAATATATGGCAGCTCAGCGCAGATGCTTGCATGGGG
>NW_015173128.1:1369109-1385313 GCF_001447785.1 Gekko japonicus
CCACCTGCGGGAAAAGGTAAATTGGATTCACTTCCCACTTGTGCAGACTGAGTCCTGCCTGACTTAGGTGGTCTGCCTGCACATTCATGTGCCCCGGGATGTGCATGGCGACTAGGAAGATGTTGTGGGCGATGCAGAAGTCCCATAACCGGAGGGCGAGGTCGCAGAGGCGTTGCCCCCTTGCTTGTTCACATAGATGAGGGCAGTAGTATTGTCTGTGAGGACTGTGACACATTTCCCCTTGATCAGGGGCAGGAAACTGGTGACAGCAAACTGTATCGCAAGCAGTTCCAGGAAATTGATGTGTTGATTCCGTTTCTGAGTGTCCCATCTGCCTCCGACACAAAGTCCCATCATGTGGGCGCCCCAGCCTGAGAGGGAGGCATCTGTAGTTAGGGCAATTTGGGGTGATGGAGGATGGAAGGGTGCTCCCTGGAATAAGTTGGAAGGGACAGTCCACCAAAGTAAAGAGTCCCGTACCTTGACAGGTGGGAATAGGTGGGTGGTGGTGTGTGTCTCTCTCTGGATTGAAATTGCGGATAAACCATAGTTGCAGGTGACGCATTCTTAATTTTGCAAAAACCAGGACTGATGTAGTAGTGGCCATGAGGCCGAGTAGCCTTTGAATGTGAAAGGCCGTCACTGAGGGCCGGGTACGGATGATAGTGGCTAGGTTGATGATGTCGGCTGCTCTGTTTTGTGGCAGGTAGGCTGTGCAATTTGTGGAGTCCAGTAGCGCACCGATGTAGTGTATTTTCTGGACCGGTTGAAGTTGAGACTTTTTCAGATTTACTTGTAGACCCAGGTTTTCCAGGAGGACTAGTGTCTCGTTGATGTTTGAGACTAGGGCGTACTTGGAGGTCGCTACCAAGAGCCAATCGTCGATGTACGGGTAGATGGAGATACCCTTGAGATGGAGGAAGGCCGCGACCACCACCATCGTCTTTGTGAAGACTCTTGGTGCACTTGAAAGGCTGAATGGCAGGGCTGCATATTGGTAATTATGTTGACCAATCGCGAAGCGTAGGTATTGGCGGTGGGACGGGTGGATGGTGAGATGGAAGTATGCGTCCTGGAGGTCGAGGGTGGCCATCCAGACGTTCTTCTGGAGAAGTGGCAGAATCTGCTGCAAGGACACCATGCGAAAACGATGGTAGATCATAAAGTGGTTTAGCGTCCGTAGATTTAAGATTGGTCGACCGCCTCCATCCCGCTTCGGAACAGTGAAATAGTGGGAATAGAATCCCTTGCCCAGTAGATGCAGTGGCACCGGCTCGATGGCTGCCGTTTGCAAAAGGACGGGCACTTCTTCCAGGAGGCTGGAGAAGGGGGTGTGGAGACGAAGACAGGAGTAATGGGGTTCTGAATGAATTCTATGCGGTAACCCCTGGGTCAAGATGGACAGTACCCATTTGTCTGTGGTAATGAGGTGCCAGGTTTGGAGGAAAGGGGTTAGATGGGTTGGATGTGACTGGGAGATATGGAAGTCAAAAACCCTGCTTGGTGGACTTCGGCTACTTACTGCGGGAAGACTGTTGTCCTAATCCAAATCTAGGTTTCTGAAATGTGGGCTTCTGGCCTCCAGAGGATGTACATGGCCTCCATTGCCGGTCAGGAGATTGACGGTTTGGGGTGCGTTTTTGCCAGGGTCGGGACCAAGGACGAGGTCAGTATTGCTGCCTCGTGGATGAGGAAACGCCCAGAGCACAAGAAGCTTTTATGCTTTTATCCATATCTTGTAATATGGTGTCTGTGGTACTATAAAACAGACCATCAAAGGAGAGGTCCTCTACGTATGACTTAGTATCTGGCTGTAGATTAGTGTTACGTAGCCAGGTATGCCTTCCGAGAGCTATGGCTGAAGCCATTGTCCTTGAGCAGGTGTCTAGGGCATGTTTAGAGGTATTAATTTGTTGCTTTGCCAGCACCATGCCCTCCTTTTGGATGATGCGGGCTGCCTGACGCTTCTCTTCTGGGAGGTGAAGCAGAAGTTCAGAAAGCCTTTCCCACAAAGTGTATTGGTATCTACTCATACACGCTAGGTAATTGGTGGTCTTTACCCCTAGCGCTCCCGTAGCGTAGAAACGTCGTCCGAATGCATCTAACTCTCTGCTCTCCTTGTCAGAAGGTGCAGAATCTGTTCTCTTCGACTTGGATGAGGAAGTGACCACCATGGAATTTGGTTGAGGGTGGGCAAATAAAAATTCTGCTCCTGTTTCTTGGACTCTGTACATAAGGTCCAAGCGACGTGTGGACACTGGAGCCAATAATGGTTTATCCCATGGAGCTTTAGCTGCCTGTAACAGGACCGTGGACATGGGTAGTGCTATAGCCATTGATGTATCTAGCTGCACGGCATCGAAGACGGCATCTGTTACCTGTGGATGTGGTTGTACGACTGAAAGGCCAAGGGAGTGTGCCATTCTTTTTATAAGGTCTCCATAGTTGGTTAAATTATCAGACGGAGATATAGGTTGGTCATCGGCCACTGCCTGGTTAGGAGACGGCTGGTCAGGGGAGCTGTGCACATCTGAAACCCCTGTATCAGAATCCTCAACCACAGAGTCAGGAATTGGGCTCTGGTAATTGTACCGGAGTGGTTTTGATCTGACTGGTTGGATCTATTGACAGTGGGATAGGGGGACTGGGAGGACGATATTGATCCGGTCGATGTTGAGGAGGGTCATCAGATGGATGATCCGGAGGACGGGAGAGAGTTGCTGAAGGCGGTGGCGCAAGCAGTAACAACGCTTGCCTGTAACATCATAGCGAACAGCCCTATGGCTGTTCGAGACCCACCGCGGCTGGGGTGAGCACCCGGCCCGAGTCCTAGCTCCCGCCCACCCAGCGGTTCGAAAGTTAAATAAAAAAAAATACAAGTAGATAAATGGGTACCTACCCTTAGAAGGGTAGGGGGCACCCTCCTCCATGTGGGGACGTGGTGGAGTTCGGTGGTGGCGACGGCGGCAACGAGGAGACCAGCGATGGCGGCGGCATCTGTGGCGACGGCAATGACGGCAGCAACGGCGCGGCGACGCAACATGGCGATCCCTGGTGGCCGAGGAAGATAACTGCGCCCAGTGCCCGTCAGCGGAGGAGGCGGAGCAACAAAAGAACGCACGGCGGCGTGGGCGGCGCAGGCACAGCGGGGCCGGAAACGGACAGAGCAGAGCCGCGCCTCCACGGGCCGCGCGCCAGAAGATCACCGCCGGAAAGACCTGACACAGACGCCGGCTGACCCAGGAGACTGTCGAGGTGAAAATGGCGAACCCACCCTGGGTGCTGGTAGGCATCCCCCACCCTCCAATAATGTGGCCATAGATTAGGACAAAAATCTGCGCTTGCAGCACAATTGTGAACCGCTCTGAGACCTTCGGGTCTGAGCGGTATAGAAGCTGAATGTAAAAAAAAAAATAACTCTCCCAGCTGTCTGGTCTTTCCAGGCATGCCTTAGGCCGGACAAGGTCTCTTCCTCCAAGAGCTGGGCAGGTTTGATCTGGCCCCTGAGGCCTGCTGGTGCTGAGGATAAGAAGTAATTTAAAAGGGAGACAGGACAGCAGCCCCAGAAAGCAGGCCTCGGAGCATCTGGGAGACAGTGTAGGAACTCATCTCCGTGTGCGGCCCCTAGTAGCCCGATCATCGATATCGAAGGGCCGATCCTCGGAGAACAGACGGGGAGGATGATGTTGAGTGCTTATAGGGATCTGTCGATGCCAAGCCGCATCGATATCGGCATGGCACTCCGAGACCGTCAGTGTTGATGACTGAGCAGAGGGAGAGCGATCCGTGCCCAGGGGACGACTGAGGATCTCGACATTATCGATGTCGGAGAAAGGATGCATATCGACCAGCATATCATGGTCTAGCTGGTGTATGGGGGAATCCATTAGCTGGATGGTCGGAATCGGTGGAGTGGCTTGAGCCTCCGATGCCGATACTGCCGTTGGAGCAGGGGGCACGTTAGGGGCATTACCCAGCGCAGAACCCGCTACTTTCCCAGACTTCACCACTTTTAGGGCCTTAGAGGAGCCCTTTTTGGCCGACTTGTGCTCTTTACCCGACTTCTCCTTCTTTTTCATGGGAGTCGATGCCGAAGACTGCGCTGTCGGTACCAAATGCTTCGATGTCGACTGGACAATGTCAGACGAGGACTTCGATACCGGAGCCGTCAATGTCGATGGTCTTATCGGTGCGTCTGCATCCATGACGGGAGCAGGATTTAGCGCCGATTCCAGTAATGCCACCCGTAGACGCACCGCTCGTTTTTTTCTTGTCTGATTTGAAAACCTGGCGCGGTGTCGACAGGATTCTGGCCGATGTGTCTCGCCAAGACAAAAAATGCAAAGGGTGTGGCAGTCAGGTGGAGCGAGCTTACTGCCGCAACCCTTGCAACGATTGAAAAAGCCCCACTTCTTCTCCATAAAATAGGCAAAACGGAGAAGAAAAAAGGGGGGGGGGAGCCCGAAGGCCAGAGTGAGGTAAACAAAAAAACTTCCCTCTAAACAAAACAAAGTCTTTTTTTTTTTTTGAGAAACAACGAAAATAACTAAGGTAGAAGTGAAAAATGAAGAAAACTGAAGAGAAATCCGAAGAGCCTCTGAGGAGAAATAGCTACCGATCAGACCGACGAAAGGAAGGTGCTTCCAGTGCAGCGGAAAGAAAGGAACTGGCGGGATGTCCGCACCCACCCCTCTGGGCATGCGTGGTGGGGTTCTTGCACATGCCCGAGGTCTGGGCGCGAAAATCTGTTAAGAGCTTGCTACAGTGTCTTCTTGGTGCTTGGGGGGGTCAACAGTGGGATGGCTTCTAATGTCCTGGCCCCACTGGTGGACCTCCTGATGGCACTGGTATTTCTGGCCACTGTGTGATACAGAGTGTTGGACTGGATGGGCCTTTGGCCTGATCCAACATTGGCATCTCTTATGTTCTTATGTTCTTATGTTCAGTGCCGATCGATCCAGCGCATGCACACTGTATCCCATGGGTGTGAAGCACAGCGACCACATCGAGGATTGCAGGTTCCCTCATACTTTATACAGCTTACAGAATTCCCTTTTTTCTGGGTGCAGAATATTGACTTGGGGAGAAAAAAAACCCCTTTGCAGCACACACAAGAGCGCTGTTCCTTACCTGGCACTATTCCCGATTCCTTCAGACCCACGAAGCATTCAGCCCTCGGAGCTACACACACCCCCTCCCCAATTTTTGCAGCTCAAGACGGCTGCTAACACCTCAGGCCTCTTTTTCCTTCTGACGCTGCCCACGCCCTGATTGCGGGGAGGGCTGTTGCTACGGGAGCCTCCCTGCTGTTCCGAAAGGGGAGGGTGCGAGGGCTGTCCTAGCTGCCTCCTTTTATGCCGCCTGCCCTCTTTCCTTGCGCTCTAGGATGACAACGCCATCATTGAGATGTCCCTCAAGCTGGCCAGCATCTACGCTGCACAGAATCAGTAAGTTCTCGTCCTCCCCGCGCGCACCTTCCCGGAGGCCTGCTTGCACGCATCCATTATCCCGTCTCTGTTGAAATGCTGACACTGACGGGTAGCTCTGGGAGGAGTCAAGGTTCAGTCAAGGCCTAAGCCAGATCCGGATGCCAGTGGTTCCCCTTTCCAGAGAGCCAGTTTGGTGTAGTGCAGGGTTGGCCAAACTGTGGCTCGGGAGCCACATGTGGCTCTTTCACACATATTGTGTGGCTCCCAGCAGGGCGGCTGGGAAAGTGAAAGGGAAGCATGCCTCTCCAGTCGGTCTTCCCTTCCCCAGCCAGTGTTCCCTCCCTGGGTAGGCTTGAGATAGGGGGGAGCAGAGAAAGAAAGCAACTTTAAATGGATTTTTAAAGACCTCCCCCCCCCACTGGCTGGCTTGGAGAAGGCATTTGTCTCTTTAAATCCCTTCTCCGAGCCAAGCCAGCTGGAGGAGGTGTGTGGGGGTCTTGGAAGATGCATTTAAAGTTGCTTTCTTTCCACCTCTCTCTCCCTCCCTCCCACCATCTATTTGCTTTCTTTGCACTTTCTTCCCACCTTTCTTTCCCTCTCTCTCTCTCTCCCCTCCCTCCCCATCTAAAGTTAAATATCGTTATCAATATCTGTTTTTACCCCTTTTGTTTTTATTTTTTGGCAGTCTCATTTAATGTTAATAAAAAGCACATTTGCATATTTTCCAATAAAAACATATGGGTCATATTTGTTCATGCCTTGTGGCTCTCAAACATATGATGTTTATATCTATGTGGCTCTTACGTTAAGCAAGTTTGGCCACCCCTGGTGTAGTGGTTAGGAGCGCGGACTCTAATCTGGGAGAACCAGGTTTGATTCCCCACTCCTCCACATGCAGCTGCTGGCGTGACCTTGGGTCAGCCACAAGTTCTCTCAGCGCTGTTCTCTCATGGGCAGTTCTCTCAGAGCTCTCTCAGCCCCACTTACCTCACAGGGGGTGTCTGTTGTGGGGAGGGGAAGGGAAAGGCGTTTGTAAGCCGTTCTGAGACTCCGAGTGAAGGGCAGGGTATAAATCCAATCTCTTCTTCTTCCAGTGCTCTGGGGTGGGGGTTCCTGAGGAGGGGTTCCTCGAAGTGTGCAGCCTCCCACTCGGCCATGCTGAAAGCTGAAGAAAGAGTTCAGTAACAAAATAATCGAGATCTGTTATTGACTTCTCTGTGCAGCGAGAAATTAAAATCCTGTGCCTAGGCACGTGCTGACTTCCTGGATGAATCGTACAATATGGGGAGTGGCTGGGCACCTTCTACCGTTGGAAGCGTTATCCACTCTCTTTATTGGCTTCTACAATCTCAGCAGGCACGGCCTTGTCACTTGCAAGCACATTCTTACAGCAACAAGCATTTGTTTTAAAGGAAACACCCCCCAAAGCTGAGAATTCCAGTATCTCATACTGCTGCAGGCAGGCTATGCAGACACTTCCAAAAGTATCCTGCTCCCCCATATCCCACTGGTATATTCAAGTGGCAAACCTGTCCCCAGAACACGATCAGTCGTACCTTTAAAAAAGTAAAACATTGTTGGCAAATGCCGTGAACCTCCCTGGCATCTTCTGATGGGGTATCTCCTTCTTGTCTAGAGAAAAGTTGGCGCTGGCTGGCTATCAGTTCTGTATCCTGACCCTAAAAGAGAAGATTGCTAAGCAGAAGGACATGGCTGCCGATGCTGTACCAGGTAGAAGTTGGGTGTGTGTGTGTGTGTGTGTCCTAACTGGCACAGGAAAGGCTTCACGGCCTGTGAGCTTATGAACATGTGAAGCTGCCCTATACTGAATCAGACCCTTGGTCCATCAAGGTCAGTACTGTCTGCTCTGACTGGCTGGATCTCTCCAAGGTCTCAAGCGGAAGTCTTTCACGTCACTCCCTGCCCGATCCTTTTAGTTGGCGATGACAGGGATTGAACCTGGGATGTCCTGCACGCCAAGCAGGTGCCCTTCCACATTTCTATGCAAGCCAGGCAGATTAGTGGCACCGGTTGTTTCCCTTCAGGGTGCCGACCAGTCTGAAAAGCCACAGAGTCTAAGCCCAGGAAAGTGATTTTGGAAGTGAGAGTGGCGTTCTTCACACCAGCACCCTCTTGTCCCCAGCAGAGGAAGAGCGAATCAACACCCGTCTCCTCCTCGGCATGAGCCTTGACTCCTATGCCCGATATCTGCTGGCGCGCAAGCAGGCAGCTGCAGCGGAGAGAATGTACGAGGAGGCGTTGCAGATCTCCATGGAGGTTCAAGGGGAGACGCATCCTCAGGTGAGGACTGGGGGGGGGGGCAAGAGAAAAGATTTTCCGTGTTTCTGTTCACATGCAGATACCTTGCGTCCCCCCCCCCTTTCTGCTAGCTCTGGGTGAGGACGAGGGACCTGTGCAGAGAGCAAGGAAAAGCCTGCCAAAGGGTGCACACCTTTTTAACTATCATTGACAGTCCCGAGGACTAGACTCTTGGTTCTGCTTTCAAAAGGAAACCATTTGTGAGATGGGTTGTCTGCACTGCGGTGCAAGGCCGCAGCGGCTCCATTTTGGCCAGTGGGGGTGTGTGGTGGAGGACTTTAGCCAGGGCAAGTGGCAATGGAGAGATTGTGCCAGAAGGAAGAGGTCACCTCTGGGAGACTTAAGGCCCCTTTACCGGGCTGGTGGCTTTGCACCTTTCTTGCACCTGGTGGATCCTGGCTCAAGGCTTTGTTGGTGTTTGTGGGAGGCATGAGTGCTTGGAGGAGCAGGGAAGGCCGCATCGCTCCCTGAAAGTCAGGCATACCTGTGTCCCTCTAAAGCAAGGGGTTCCCAACCCCAACATGGGGCCCACCAAGTGTTTTTAGAAAGTCTGGGAGGCCAGGGGGCTTTTGCCTAGCAGGGCTTCTGATTTGGCAGATTTTTAAAAAGTTGCTTCAGCAGCAGCTGCCGTCGCCGCACAAGGATATTCACAGCATGACTGAACTGAAGCTGTGTGTATGCAAGAAAATATTTTAAACCGTATATTCATTTTAAAAGGCATTCTGCTAAACAGAACTTCAGCCTGGAATGCTGAAGGGTAACTGAGTTGTTCTGGTGGGTAGCTGTGTTGGTCTAAAGTTTGGGTCCAGCGGCACCTTGAAGACCTTTTTAACCACTACACCATGCTGCAGGCCTTAGACTAGGGCTGGTGTGTGTGTGTGTGTTATAGGCCATCAAGTTAGATACATTCAGGTGGGCGGCCGTGTTGGTCTGAAGCCGCAGAGCAAAGTTTGAGTCCGGTGACACCTCTAAGACCAACACAGTTTTATTCAAAGTGCAAGCTTTCATGTGCAGGCACACTCCTTCCGACAACTCGGAACAAAATCTCAAGGGCTACTGACAGGAGAAAAAGACGGCAGGGTGCAACAGTTAGGAGGGGCCACCTTATAGCCACTGGTAGACCTCTGCTCCATACGTTTATCCAATCCCCTCTTGGAGCTATGCTTGTAGCCGCCGCCACTTCCTGTGGCAGTGAAAACCAGGCCCTCTGGTGCACTACCCATAACCATCACACAGCCCTCATATTCTGGACCCTGCAACCTACTCATTTGCAAGTAGATCAGCTAGAACTGGCCTATGCTTGCCCACATTCAAAGGGTTCTTGAAGTGGGGAGGGTGCAGGCAGGTCTCAAAGGGCTACAGAGGGAAGGCCTGGTGAGCGACACCCCCCCCCCCGCAACTCCAAGGCGGGCGGGCCAGGGGGCCCCCTGGAAAGATCGAGGAGGAATTTAAATGCCTCCCCATGCCTGTCCAAGGGCCGGCTTGCCCGGGCTTCCTTCAGCTGCCGAGCGCCCAGGCAAGCCAAGGGAAGGGATGGGGGCATGGCCTAATGTGCTAACAAGCTGTACTGTCAGGGATGTGGCCTAATATGCTAATGAGTTTCTGCTGTTGGGTGTGGCCATTATGCTAATGAGTTCCTGCTGGGCTTTTTCTACAAAAAAAGCCCTGCTTATATTTATACCTCGCCCACCCTGCAAACAGGCTCTGGGCGGCTTACAGAAGACGGCAGTGTGCCGAATTAGCATAAAACCATAAAACATTAAAATAATATAAAATATTCTTAACATTCTAGCAATAGCATTGAGGTGATCGCAGTATTAAAATAGATGGCGTGGCTTTCCATTCCAGCAATCTTCTGATCTTACGGCCAGTCCTATGGTCCCGATATTAAATGGCGTAATCCATAGTGGGCCAGTCCCATATTCCAGATGTTCAATGGAATAGTTGGTGGTAATGGTGGCGGCGGCAGATCCTATTTGAAAGTCTTGCAGGCCCTGCGGAACTGTACAAGGTCCCGCAGGGCCCTGATCTCCTCCGGGAGCTCGTTCCACCAGTAAGGAGCCGCCGTCAAAAACACCCTGGCCCTGGTGACGGCAAGCCTCGCATCCTTGGGGCCTGGAATAGTTAAATGCTGTTGTGCCCCAGACCGTAGTGCTCTCTGGGGTATAAATGGGGAAAGGTGGTCCCTCAGGTAAGCCAGACCCTAGCCATATAGGGCTTTAAAGGTAAGTACCAGCACCTTGAAGTGAATCCGGTATGCTATTGGCAGCCAGTGCAGTAGCCTAAGCACAGGCTGGATGTGCTCCCGGCGTGGGAGATCCATAAACAGCCTGGCCGCAGCATTCTGCACCAGCTGCAGCTTCCGGATATGGGACAAGGGCAGCCCCATGTAGAGAGCGTTACAGTAGTCCAATCTCGAGGTGACCGTCGCATGGATCACTGTAGCCAGGTCACAGTGGTTGAGGAAGGGAACCAACTGCCGAACCAGCCGAAGATGATAGCAGGCCGATTTTGCAATGGCCGCTACCTGTGCCTCCATTGTCAAGGAGGAATCCAGGAGCATTCCCAGACTCCTAACCGAGGTGCCCCATCGAAAGTCGGGAGCGGGACCCCCAACCCCTTACCACCACGTCTCAGGCACACGACCTCCATCTTTGCCGCCGGGTTTAGCCTCAACCGGCTCAGCCTAAGCCAACCAGTCACAGCCTGCAACGCCTGGTCCAGATCGTCCGGTCTGGAGTCTTACTGGCTGCCCAACATCAGATAGATCTGGGTGTCATCCACATACTGGTTTGTTGGTTTCCTTCCTGTGATGTACTTTTAAGCAATTAAACATTTATGGGGTGGGGGTGTGTACTGGGAAGAGAGGGCTTCAGGGAATTCAGCGACTGGAGATGTCACCATTGGTCTTGTAATCTTAAGAACCCTGGGGCCCTCAAGTAAGCCTCTGAATCCCAGAGCCAGGAAGCAACATCACGAGAAGGCCTCGGCCTGTATGCCCTGTTGTTGGCCGTTCAGAGGAAGTGGTTGGCCATTGTGTGAGACAGGATGCTGGACCAGATGGACGGCTGGTCTGATCCAGCAGAGCTCTACTTATGTTCTTATATATGTGCTCCACGAGGAAGCTCGTGTCCAACACTTTTGGGTTCCAAACTCTTTCCTGTCACAGACGGTGGTCTTGATGAATGACTTAGCAACCGCTCTAGATGCTCAAGGACGGTATGACGATGCCTACACTCGTGTGAGGAGAGCATTGGATCTGGCTCGACAGACCGAACACCCAGAAGCCTATGTTGTGCTAAATAACCTGGCTGGGATCCTGATGCACAAAGGTGGAGACACCGAGGGGGGAAGGTTGGGGGAAGGGGCTGAAGAATGTGTGGGCAAGAGCCCACAGTTTCGTTTGGTGGCTTTGGGGAAGGGCAAGGGCTGTGGCTTAGTGAGAGAGCATCTGCTTGGCGTGCAGAAGGTCCCAGGATCAATCCCCTGCATCTCCGGTCAAAAGGACCAAATCTTAGGTATTCCCAAATGTTTTCGGCTCCATTATATCCTATGGGGCCATTGTAGTCAATGGCAAAAATCTTCTTACAAGTATTCAGGGGGCTGGGGGGGAGGTTTGAGGTAGAATCACCAAATTTCTACTGTAGCTTGTGGAGCCTCTCCCCAAAAGACTCCCCAAGTTTGGAAAAGATTGGACCAGAGGGTCCAATTTTAGGGCCATCCAAAGAGGGTGCCCCCAATCCTCCATTGTTTCCTATGGGGATGGGAAAAAGGCAGGCAGCAGTTTCTCCCAGAAAAAGCCAAAAAAAAACCCCGAAAATTTTCAGGTTTTTCCCGGCATTTAGTATTCGGCAACCGAATCAGCTCAGGGGATCTGATTCGGTATGCCAAATACCCCAAAAATGCTGAAAAAGATTTTTTCAGGGGTTTTTTCTGGTTCAGCTTTACCAAATGCACACCCCTACTAGGAGCTCTTGCCGAGTCCTGGTGGAACCAGGACTTAGGGGTGGGAGAGGATTTCTCTGGTCCTGCTGGGAAGAAGACTTCCCAGGCTCCAAGCCACACATGCAGTCTCCTGAGTCAGAGACCTTTTTGGTATTTCTGATGCATCATAACCGGGTATTCCCTGGCCCAGGCGTGGATCCCTGATTCTGTTCTTCCTTGCAGAATGTCCCAAGCTGGGCTCCCCCCTCCTCTGTCCTAACAGTTGCAGAACGAGACATGGTCCGCACTTGCCATGGAATGAGGTCAGGGTGAAGTCTGAGAGGTTAGAATGGTCCGCTACATGAAACATTTCCTGCTAGAAAAGAACTGGCACATCAGGGAGAGATACCAGCCCAGCCTTCTTCTTGGCTTGCTAGTGTTCTCCTTGCAAGTATTTAGTTGCAGAGGACTGTCAACAGAGGGAACTCTTCTCCCTCCAATCTTCACCACACATGTAGATCAAGGCCCCATCCCAAGAAATGGTGAGAAGCTTGTAAGAGGGGGCCGCCCACTCTCTGGCGCCCCCTCTCTGCTCTTGGTGTCAGGCGCATGCTTGTTTTCTTTCTGCGTGGGGACATCTTGGTCCAGGACTAACACAAACCCGTCTGTCTCATTCTGAACACAGAAGATTTCCCCCAGGCCAGACAAGTCTACAAGGAAGCCCTGAAGCTGGCGGAGGAAGCCGGAGACGGTGCTGTCGTGCGATACATTAGGAAAGAATTAGCCGAACTTGCCAGGAGGCAGAAGCAGGCGAAATCTGCAGAAAATTTGGCAAAGCAGGGAAATGAAGGGAAAGACTGAAGGTGGCTTCACCCGCACGGCATGTGTGCATCGGGCAACAGCTGTGCTAATTTTGTTTTGCACGGCAAGAGCTCAGCGGTGTGCAGGCAGCACAGCAAAACTCTTAAGGCTCCAATGCTTCCCTGAGCTGGAGGAGGAGGTTTTTGGCGGGTGGCACAGTGGAAGTCTGGAGCACATTTGTGTAATACCCATGTGGGAGCAAACGGGGGTCTTGAAGGGCCCATGTTTGAACATGAGGCAGTATTTTGGATCCAGTACCAAATAAAAGTTTGAACCTGCAGCTAGGACTGCAGTTTTGAGTTGGGGAGTTTAATCTAATTATTTCAAGGTTAACTTTTGCCAGTTTCTGTGGAACTTTCTCCTTTGAGCATTCAGAAAAACAGGGGGTAAAAGTGGTTTGACGTGGGTATCAGGCCTGGGTGATGGGCTGATCCTTGCTGGAGGGTTTCAAGCAGAGGCTGGGCACCTCTCTGTCTGCAATGGTCTAGCTTGAGTTTCTGCTCTGAGTTGTGAGGCTCTTTCCAGTGGTCGTACTGTACAGCTAAGGCTACTGCTCAGGGGGAGAATTAGCATTAGGGAATATGAGAGTTCCGGGCACCATTCCACACAGGGTTACAGACATTTGCGGTATCCACCACAGGTGTCCCCAGCCTTTGGAATTCTGAGACAGGGTGGTGGGTGGAACCACAAAATGGCCACTGTGGGAGGCAGAGACATCCACAATCACCGAGGAAGTCCAAGTGTGGTGTGTGTGTGAGGGGACAAGAATCATAGAATGTTAAAAGAGTTGGAAGGGACCTTGCAGGTTATCTAGTCCAACCCCCTGCACTCTGCAGGAGCATAGCCGAAAGAGCCCTACAACATACCCGAAAGACGGTCATCCAGCCTCCACTTGAAAACGTCCAGCGAAGGAGCACCCACCACCTCCCAAGGCATTCTGTTCCACTGCTCAACCACTCTTACAGTCAGGAAGTTTCTCCTGATATTTAGCCAGTATCTATCCTTTTAACTAGAGATGCCAGGGATTGAACTTGGGGCTTTCTACATGTCAAGCAGAGGCCTTACCACTGAGCCACAGTCCCTCCCTTGCCTTGTGTTCATTGTGGAGAAAGTGTCTTACAGGTGGAAAATGTTCTGCTGGATTTATTTATTCATTCTCCCCCCCCCCCATTTATAGCCTACTTCACAGGCTAAACATACCCAACTCTTTCAGCCTTTCCTCGTAAGACTTGGATTCCAGCCCTCTCACCATCCTGGTTGCCCTCTTCTGGACATGCTCGAGCTTGTCAGCATCCTTCCTGAAATGTGGTGCCCAAAACTGGACACAGGACTCCAGGTGAGGCCTGACCGTAGCAGAATAGAGCGGAACCACCACCTCCCGTGATCTGGACACAAGGCTTCTGTGAATGCATCCTCAGATTGCATTCGCTTTCTTCGCAGTCACATCGCACTGCAGGCTCATGTTCAGCTTGTGATCAACCAGAACACCTGAGTAAATTTTGAAAATACAGTTGGGGAAAGAGAAGTCAGAAAGAGAATGAAACCAAGACCGTAGGGACGGCTGTCGCCGAAACGTTACTTTAATCTGCGCAGCCAATCAGAAATCCTAGTGGGCAACGAGAAGCCCCACCGGGCAGCCCATTTGGCCCCACCCACATTCTAAAGACACTTCCTGGGTGCCATGGCACCCCTGGCCACACGTTGAGGACTCTGGTCTAGAAAGCACCCCCCCCCCCCAAACACACAACTTTTCAATTTCTACCAGTGGGAAACAAGACAGAAAGCGAAAAAATCATTGTGGAGTACTGATCCCCTTTTATTTTTGGATTGGTCTGAATTGCAAGAAGTCAGCTGTACTGAAAACACCGGTGTGAACAAAATAAGGTTTCAAGAATGCATGGGTTTCAGGTCGCTTCCCCCACCGTCCACTCCCTTCAAATGATCAAAAGCTCTGTGCATAAGAATCGCTGAACATACCGAGAAGAAAAGCATTGATCGTAATTTAATTCTTTTGAACCACACACAAAGCCACATAAAGTTATTTTTTTTGATATTATGATTTACAGATGCTTCCTGGCATGAAATATTCCCCCCCCCCCAACGAACCTTTTGTAATCTCTCAAGTTTCTACTTTGGCTCGGAGTTTTGCCTTTAATATTTTAAACCCCCCTCTGTTTAACAATGAAAGTAATGAGAAGAGCCCGGGGGGGGGGGGGGGGATAGGCAAAAGAAAGGGCAGTTTGCAAAGACTTTTGCTTCTTCCTTGTGAACAGAGCTTGTGGGCGCTCTTCATTTACATATCACAGCGTTGCACTTTACAGATGTTTGGCTACAACCCCCCCAACAGCTTCTTGGGGGGGGGGGAAGGAACACACTTGGCTGTTTCGCTAGGAAGTTAAGAGTTTCTATATAACCCACCCACCCCCTCCGAATCAACCACCAAAACCAAAGCAGTGCTAAGCGAACACCACGTCTAAGTGCAGGTTCAGAAGCACGGCTGGTTCGGTCATCGGCAAGACTCCTGCAGTGGCGGCCACTGCTTTGTGTGGCAACAGAGACTGGGGCAGCTGGCTCTTGATGCCACCCGGGACTTGGACTGATGGGGGTTCTTTTGTTTCAAAGATGGCACGAGCAGGTTCCGTGCCTCTCTTTGGGCCGTGAAGCCCCTCAAGTTGTCTACTGTCCCAAGCATCTAGGAGTTATGGCTGCCAGGGGACAACTGCAAACTTTCCCAGAGGCGAAACAAGTCACACAGCTTCTCTCACTAGAACCAGGCAATGCTTTTCTCTCTTATCTCAGCTATCCCCCCATCACGATGTGGCGTCTTTAAAAGCTGACCCCCAACTCCTTGTTCTGGTTTCCCCCTCACCCCTAAGAGTGCTCCTACAGTTTCCCCATTTAGATCCCCAAAGGTCAGGCCGCTTCCTATGCCCCAGTGGAGTCCCAAGCCCTCCCTCCCACCCACCCCCCAATCTTGGGGTAGTGATTGTGAAGAGCATCTGGAAAACAAGGAAGGTGCCTGGGTCAAGAGTCGTACCGGAGCAGAAGCTGCACGGTGGCTTAAAACTGCAAATGAGAAAAAGCTTCAAATAAGTGCGAGGGAACTAACGACGGCAAATGCAGCATTCCGCATAAAACAGCACATTGGAAAGGTGGGGTGGAGGATACCCAAACAGGACTAGAGCCATATTTTTATTATTAGAAGTTTAAACACTCAGCCAAGAGCCTTGCGGTTCCAAGGAGACTATTTTCTAACGGCTGCGTGTGGAAGAGCAAAATCTGGTTTCAAAACAGCGGCAGACGACGTAGGAACAAACACTGCAGATAGGCAAGAATGGGGATGGGGGGGGGGGGGGAAGAGAGGGCAGCACAATTCCAGCAGTTTAGTGTGTTCCAAGCAAGGAATGCTGGTTTCGCTCACGGGTGTGTGTGTGTGTGCGTGAGTGAGAGAGAGGGAACGTCACCATGATGCACCCATGCAATATTATTTTCACAGTGTTGCTGAACAAAAATATTACTCCATGGAAAAAGATTTTTACAGTGTGGCAAACATCATTAAAAAGCCCTGTTACTTCTGAGACTAGTTAAAATGTACAGAATTGGGAGGGGGGGGGGGCAGCTTCTTAAGTTATTTTTTCCCCAAGTTCTTGAAACACCACAGAAGGAAAAGG
>NW_015173128.1:1385357-1444801 GCF_001447785.1 Gekko japonicus
GGAATAACCAGCACTGACTCGTGAAGAGCAGTACTTGGGAGACCAGCTGAGGATGCGTGGTGCCTTGGGGGGGCGCGGGGGGGCGTGGACAGAGATGCCCACCTGGAACACCTGAGCATGAATGCGCGATCCTTCCTTCATTGCAGTGACGGCATGAAGGGCCTGATGTTCTAGGTGGCTTGCGCCTTGAAAAGATTATGAACAACCTATGCTTGAGAAAATACTTTTAAAAAATATATATAAAATGACACCCCCCCCCAAAAAAAATGGTTTATGCAATGATTTGAACATAAGTACACCAGATACTCTAAGCCGGGGAGGGAGGGGGGGAAATAACCACTGCAGAAAATTACTCTATTTACATAAGAATGATTTTCTTTTTAAAGACATTATGTTATGGTTCTCTTTACAAATAAGATGTCGTTCAAGTCCTTTTTAAAAAAACTCTTTACATATTTAAGTTTCAGGGTGCTGGCTGTTCCACGCGCAGCAAGGAATCTTCCGAAGGGGGCTGGGCTCCAGAGCAGATTCCCTGTGGCGGCTTCATCTGGCACATCCCCCCCTCCGCTCTCTTTCAACGTCTTTGGGCACGTATCGTGGTGTTGTGGTTGTTTTTTTTAAAAAAACCCCAATCATCAGCCTTTCGACCCCGCAAAGGACTCCAGCTTCTTCCAAAGGTCCCCTTCCCCTCCCCCGGTCAGTCATCGCTGTCTGAAAGAGTCTCGTATTGTGCTGACAAGAGGGGCGCTGGCTCTCGTTCCCATATTCGGTTGGGTTGGTGAGAGGCGGCCTGGCTGACGGACTGCGGGGCGCAGGCCATCGAGGTCGGAGGCGTGCTGCTCAGCATGCGCATGGTCAGAGGGTTGTACGGGAACTGGGTAGATCCTACAAGGTAAGAGAAAGGTTGCATCTCTGGTTAGAGTCCCCCAGTCCACGAGGGACACCCATCTTAGAATCCCCCAGTTGGGGAGGGACACCCATCTTAGAATCCCCCTGATGGCGAGGGACACTCAGCTTAGAATCCCCCAGACGGCGAGGGACACTCAGCTGGCAGTGGGGCCAACTCCACAGATGATCACTCCCTCCCCTTTGAGACCTGCTGGGAACCTGGGGGGGGGGGAGGGGCTTGAAACACACACAGGGAAACCATATTCACTCTGCTGTCACCAGTTTTTAGTTTTGTAGGATGGCTCTGCCACCAAGAGGTTCCCTTCCCCTGCCTCAAATTTCTTAAAAACAATAAAGGTTTTAGAAGATTCATTTAAACAAGAAACCCTCTCCCCTTCTCACAACTTGGGCCTCCCACCCCCAAAGCAGAAACAATGGGGGAGAGGAGGAGGGAGGGAGGGAGGGAGGGAGGGAGGAAGGAAGGAAGGAAGGTAGGAAGGGAGGGAGGAAGGAAAGAAGGAAAGACCATCCATTTTCCTTCATATGTCTGCAATGAAAAAGGGAGGGAGGGAGGGAGGGAGGGAGGGAAAAGGTTTCTCAGGAAACCCTAGAAAAGAGCAGTTATGTTTAAAATGGGGAAATAATGCAGCCTACAGTCCCAGATGATTGGCCTTACCCAACTCAGCCCTCGATTACCAACAGGTTTCCCAAAAACCCAGCGTGCTGGAGTGGTTAGAGTGCCGGACTGGAGGAAGCCAGGTTCAAATCTCACTCAGCCATGCTGCCCTCGGGGTGACATCGGGCCAACGACTCACACTCAGCCTAACTACCTCATAGGGGTGTTGTGAGGAGGAAGGAGGGGAAGGAGGAGAAAACCATGTGTCCCAGCTCGGGGGCAGGGGCGGAGAGCACAAATGAGCAAATGCACTTTCCCGTGGATTGTGCCCCATGACACTTAGAAGAGACAGGAGGGGATCTTGTGTTGGCGCTGAGCGCTGAACCGTCCTTTGGGACCCTGGTGGCTCACCCGTGATGACTGACCACAGGCATCTTTGCTGGAGCAGCATTTGCTAGCTGTGTGACGCCTGACATGGGGGGGGGGGGCCCTCTGCAACTTGGGCCTCCAATTCCATCTTGCTCTCCCACCTGCTGGCGCTGCTCACCTGTCGAGGAGGGCCTGTCTTCCCACGACCACACGGGTGTCTGCCTGTGATAGTCTCCCTCTGAGTGCACCGACGAGACAGACGAAGGCCTCTCTGCTCCCAAATAGCCCTGCCCGGGAATGGGCGACTTAGACTTCCGGCTCCCGGATTTGCCCATCAGCTTCTGCTTGCTGACTCCTCCTCCTGGAAAGGGTAACCGAGTCAGAGTCGGGCTGTTCGGCCTGCAGATGCCTCTGCTGCAGAGCCCCATGCACCGTCAAGGGCATGCTCAGGATCCTGCATGCACATGTCGCATGGCTCATTTCAGTGGAGGGATCAAATCCCTTTGGACGCATCTACGCTTACTAGACTTCCCGAGCAGACAAAGTGTTGGTGGCTTAAGCTTCTTTCAGCGGCCGGCTCAGACGCTCCTGACCACCGCCAGGCCTTCTTTGGGGACGATAGGGAAATCTGCATATTTATTTATTTCATTAGATTTTTTTTTAGTCGCTGCTCACTCAGAGGGTCTCGCAGCGACACATAACATTAGAAGACACCCATCTCAAGAGATGGCAGGGGGAAGCATGCTTATGAACACACGTGAAGTTGCCCTGTATTGAATCTGGCCACCGGTCCGGACTATTCCTACCGGCAGTGGCTCAGACAGAGGCTTTTCATATCCCCTGCTGCCTGGTCCTTTTAAACTGGAGGTGCTGGGGGTTGCAACCAGGGACCTTCTGCATGCCAAGCAGAGCCACAGCCCTCCCAGGGGGCTACACGGAATTCAGAGTCAGAAAGGCTAAGGAGATGGAGAACGGATGCAAACTCTGCGGTGGAAATGGAGGAGACTTATTTTTAATGAGGCTGGAGAGCAGCTGTCATAGGGGTCGAGGTGTGCGCTCTTCAAAGAAGGAATAATAATAATAATCTTTAATAATAATCTTTCAATTTATTAATTGCTCAATCCTGCAGAGCTTGAGCACTTGGGAACGCTCCAATGGCTATCTCGGAGCTTTTTAAAGCCACCTCTGTGAGGCGGAGGGCGTTGCACATGGCAAGTCCCAGTTTCAAATGCTCGGCATCTGCTCAAGGTGCTGGGTGTGATTTTTCTGTGCTGGAGAGAGACCCCAGATGGAGCGCCCAGTGAGACAGACCAAAGATTTCAGGCTCAGCAAAAGGCAGCTCTGGAATTTCATCACCCACTGCTAATGGGGACAGAGTGGGGAGACTGTCTGGGGGCGGGCTTGCCTAAAGTTACCCAGAAAGTTCATGGCAGAGGTGGAATTTGAACTATGGACTTCCAGGCGCCCTCTCCACACTCCACCAGCTCTAGAACCACAGGAAGAAATGCAGTTTGTGCAAGTCAAATCCAAGAGTGTTTGGAATGACGAGGTATCCCCACCACCACCACCACTTGTGCAATACCATAGCCCAACTCACAACACTGTACCAACAGCCCCTGCAGAAGGTGAAGATGAGACAGCATTTGCATCTTAGATGGAAATGTTCTTTTCCCGGGCCCTCAGAGTCAGCCTTAAGAAAAAGACCCTGTTCTGCAGCCTTCCAGAGGATTTCCGTGGAAGGTGTCGATTGACCAAAACTAAAAACCTCTTCCAATCCCTGGAGCAGTTCTGCCCATTTATTCAGAGCATCTGCTAGATTTTTTAAAACACACAAACACACACACACACACAACAAGAACCAAATGTGCTACACAAGACTTATTAAAAAATGCCAGGCAGCCAGGATAAAGTATGTGGGGGAGCGTGGCAAGTCTGAATGAATGAATCATTGAATTCTATCATAAATCAATCACTGACTCAGGGCGCTTTTCCTCAGCCTTACCAAGAGGCAGCTTATCCATTCACTACTTTAAAAAGCCATGCCTACAGAAAAATGACGTGGCCATTACTGCCCAATCTCTAATGTTCTCCTTCTAGGCCAAGAGACTGAGAGGGCAATAGCAGACCAACACTAGGTCTCCTTGGATAACTCATCTGTTTGGGACCCCTTTCGGGCTGGCTTCAGTCTGGGCTGCAGAACAGAGACGGCCTTGCTGGCTTTAGTTGACAACAGTCTGTATACGGACAAGGAGCCATGCCTCTTTTTTGCTCCCACCCCCGGTTTATCTGCAGCCTTTGATACAGTGCATCCTGCCATTGTGTTGAGACGTTTGGAGGCAGAAGTTGTATCAGGGCATGTGCTTTGGACTGGTTCAGTACTACCAGAGGAATCACAGTGTAGATAACACAACAGCAAAAGCAACCTCTTTGAAACACAACACTATTACAATCACCGACGAGACCGATTGTGAGCGCATGCTGACATAGAGAATTATACATTGTAGAAAATACTTCACCTTGACTGTTGGGTGAGGGGGTTTTTTTGCTAACAAATGATATCTAAGTATTGCAATTCTAGTAATTAATGGTGCCACTAGATAGCCTGTGATTTCTTGTAGATGCTCTGCCAGTTTCCTTTACTGAAGAAGGGACCAGATTGCTGCAACTTGAGAGTTAACCGGAAGCCGTGTTCCCGCTAAGCTGAGTTAGTGTGAGCTAGCACAGTTTTTTAGCCTCCGGCTCACATATTTTTGTCTTCGCTCAGGAAGGAGGGCTCCAGAGCAGACTTTTATGCCATAGTCAAATTGCTCACTCACAACTTTAATGCCAGTAGCTCAGAAAGTAGAACTTTTGCTCACAGGAGTCCACAGCTTAGAGGGAGCACTGACTGGAAGCCCGTTTTGTTTGCGCTTTGAACACTGTGCAGATTTTGATTAATTCTACTTATAAATTTCCCTTGGACTTTTCCCTTGTGAGGGTTTTCCTGTATGGCGCTTTGATACTGGATGGGAATAACTATATTTTTGTATTGGATGTCTTATATGGAATACTGGAAATAATCAATGCACTATAATAACACTCTGAGTATATATAATCTCTTTTTACTTTTGCCTTTATGGTAATAGTGCTGTGTTTCACAGTGGTTGTTATTTCTGCTGTTGGGACTGGTTCAAATTAAAGTGCTGCCATTGGAAACCAGCTGTCATTGGTGTGGGGTTCCACAGTATGCAGTCCTCTTCCCCGCACTGATTCAATCTTTATAAAAAAGCCCTCAGGAGAAATCAGCAGTCGCTTTGGATATGGATGCCATCAGTATGCTCTCAGGTATGTATCGCTCTATCCAAGTCTTCTGGCAACGAGGCCGAAGTCTCAAGCCACTGTTGGACTGCGGTGGTTAAACTGAAACTGAAACGGAATCCAAACGAGACCAAAGTAATGCTAGTTAGGAAAGCTGAGTCCTTGAGGGACACTGTACTTCCCCACTTTTAGTGGGGTTCGACTGACCCTTGAGGACTCGGTCAAGAGCCTTGGGGCTATACTGGACCTAGCATGACTGCGAGAGAAGCAAGTTAATGCAGCTACATTAACACTTTCTTCCAGCTTAGTTTAGCCCAGAAGATGGCCCCCTACCTGGACTTGGCTGAACTGGCCTTCTGGATCCATGCCACAGAAATACTGAGACTAGACTACTGTAATGCACTCTACATGGGTCTTGCCCTTGAATTCAACTCAGAGACTCCAGTTAGTAGAGAACGCTGCAGCTTGGTTATTACCAGGAATTATCTGGAGCATGATTATTACACACATTCTGCAGTCACTCCACTGGCAACCTATCAGTTATCGGGTTCAAGTCGAGATGCTGGCTATAACCTTCGTGGCCTTGTACCCATAGGTCTCTGGGACTGCCATGATCTGCTATGAGAGCTTTGCTCATCTGACCAGGGTCTTCTGCGGGTGCCACCCTTCAAATGGGCAAATCAAAAACCACCTGTACATGTGGCATTCTCTGCCGTGACACCCACAGTGCGGAACGGCCTGCCGGAGGAGGACAGGGAGGTTCTCATGCTCCTGTCATTCCACAAACTATGTAAAAGTGAATTATTCAGGAGGGCATTTCTAGAAATGTAATAGGACTGTATTTTAATGGAATGGTTCAGGGGAGCATTCTAATAAAGGCAACGGAAAGGCTACGGTGTACATCAGGGGGCGCCAAGGTGCCCACCAACACTTTTTCATACCTGCCAAGTATTTTTAGGAAGTTGGTGGGGCCAGGTGGGGCTTTTGCCCAGTAGGGTTTCTGATAGGCTGTGCAGATTTTTTTTTAAACATTGGTGTAAGACTTGGGCATCTGGCATTGGGGTGGGCTGGCTCGCTGAAACGGTTATATTGTCTACACCTGATTTATTCTGCTTGCATTCTGTATCCTTATCACTGCCTTCACCTGCCATTGCATTCCTGGGGGGGGGGGAGTGCATGTAGTGAATTAGGGAGGCTTGCTTGTTAATTTTCCTAAGGGGCCCCAAGACATCTTTCACACGAGAAATGTCCTTGGAGTAAGACTGTGTCTGGCTAGATAGTGGCTATATATCTTTCAGAGTCACTGTAGTAATGGTGATAATGATATGCATGGAATTTTGGGGTTTTACCTATATCTTGACTCTCCCACTTTGGCAACTCAGTCCTAACAAAGAGCCTGTACCCACAGCATCTCCTATCTCTAAATAAAGCATTCACTGCCAAAGTATGTGTGGAGAGTGATTTGACTGGGAACCTGACAGTTCGTTTGGCAGCAGCTGCCACCACAGCACAAGGATCTGCACTGTGTGACTGAAATTAAGATGTGGCAGCCATTTTGTGGCTGGCTCCGCCTACTGTGGCAGCCATTTTGTCGCTGTGCCCACAATTCCATGTCAAAGGTCCAAGTGTGCCTTGCAGGCTCACAAAGGTTGGGGACCCCTGGCATGCAGCGTATTATTTTCGCCTACAGGTGTTACCCTCTTCCTCTGCATCGTCTTCTACTTAAGTAATACCATTATCTGCACTGTTTTAACATATTACATCTAATACTTTTTTGGCTTGTTTCAAAGGACTGACACCATACACCGCATTGAGTCTCAGTGTCGCGGGTGGATTATAAAGAAATCAAATAAAATCTGTCAAATGGCAAAGCCAGAATATGCTGTGATTGAAATGTAACCACTGTGCCCTTCTTCACCCTAGTCAAAACGGACCCAAATCCTCCACAGAGCCATGCAGTGTCTTCTTACCCGGATTGGGGGATGGGTTAATATCTTCCCTCCGGGATTCGCTGTTTGTGGACAGAGCTGAACTAGAGCCGCTGGACGCCAACCCCATGGGCTGACCCAGGACGATGTTGTGGTCCTCCCCTTTGTCGTCGAAGTTGCCCATCAGCGCCTTGCGGATAATGTCCTCCAGGCCCAGATTGCTGGCGGGATCTGCAAAGGAATGACCTCGAGCACTGACTGGACCTGGGAGGAGGAAGGAGACATGTGGGGAGCAGGAGACAACATACACCCCGGGGCCGGGGAGGAGGTGGTTTGAAACAGGGACCAAGACAGAAAAGAAAGAGGCAGGGGAGGGAGAGAGGGAGGGAGAGAGTGCCAAAAGGTGAGTACAGTTGATGCAAAGCTCCAAGCTTTAGCCGAACAAACTCTGAAATGGCTGAAAAGTCAGTCTGACATGCGAGCAACTGAACGTTAGAGCAAGGCCGACTGCACCGTGGGGGGTCAGGCTTGTCACATGCATGGAGAAGGGATACTGGGGTTTTTTTGTGTGTGTATTAAAAAATAAATGAGGGAGCAAAGAAAGTTAACACAAGCATATACGCAGGTGGGACAGACTCGGCTCCTGAAATACCCACGGTTCAAAGCCACCAAACTTCAGGGAGCTCCCTTGGCACGGCTGTTGTCACAGATAATTGTTTGGTCTTGAGGGCTGAGAAACTCTTGCACATCTGCCGGGAAGGCTTGGCTTGCTGCAGAGGATTCTGGGATGTGTTCCAGGGCACAGCCAATGGCTCAAGCAGGGCCTCGGCCAGTCTTCCAGGGCCTCAACGTATCTCTGAGTGAACCAAGAATTGTGCCCCGAATCATATCCTAGATTCTGCTGCAGTGTTGGAAGTAAGCCCGGGAGCAACGCAGCCTCTGAACGCAGAGTCTGAAAACTGCAGGAATAAGGCCAAGCTTTCCAGGTACTGGAGGCTGGTTCTCCTTCCATTCAAGTAGAAATCATGACTTGCATGTCAAATTACTCTGTTCTCCCCACCACCTGGGAGGTTTCGCATCTCCAAAGGCAGGTAGAGAAGACCAGTGGAAATTCTGTTTTGCGCGCACCAGAGCGCATGAGGGTGTTGGCCCCCATCCCGTCACTCTCACGTCTGAAACCGTATTCGGCCTCTGAGAAACTGTGGATCCAGAATGCGCTGCCAGTTTCATCAAGCACTACGCCCTGAACGTCCAAAAGAACATCAATACTGGCATGGGACGTCAAATTCTGTCTTTGGCTAAGCAGTGATGGTCCTGCCAGCACCCTCCTCCAGGTAGGCTACTGCTCGCTAATCTCCCATTGGTGTGAAGCACAGAGACCACGAAGAAGATAAAACAGGTTGCTTACCAGTAACTGGTGATCTTCGAGTGGTCATCTGTGCATTCACACCACCCGCCCTCCTTCCCCGCTGCTGTCAGCTTCTACATTTTCGATTAGGAGTTGATATGCGGCGGTTTGTAGGAACTGGTGGGATGCCTGCGCCCACCCCTCTGGGCATGCGCAGTGGGGCTCCTGCGCTTGCCTGAGGGAATGGGCGCGAAAATCCGTTGAAAAGAGCTTGCTACACCACCGATCGATCCAGCGCAGGTGCACTAGATCCCATTGGTGTGAATGCATAGATGACCCCTCGAAGATCGCCAGTTACTGGTAAGCAACCTGTTTTTCCGCGTGAGGTTAGCAGGCAGGATGGAATGGCGGTGCTTAGTGTGACCGGGGCCCTCTCCCAACCACACAGAAGGTCAGTGCCAAAATTAGAACATGCATGCATCCAGCTCAAAAAGGTCCAGCTGTCGGCAATTCTCCAAGGCCTCTGTCAGACAAAGGTCCCTCCCAGCCCCGCCTCCTGGGGCTCTTTTTCACTGGAGCGGGCAGGCCTGAATCTGGGGCCCCCCTTCTGCACGGAAACCAGGGGCTCTCATCCCCGAGCCACAGCCCCCTTCTCCTCACAAAAGATTCCGGGTCAGGAACATACAAAACTGTCTTATACAGCAGGGGAAGACAGACTCTGGGTTCTTCTAGGACTGGGCCGTCTCCTTGGACTGGCAGCAGCTCTCCAGGCGAGGCCTTCGCCTTCCATGGGCAATTCCAGAGATTGACATGCCAGGTGCTCTCCCATTGAGCCACGGCCCATCCCAAAACCCAGCAAACAGTGCCTGTCAATCAGGAGCATATGAGTGTGTTGGGGGTGAGGGATATGTGGGGTGGAATTTCTGAAACTCATGCTACGATTAGAGCTGTTCCTCAGTGGAACAGGTTTCTTGGGGAGGTGGTGGGCTCTCCTTCTTTGGAGGTTTTCAAACAGGGGCTAGATGGCTGACAGCAATGCTGATTCTGTGAACTTAGGCAGGTCATGGGAGGGAGGGAGGGCAGGAAGGGTTGCATCAGTGCTTAGTTCTCGTGGCCCTTTCTCACACGCCCAGAGAAATGCCGATCGCCACTTCGGGGTCAAGGAGCAATTTTCTCTAGGCCAATTTGGTTTTTGCCATCTTCTGGGCATGGAACAGCAGTCACTGGAGGTGTCAGGGGGAGGGTATTTGTGAATTTCCTCCATTTCCTGTGCAGGAGGTTGGACTAGATGACCCTGGAGGTCCCTTCCAACTCTGTGATTCTACTGTTGCCAGTGGAAACAGACAGGATTCAAGCCAATGTGTTTACTGCAGGCCCCAGAGGGTGAGTCTGTCTCCCACCCTTCTCAACACTGCTGAAACAGTTTTTGGTTTGTAACACAGAGATGCCTAAGTTTGGCGTTCTGCAGGGGCAAAGGACGGCTCTTCTCCTTCACACCCACAGCCCTCGTTGACATGCCTAGCTATGAGACAATATCAGGCTTCAGTGACATCAGTTCAGCTTCTTGTCCTCACCGCTTGCCAAGGAAAATGTGTCCTTTGAGCGCTTCCTTTCCCCTCACTATGGCGTTAACGTTTCTCTGGATTCTGTGCACCTTTCTGAATTTGAAAACGTCTGCTTGGGAGAGCAGGCCGCTGCCCGAGCAGGGCTCTGGGAACAAGAACAAGCCTCGCCTGGGGGGGCGGGGCGGTTTCACAGGAACACTTACCTGAGGTAGTGACCGCTGGCAGGTTAAAGATTTCCGTCCCCGGCTGAGCAGCAGCTGTTCAGAAAGGGGGGGGGGGGGAGAGAGAGAGAAAGAGGCACACAAACTTCAGTTAGCTAGCCAGCCTACAGCAGCCTGAATTAGTCTTTCTTGTCAGCTTTTGCTTTGGGGGGCTACGGAAGGAGAAAGGATTCAAACTACATTGAAAATGGGCAGGGGGGGGGGGAGACTGACTCTGTATGAATGTGATTCACCTGGAGTTGAGTAATTGGGTAACTCTGAAGTTCCTGAGTCCTCATGGCCTGACTGATGACTGTACTGCAAGAGGCCAGAGGCCTGCATCACCTACCCTTTGTTTCAGACACTGCCCTGGTCAGTGGCCTGCTTCCAGGGGTCTTAGCACTGACATACCAGCCCCTCGCCAAACAGGTCCTCGCCAGTGTTCCCTCTGAGCTGAGTTAGTGTGAGCTAGCTCACAGGTGTTTTAGCCTCTGGCTCACACATTTTTGTCTCAGCTCAGGAAGGACGGCTCCAGAGCAAATGACTTGATGCAGCGGCCAAACAGCTCGCTCACAACTTTAACGCCGGTAGCTTACAGAGTAGATTTTTTTGCTCACAGGACTCCACAGCTTAGAGGGAGCACTGGTCCTAACCTCCTGCCACACCCCTCATGGATTGTGTGGACAAGCCTCTTTGTGTGACACCCCCTCGCCACGGCTGCAGCCGCGATCTCCCCCCCCCCCCCGCGGGGGTTTGTCTGAATATCTGGCGGCCGGGGTACCCTTTCTTTCGGAACTGAAGTGGGAGGTACATTTCGCATACATATAGAAAAATTATTTTTTACGATGTTCATCAGTAATCATTCACTCTTCTGCTGCTCTTCTGAATGAGTCACGGACCCAACTGCCGGCTACCTTTCAGTGATTTGTGCAGAAACATGGATGGCCTGACCTGGAGGACAGATCATTTGGTCGTGTCTCGGGTTTGGGGAGTGTGACTGCATAATCTAATCACGCAAAATTATCTGCAGCTCCCCGACCCCGGTAGAGGCCGACTGGCAGCAAAGTCAAGGCCAGAGCACTAAGATCAGGCAGAGATACAGCAGACAGCCTCCTCTGCATATGCATATACGGAGCTCACAGGATCTTGGGAATACACCCTTAGACTCTCAGTATTATGGTCCCCCCCCCCACACTTTAAAAACCACTTAATTTAAATCAGTTTTAAATACACAGCCCCTTTATCCAGTGACCCCCCCCCCCCCGATTCTCTTCTTCCTTTCTGGCAGGTACATGTTTGATATTGCCAAGGGCAGATTAACCATTAAGCAGACTAAGCACGTGTGCTTAGGGCACCAGGGCCAAAGGGGGCACCACAGAGTTGGGGAAAGGGTGAAAAGCTTAGTTTGTACAGTATATTGTGTTATCATATGAATACATTTTTGTATTGCTGCAACTTGCATTGTCTATCTGGCCAGACAGGTCAACAACTAAAATGGACTGGGTCAGTGTGGAAAGGAGGGGGGCACCGAGATTGGTCAGTGCTTAGGGCACCGGTGAGCCTTAATCCGCCCCTAGATATTGCCCAATCCCAACAACGGTTTTTAACCTGCACAGAGATGCCGCAGGGGTTTGTACAGTCTTGCCCCTCCCCCTACTTTAACCATCACAGGATTTCCCCCAAAGTTACAATGCTCTGGCCAGTACGGGCTCAAAGCCCGGGGTGCGAAGTGTGCAGTGGCCAGAAAAATGACCCCATTTGCTAACTCTCCTACACATTCCCTTCTCTGACTGACTTCGGTAAAGTCACGGTTAGCACTAATGAGAATTTTACATACACATTGAAAATGAAATTGTGTTAAGAATTATTGTTTATAGGAAAGGGGCACAGAGGCAGTAACTTTTTACAAACGCAACTAATGTTCATCTTCACAAGGTCTCAGCTAGAGACATGAAGGTCTGAGAAAACAAAAACAACAACAGGACTTTTCCAGTTTTGCTCCACAGAAAAACTGGAAGTTTCAGAGAGAAAAATCTATATTTTCTCTTTTGGGATGAATGGAATGCTCTTTAAGACAAGCCTTGACTTACTCAAAATGTGAACATATTGTAATGGTCAATATTTTTAAGACTTTATTATTTAAATATGATTGTGTTCACAATTAATATGCTGTAATGTACGCGGTGATAATATACCATATAAAAGTTTAACTCAATTTCCAATTGGCTACCAGTCCAATTCGGATTCGTTGGGAAGGTCTACCTGAATAACATACTGTAGTTTGCAGAATTTCTGACCCATGTATGGAAGTCAAGAGTAATATCCTGTAAACCTTGTAAACCATGCTAGGATTGCCTTGTATTTTGAGATATTGGGAATATTGGTTGATGTTGTTCCTTGTACCTACCCTTTAACTTTTTCCTTTGTTTGATTTATCTATGTTAGGCCGAATAAAGGTTTTCTGTTTCTACTGTAGTTTCTCTCCTCTGAAATGTACGCTTTCTATTTTCAGTTTTTATTTTTTCCCTACGTCTCAAGACAGCCAAAGTGACAATGCCTTTGCACGTAACAGAGGAAAAAGCATCTGCGCCTCTTTCAGGCCTTAGGACTGGTCAGAGTCGCGGCTTTGTCTGCAGAAAACCACGGCATTTATGCTTTGCAATGTCTTAAACGTTACAAAGGGTATGGTTATGGTAAATTTAAAAAATGATACATTTTATGTTGTTAAAAGTAGTAACATAGGGCTTAAGGTTTGGCCACAAGCAGGGCTCTTTTTGTAGAAAAAGCCCAGCACGAACTCATTAGCATAACAGGCCACACCCAATAGCAGAAACTCATTAGCATATTAGGCCACACCCCTGACAGCACAGCTCATTGGCATATTAGGCCACTCCCCCACATTACCAGAAGTGTGCTCATCCAGCCACGCCCACCTTTTGCTTCTTATTCTGTTTACCTTGTTTGTGGTCAAAACCCAGGGCTTTTTTTGTAGCAGGAACTCCTTTGCATGTTAGGCCACACACCCCTAATGTAGCCAATCCTAATGAGTTTCTGCTGTTGGGTGTGGCCTGTTATGCTAATGAGTTCCTGCTGGGCGTGGCCAACTCAGGAGCCAGCTGGAACTCCGTTCCTGTGCGTTCCTGCCCAAAAATAGCCCTGGCCACAAGTACTGCACATCTTTCAACTTTCCCCGAAGTCTCAATTTCTCCCGTGGCTCCAAGATTTCCAGAAATTTTACCTCTCACTCTCAGACCATGACTCCTTACTTGTATGCTTTTTCCTTACCATATGCATGGATGTGCACTCCGCCCTCCCACCCCCACTTTCAAGGGGGTCTGAATCCACTGCCCTTTTAGCAAAAACCTCCAACACGCATGCATTAGGGGGGTGGGGATACTGAAATCTTGCTTAGCCATTGAAGCCCTGGCTGCAGACAGGTGGATACCTTAAGATGCACAGCCATGTGAATCTGTCTGTAGCAGCAGAAAAGTGGAAGACTCCAGTAGCACCTTAAAGAGTAACAAAATGTGTGGCAGGGTAGGAGCTTTCGTGAGTCACTGCTCATTTCTTCAACTCCATAGCTGTGAGCCTGGTTGTCAGTTGGATGGTATCTGAAGAAGTGAGCAGTGACTCAAGAAAGCTCATACCCTGCCACAAATGTTGTTAGTCTTTAAGAGAATACCTTGTGAATTTGAACATCTTGCCTTCAGCGATACTATTAGAAAGGTTTAATGGTATCCTATACTTTAATAGATTGAGGATGTGGTACTAACCAAACTGACTATACAGATCATATTCTTTTGGATTGCCCTGAATTTTCAGATTTGAGAGTTGAATTGATTTGTCCTTTGCTTAAGGAGGGCTCTCTCTCTCTCTCTCTCCAGAAGCTAAATCTTCTTGGTTATTATGGGACAAATACAAAGAAGTAATTTCATGGGTGGCTACATTTGGGAGTGGTTGTACTAAAAGCAAGCCGAAACTCAGATAGGAAACATTCGGCTTCCCTGTTAGTGTGTGATGCTCGCTGTTTATGATTCTTGTGGTGAAAACAGCAATTAAGAAGAAGATGCCATGAGAATACAGGGGCTGTGAAGTGACAAGGGAAGGGGAGAGGAAACTGACCACACACTCTTTTGGGATTAGTTCAGATCTAAAAATGCAACAGTTTAAAAATTGGATGTTTTTTCCTTAATTAAAACTGGATTTTCACTTGAAATTTGGGTGTGGGTGGGTTTGTAATTGTGAAGAGTCACAATTACCAGTCCACAGAAGATTCTGTTTTTGTTCTTCTGGGAGAGGCGCCCTTTGGGGCAGGACACCTGACTGCAAGAAACCCAGCCTCGCACAGCCATGCAACTGACAGCTGCCATTTTTAAATTTTTTATTTATTACAATATATATACAAAACAAGAACACATCAGTATTGCAGACCCTTCTGATAAATACGATATTGAACGTATAAGATGCAGAGAACGCCATACAAAAATACTTCTCAATTACGTTGCATTAGAGAAGTGGCTCATAACACCGAATTTAAATCAACCAACTACCAAACACATCATATAACTTTTTAAATGTCAGATATTAAGCAGGTTCATATGTGCAAGTTTTTTAGGAACCATATTGTGAGAAGCCAAATAACCTAATACAGGGAACCACTGTACTACAAATTTGGAATATATATCCATATTACTTTGAGTTATTTGATCAGTGATAAGAACATAAGAGAAGCCAATGTTGGATCAGGCCAATGGCCCATCTAGTCCAGCACTCTGTCACACAGTGGACAAAAATACCAGGTGCCATAAGGAGGTCCACCAGTGGGGCCAGGACACTAGAAGCCCTCCCACTGTTGCCCCCCTTCCAAGCACCAAGAATACAGTGCATCACTTGCCCCAGCCTGAGAGTTCCTATCTATACCTTGTGGCTAATAGCCACTGATGGACTTCTGCTCCATATGCTTATCTAATTCCCGCTTGAAGCCGTCTATGTTTGTAGCCGCCACCTCCTGTGGCAGTGAATTCCATGTGTTAATCACTCTTTGGGTGAAGAAGTACTTCCTTTTATCCGTTCTAACTCGACTGCTCAGCAATGTCATGGAGTGCCCACAAGTTCTTGCATTGTGAGAAAGGGAGAAAAGTACTTCTTTCTCAACCTGCTCTATCCCATGCATAATCCCCATTATGTAGAGATTCCATATTTTGTTATGCCACATATTTATGGAAGTCCCCTGCCTTGTCTCTCCATTTAGCAGCTTTAGTGTTTTTGCTGCAACCAATAATGTGGCTATTCATGTTTTAGTAAATATTGGTACATCTAGATCTGACCAGTAGTTTAGAAATAAGAATTCAGGTTCCAGAGGTATAGGTATATTAAAACCAGTCATAATATAAATCTGATTTAAAACCTGTTCCCAAAATGCCGCGATAACTTTGCATCTCCGCCAACAACGCTCAAACAAACCCACTTCTCCACACGTTTCCCAGCGCAATGGCGCTGCCTTTGAAGGTGGGCGATTTTGCTACATCTCTGACTCGGGAGCAGCTGAATGAGCCAGTCTCATCTGATGCAGAGATGCGGCCTGACCTCCCAGAGGAGCCTGACGGGCAGACCGGGGCAGTGCCTCCCGCAAGGAGAGAGGGGGCTTTTCATTATTTGCTTTATATTGCTTCTACCGCACTAGCACTTCTCTTGCGTCAAACTTGTGTGCTCCAGCAACCAGACTGGGAATTATTTTCGTAACGTTAACCAAAAAGAAAAAAAAGGGGGGGAAATCAAAGAAGGCAAAACCCCTCTTACCCATCTCAGAGTCGCCTCCACCACTGGAGTTCAACTTACGAAATATCTCCTGTTTCTTGGACTTCACCATCGGCGAGGTGCTCTCGAGCTTGGTGAAAAACGAAGGCAGGTAGCTGATGCTCCCTGGAGAACGAGAGTCCGTCCTGCCGAGACCCAAGAAGGCAGCCAGGGAAGATATTAACACAAATGCAAGAGAGAGAGGGCCCGTGCAGCAGTGCCTGTCTGTCCCAACACTGATTTCATTATTTTTAAAATGCCTTAACATTCCCTGTTGGTGCCTACTGCACAAAATAAGTATTACTGAATGTGGCGTTTGGCACCTAACGCACAACATGCAAGCTGCTTCAATGACACGATTCAAATTCAGCGGCCCGTTAGAGAGACACAGACCCCCCCCCCAAAGCAACAACTCCCAAGCTTACAAAAAAGTTGGAAGGGGGAGGGAAAACATCTGTCTGTCTGCAAAATATTAAGCTTAGAGGCTTGCTCTCTAAGGGGAGGGGTTTCCCAAGGACCAAGGATCTTCTCACAAGCCTTCAAATGTCCTGCAAAGAGATTCGCAAGGTCTGGCTGCCCTTGTCTGCTTGGTCCTCCCCCCACACTTGGCTGAAGTGGGTTAACACTCCATCCCTGTGAGTCACTCTCCACCAGAATGCCGGTTTCTATTAAGAGGCAAGCTTTCTGTCTGACATTCTGGCACTTTTAGTCTTCCTGTGATCCTAGACTACGTATGCATCAGCTTTCAGGATGGTCTGGAAGTACAGTAAGGATATGGAGATACTCTTCATGCCTCCTGTTTTGCAGGAGAGATGAACAAATGCCTTAATGGAGATAGATCAAGATGGGTAACCGTGTTTGTCTGGAGCAGTAGAAAAGAGCAAGGGTCCAGTAGCACCTTAAAGACTAACAGAAGCTCATCCCCGCCACAAATTGTGTTAAGTCTTTATTCATTGATTTAATTCGGTTTACACCCCACCCTCCCCACTGTTGCGGTCTTTAAGGCGCTACTGGACTCTTACTCTTTTCAAATGCCTTCAAGTTAGGCTTCAGTACAAAAAATATTCTGCGTCCACCGAGGCAAGCTCCACCTCCTGTGGGCAGTTTGGGCCACCCTTTTGACCGCCCATTTCTCTAGTAAACCAGGATGTCTTGGCCAACAGCCGTTACAGCTTTAAGCATCGTATAAATGTACATCAACTATCCGGAAGTAAATTTTGATTCCTCCCTCCGAGGCCACACTGTTGCAACAAGCACAAGGAGTTATGCGACACCATGAAGATGAACAGATCAAAGCAGACATTTACGTGGGCTTTTTCTGCTTTGCTAAATCTATTTATCTCTGAAGTGCTGCAACACTCCTTTGGAGCTTTGAATCCCTGCACGAGACATCCAGATGTGCCACTTTCAGAGGCTCTTCTACTCTTCTGACAGCTTGGACTATGTACAGGGTGAATTCTGTAACTGGGTCACACACAAACAACCTGAACAACCTCAAGAACTTCACACAAATAAGCACGTGAGGAAGCAGTTTTGGAAGTTGCGGTGCAGTACCTCTGTTCCGCAGGCTCGGATCTTTGGGAGAGCAACATAAGAGCGTCTTGCTTTTCGTGCACGGCTGGGGCCTGGGGTGGCGAGATTGGCTCATAAGGCTCTGAGGAAAGGTGGCTTCTCTCGGGGGACTTCCCAAGCCTAAAAGGGTGCAACACAAGACTGCAGGAGGGCCGCCAGGGTGAATGCCAAAACACAACAAACTCACACACGTGTGCTATTCCCCGCCAGTGTGTTTCAACTGGAGAGGAAATCCGTTAGAAGAAGGGGGGGGGGGGGGGGGGGGGCAGAGATTGGATTTATACCCTGTTTATTACTACCTGAAGGAGTCTCAGGGTGGCTTACAATCTCCTTCCCTTCCTCTCCCCAAAACAGACACCCTGAGAGGTAGGTGGGGCTGAAAGAGCCAGTTTGGCGTAGTGGTTAAGTGCTCTGACTCTAGTCTGGGAGAACGGGGTTTGGTTCCCCACTCCTCCACTTGCAGCTGGCTGGATGACCTTGGGCCAGCCATAGTTCTGATAAGAGCTGTTCCTGTCAAGAGCTCTCTCAGGCCCACCTACCTCACACAGGGTGTCTGTTGTGGGGAGGGGAAGGGAAAAGGAGTTTGTAAGCCGCTCTGAGACACCTTTGGGTAGTGAAGGGCAGGGTATAAATCCAGTCTCCTCCTCCTCCTCCTCTCGAGGACTGCTCTTGAGAGAACAGCTCTGAGAGAACTTGTGACTGACCCAAGGTCACGCCAGCAGCTGCATGTGGAGGAGTGAGGAATCAAACCCATTTCTCCAGATTAGAGTCTTCGCTCCTCACCGGTACACCAAACTGGCTAGGGGTTTTTGTGGAATCCCATTCCTTGAGAGATGTTTGAGCAAAATGTGGACAGCCATCTCACCAGAGAGGCTCCAGAACAGGAAATATCCCAACAGAAGCGTGCTGAGAATCCCTGGCAGAGCCCTGCTCCGTGCTTCAGGGCAAGCAGGCAACTAGGCTTTTTCAGCTACAGGCCTGAGATCACAGGATGGTCTCTTGGGGCCGGGTGCAGATCCCTTAGCCAAAGCTGAGAGACTGGGATCTTGCCCATCTCCCAGGGGCAAGTTCTCCCTGCTCTGAACCACGGTCCTTAACCCTGCCACGCCAGGAAACACTGCTTAGATGGCGCTTTGGTTTGCAGGCCACCCAACTCAGTAGGGCAGAACACGGGCAGAGAGAAAATTTGGGTACTTTCACACATGCTAAATAATGCCGTTTCAATCCACTCCAGTGACTGTTTGCAAGGGGATTTTGCCATTCCACAAAGTAAGATCCAGTTGCAAAGTACATTGAAAGTGGATTGAAAGGGCATTATTCAGGGTGTGTGAAAGCGCTGTGAAATTGTGAAGAGGGAAGAAGTGCACAATTCCATGCTCTCCACTCATGCTCATTCATAGCCAGATTTAAGAGATGCTAATCGGAACATTTGTACTGGCTACCAGAAGAAGAAAATACTCGTTTCTCCAGGCCTTTTGGAAAGAGGTTATCCAAGACAATGGAAGATGTCCTGCATATTCCAAAATAGTTTTATTCATTTATTAAATTAGATTTACTAGGCCACCCTTCCCTACAAGTAGGGCTCAGGGCGGCTCACAACAAATAGTATGCAATCCCAATACAACTACGTTAAAACGATCCAATAAATAACAGTGTGTAAAAACGAGGTACGTACAGTATATAAGATGGCGGAGAAATCCTGACTCCCCAGCCTTACTCTTACCAAGCTCCCCAATTACTATATCATGACTAAATATGTTGCTATAAGATGTCTTGCGTATACTAAAGGAGTGGGGTATAAACAACACAACGGGAAGACTGAACCATCTCTGACCCGATCCAGCAATAATATGCTCCAGGCATGATGGCTGCTGATGGTTTATCGTTACATGACCGAACGGGAGGGGGCACCCCTTTAGGCTCACATGCTCTCCCCCACGTGGCTCATCAATTCTATTCCAGCTTCAAGCTATGGGTTGCGGCCAATATCCAAATCACACGGTATTCGTCCTCTGTTCCACCAAACCAGAATCCAACCAGGCTTTGGAATCCTGGGATGGGAAGGGAGCACAAGCAAGCAAACTAGAGTCTGTACTTTGAACATGAGGACAGACTTTGGTTGGCTACGAAATGGAAGCCCCTCATTATCAGGGGAAGGGAACACACTGAAAGCCTACAGATTCCCCAGGCTCATTCACACGTCACCAGTGAGAAAGAGGGGAAACGGCACGCATCCACTCCAATGTTACCTTCCCCTCCCTTTGTCAGAGAGGTTTTCCGGAGACACCCGGGCCCCTGGGCGCTGGTGGGGGCCAGGCTGCATCTGCGCTTCAGGGCTGTAGCGGTTAGAGGTCTTCACCCGGTTTGATGTGGTGACGTTAGTGGGAGCAGAGGTCTGGAATGTGCTAGTGGGAGGCTGGAGAGAGGGCTGCGTAGAAGCCTGGCTTCGAGCAAAATCCTGTGTAATGATTTGCTGGAGAGAAAGAAGAACAGAGACAACAACAGCACAGCTGTGTGAGACATTCGTCGTTCAAAATTCAATTAAGAACGAAGGCTACCAACTGGTGCCCGACAAAGAAACGTATGTGGGTTTTGCACACTGAATGGCGGGAGAATAGTTTTGGATCATAAACGGATTTGGGTGCAGTGGCAGAAAGGAAGCATGTAAACAAAAAATGGCTTGAGCTTATCGATGAAATAAAATCAACCACATTCCAGTTTGGCTTTCGACTGTCTGCGAATGCGAACACCAGATCAGATCAGAGCTGGTATTTACTTGGATCTGAATGGGCCAAATTTTGTATGCATACAGGCACACAATCCGAATCGCTGCATGCTTTTTTTCAAAATGGCTATGTGCAAATACATGGCCACAGTCTGCAAAAATAAATAAAGTGTCCAAGTATTCAAGGGCTGAACTTGGCCACCCCAACAGACTTCCCCCACCACCATTCAATTCCCTCTAACAGTGACACTGATGCCAATATGCACAAATCAAAAGGCAAAACTCTGAGCAGAGATGTTGAGTTCTCATCAAGCGCAATTCTGTTTCCTTGAAGTACTCAGAATCTGCATTTGTGCGGTTAATAATTTAAATTGCTTCATGTTAATATACAAAGGAGGTTTTCCTTGTCCCTTTGCTCCAGTACTTTCAGAGAAAGTCCAAGATTTTGGGGCCCCGCCCCGAACGAAGGCAAACACTTACACAGATGTGATCAGCCAGCGTGATCAGGCGGTGGGTGCGTGGCACAGGTCCCATTCCTTCTGCCTGGGAGGAAGGGGGTGGCTGTGGTGATGGCGAATCCTGCTGTGGCCTGTAAGAGTGAACCGGCCCCTCGTACTGACGGCCGCAGTCTCCTGGTTAACAGATGTAAAAGGGGGGGGGGGGGAGACAATGTTCTAAAGAGCTGCTTGGCTGAATCATATAAAGGATCAAACCCAGCATCCTTTTCCCAACAGTGGCCAAGCAGAACCTGCAGTTGTGTTACCAAAAGGGAATGCTCAAGGGCAGGGTTCGGTGAGCCAATCCAGTATTCAGTGGAAGTGGCTCCACTGCAGTGCAAAATGCACAGATATGGACGAAAGAGATGGTCCGCGTGTCATACTAAAACAATTGCAAATTATACATGTTAAGCATCTTTGGGCATGCCTTCATCTACCTATTTATATTAAAACAGACCTTCCTCTGATCCAGGGGCCATTAACCTTTTTGAGACTATGGGCACCTTTGGAATTCTGCCATCAAAGGGCGGCCGCTGAAGGTGGAGCCAGCTACAAGATGGCTGCCGCAGCTGACCTTCGGTCATACAGTGAAGACCCTTGGGTTGTGGTGGCCGCTGCTGCTAAACCAATATTTTTTTAAAATCTGCACAGCCGACCAAATCTCCAGTGGCCAATCAGAAGCCCTGCTGGCAAAAACCCCTCCTGGTCCTGCCCACTCCTTAAAAACATTTGGCTGGCACCAGAAAAGGCGCCAGTGGGTGCCATGGTCCCCATCCGGCACCACAGTGGGGATGCCTGCTCTACCCCCCCCCCGCACTAAGTGTTATTCGGAGGTACACTGCCTCTGGATATGGAGCTTTTGTTATATAGTTATACTCAGTGCATCTCTCTCATCCTCATGGCAGGATTAAGCCTCTCGGATTCCTTTCTCCATCTAAGATCACCTTCACAGTTTAAGAGGACAGCATGAACCCAATTCCACATTATTTCCGGGGCCCGATATTTCCATCTGGAGAGATTCTGTACCTCCTTAAATTTTCCAGGTTATTGAACTCTACGCCCCCTTTGGCAGACAGAGCTCCACATGCTCCAATATGCCGTTTCCTGCCTTTTGTTCTACAGGGATTGTGCCAAGTGCATCCCACTGAGTCCTGCTGCCGTACCAGGTTTCCGAAAGGCAGCATGGCAGTGCCCCTATCTGGGCTTCCAGCCTCCTGGGATACACCTTGCTCAGTGCCCTCTTTGAGCGTCATCCTCCCTATGCAGCATTTTGTTCTCTCCAACATCTCTCCCTTTTGTTCCTGTAGGCACTACATACTTCTGCCTCTCTCTGCAGTTCGGTGCCGTGGTTAAGAGAGTGGACTCTAATCTCGGAGAACCGGGTTTGAGTCCCACTCCTCTACATGCAGCTGCTGGGGTGACCTCGGGCCAGTCACAGTTCTCTCAGAGCTCTCCCAGCCCCACCTGCTACACGGGGTGTCTGTTGTGGGGAGAGGAAGGGAAGGAGGTTGTAAGCGGCTCTGAGACTCGGAGTAAAAGGGCGGGGTATAAATCCAGTTCTTCTTCTTCTTCTTTCACATGACCAGTCTGGCAATATGCAGTTCCCAGGTCCTGCTAACTTCCCTCAGCATCAGATACTAAGAGACAGACCGCCCCCAAACAGGCAAGCTTCACTTAGCCATCAGGGGAAAACGTACTGTGTGCAGTGTCCCTTATTGGGTACCCTTTAATGTTCTGCACCAGGTAACAAAACAAGGTTGCCACTAAAATTTTATTTTTCATTTTCCCTGACTTTCCCTGACCAACATTTGTCAATTTCCCTGACCACCATTCAAATATAACCACAAGTTAAAAAACGTATTGCATTAATGCAAAGTAAGGTCCCACTCTACAACTACACAAGTCTCAACTGCAAAAATATTTGTCAAAGAGATTTAATATCAGCTTCTTTCGACATTAACTGCAGCAACATCTGGTTTGCAACTGCATCAAAAATTACACCAAGTTACAAATTTCAATTCAAGTAAACACTGAATGCTAACAAATGAAGTAACATTCTTGTTACTGTTTTAAAGGGACACTAAAAATTATATAAACGTTTATATAAACGTTCTATCTAAAAGGGTTGGGAAAGGGCATCCTTGAGTTCTACTTGTATTCTGCTACTTCTCTACTCCAGTTGCCACAAGAACAGATCAGGCTCTCGCAGCAGCAGGTCAGAAATCCACGGCTTGAATATATTTTAATCACAATTTCCCTGACTTTCCCTGGCTTCAGACCAATTTCCCTGGCTTTCCCTGATCAATTTTCATTTCCCTGACTTTCCAGAAAGTGGCAACCCTGCTAAATGTCTTCGGCTGGCTTGGCAAACGTCGAAGAGACTGGCCTACTCAATAACCTTTTGCGACCAGGGTGGGGGGAGGGAGGCAGGGAATTAAGCAACCAAACTTACTTTCCGTCTGGGCCATTTTGGGGGCCTCCTGCTGATAAGGTGGCATCTTTTCTTGGGGAGGGATTGGCGAGTTTGCGGGGCTAATCACCTCGATGGCGTCTCTGGGTGGTTCGTATCGGTGGGAGGAGGAGACTGCGGGAACAGGGGGGGGGAAGAGTCATCAAAGAGCATTCGAGGCCACATGTCTTTTATTTACCTGCTGAGTATGCTCACCGGAACGGGCCTCATTTCCGAGTAAACCTGCACAGGACATTTCCTTTTCTGCTTTGGAGCGGAGTTCAACTGCAGTGATCCACAACTGAGCCAGAGGGTCAAGTTGAAGATCAACGTAAACTTGCCTCTGCCAACGAATTTTCGCAATGCAAACTGCAGACCTTTCCAAGGTCTAGATCACTCTCCTAACCTTCCAAGGTTCCCCCCCCCCTTCTCCCGAGTAATCTATCTCGTTTGTACCATTTCATTTGGCAGGACTGTGTCAACGCTAGCCTTCTGGAGGAACACAGAAAGAGCTGCGTTGGGTGCAAAAAGCAGCTTTCTTTTTAAATGTGTATTTGAAAATACAGGCTTGAAGGTCTTGAAAAGGTGCCCCCCAACCTTTTTGACCCTGCGGGCACCTTTGAAATTCTGACATTGGGGGGGCGCACAGCCACAAAATGGCTGTTATCTTCGGGACCCCCCTCCTCTGGTATGTAACCTGAACAGCATTACACTCCGCTGAAAACAATCTACTGGTGACCCCTGGCCCTAAAGACATCCGGCTGTCCTCGACCAGAGCCGTCTCAGCCCTGGCCCCGACCTGGTGGAACTCTTTGCAAACAACATCAGAGCCCTGCGGGACTGAATGCAATTCTGCAGGGCCCGCAAGGCACAGATGTTTTGTCAGGCTTCTGGTTGAGGACAGCAATGGGCAATAACATCGCTGGCACCTTCCTTTTTCTTCCTCTTTCTTCCTCTCCCCACCCCCCTCCCTATCCTGCTTGAATGCTGGCAACACAGTCCAGAACTGGTCAGTGGCAGACTATTAACGACATCTGGGGATTAATTTTAAGTCTGTAATATTATATTTGTTGTATTTTAACTAGTAATTATGACGTATTTATGGATATTTTCACTGATCTAAATCACCCAGAGCTCTGTGTATTCAGGGATTGGGCGATGCGAGAGGATAGGTAGATAGGTAGACAGACAGACAGACAAAAGAGGCAAAGCCAGACACAAAATGGCTGCCGCAGCTTACCTCCGACCACACAGTAAAGATCCTTGTGCTTTGGTGGCAGCTGCTACTAAAGCAACAGTTAAGAAAACCCGAGAAGCCAATATCTTCAATGGCCAATCAGAAACCTTGCAGGGCAAAAGCCCCCCTCCCCGGCCTTGCTCACTTTCTATACACACTTGGCAGGTACCATGTAGGGGACCCCTAGTCTTGGGTGATGCCTACTAAAAGGCAGATGGGTGGTGGTGGTTTGGGCCAAGCCTCACTGCCCCCCTCATAAAAGTAGAAGAGTAAAATTCAGGGCAGAACACATTCACACTTGGTCACAGAGAAGTCTTTGTATGGGAAAAAGGAATCCGAATTCTGCAACCAGCATATAAAAATCAGCAGATTTGCACGATCGCCCTTATTATGCCCCACAGGCTCTGCTTCCACCAGCCACGGCCAGAAGCTCTGCAGAGGTGGGAAAGGGGTGCATTACGTGGCAACGGAAGGGCAGAGGGAGCACCAGAGGAACAAAACCCTGGGGGCGAAGGGCTGTTGGGGAACAGCAGCCGTGTTGTGCCTGTTCTAACCCAGCAGGCCCCGTGCGTGAATTTGGAATTTGAAGGGGACCAAAATGTGTTGTGGGGGGACATCTTTGTCCTGGAGGGAGAGCAGGCTGCGGCGACCAGCTCGTAGCCAAGCTAATGGAGGAAGAGCAATGCGAGGAGGAGACTCCCTCATTGGGCTTCCCATTGTGCTTCTGCCAAGCCAAGCTGAGCTAAAGGAGCAGAAATCCGGGGGAAGTCAACGTACGGCTGCTGGAAGAGTCCGAACTCTGGGAGCCGCGGTCCCGGGCATCCTTGTCGGAGGCGATCTGCCGCGTGATGATCACGTCGATGAAGTTGGCCGCTGTGATGGTGGTCTTCCCGCGGGTCCGCAGCTCCTCCTCGTACTTGGAGATGGAGGGGGGGCCTTTGTCCTTCCCAGCTTCTGAGTAGATGGCCGAAGACGACTGGCTCTGAGGCTTGCTGGCAGAGAAGGCAGATGACGACGATGACGTGTACGGGCACGGAGGCCCCCTCTTCTCTGCCTCCAGCACCTTCTGTTCCATCTGCTGCTGTTCGCTCACCACCGCCGACCGGCGGCCCGGGTTCTCTTCGATCCGGCCGCCGTCGTGCTTGCTCTCTTTCGACTTGGCCACTTCCATCTGGGGGGCGGAGGCGGCCGCGTCCACCAGGGCGGCCAAGGCGTCGGCAGCCGTGTTGAAGCGTGAAGCGGGCAAGCCCTGAGTTATGGAGGGGGCGCCAGGAGGGAGCTGCCTGTTGGCAAAAGGGGAATGGCTTCAAGACATTTGACCATCATAGCATTTCTGGAGGACCTTCAGCGGTTGCAGACAGTCACAGACATGATCATGCTGCCGCTCTTATTCTACCAGCATCTTGGGAGAGGCATTCCCACCTTTTAAAATTATTTATTTATTTGTGGTATTTTTATCCCGCCCCTCCCCGCAAGCAGGCTCAGGGCGGCTTACATTACTTGGCACAATGTACCAAGTGCATATAAAACAATTAAAACCATTTAAAACAATCAAACCAATTTACAGTTTAAAGTGCTCACAGTGTCATTAATTCAAGATGGCGTACCATACAGTGTGGCCTCCAAGCACCCAGCTCAGCGGTCTCCCAGCATGTCAAGCTAATATGGCTCACTTTAATCTACGGCCAGCCCAACTCCACTGACATTAATAGTGGACGTTGGTGGTAGTGGTGAGGGTGGCTCCTAATTGAAAGCCTGGTGGAAGAGCTCCGTCTTGCAGGTCCTGCGGAATTGCAGAAGATCCCGCAGGGCCCTGATCTCCTCCGGGAGCTCAGAGAGGGTGCCTTTTCTCACCCGCTGCCTGCAGTGACAGGCACAGGCATCTCCTGAAACCAAGAGCGGGCACTTTCCCCCTCCATATGCATTTATCTGAAAGAGGTATAACACCCCCCCCCCAAGTCCTGAAAACCAGTTTCCGATTATCAGGTTTCCAACAGATTACACCGTCAGAAGTTCAGCTTTGGATGCAGTATGTCTCAGTGGTTCGGTAGCTGACAGAGATGCTGAAGAGTGTGGGCTTTCAAAGCCCAGTTCTCTGGTGTTCTTCCTGTCCCCTGGGGACCACAGCTAGCCTGAAATAAACAGCCTCTCCAGCAAAGGAGCAAGACCAGCCATAACCATCCCAGACAGGTGAGGCTTCTCATACAAGCTCAATTCAGGTATGAAGCTGATGGGCAGTAGGTTCAGGATGGACAAAAGGAAAGACCACTTTACACAGAGAGTGAGTAAAATGTGGAATTTGCTGTCTGAGGATGTAGTGATGGCCACAGGAATAAACAGCTTTAAAAAGGGATTAGATAGATTCATGGAGGAGAAGTCTATCAATGGCTACGAGCCATGGTGACTGAGGGGAGCCTCCACATTCAGAGGCACTAATCCTCTGAATCCCAGAGCCAGGAGGCAACAACATGGGAAGCCTCGGCCTCCACGCCCTGCTGTTGACTACTTTGTGAGCTACTGGCACTAACGTTGTGAGCGAGCGATTTGGCTACTGCATAAATTAGTTTGCCCTGGAGCCATCCTTCCTGAGCTGAGACAAAAATCTGTTGGAGACAGCCTGGCTATCAACTTTAAAATTTTGGTTACGTCTCCAATTCAGAACAAAATCCAATAGCTATGTTCACCTCCTATTGTCAGACACATTTACATCCAACTGGACAAATTCAATTCTGACAAAAATACAATCAGCTGGCATCTCCCTTGACTCCCTGCTTTTGTCAGGTGAATCTCAATTTTTTAGGTCCTTGAAACAGAGAATGTTCAGGTCATAATGTGGATATAGATGACTGGTCCAAAATATGGAAAGCCATAAAATTCATGAGAGCAATACCTTATAAAGAAAATATATATGTTTTTTAAGATGGTACTGCTCACCAGAAAGAATAGCTAAATGTTATACAAATATGTCTAAAAATTGTTGGAAGTGTAAGCACAGTGTAGGAACTTTTTATCATATGTGGTGGAGGTGCCATATAACTCAAAATTATTGGCGCAAAGTGTATAAAATAATTTATGAAATTGTGAACATAGAATTACCATGTATACCAGAAGTCTTTTTGTTAAATATACTATCAGATAAGGTTAAAAAAATTGATCAATATGTAATAACATATATATTAATAGCAGCGCATATTCTGTTTGCGAAATATTGGAAATCGGTAAGAATACCCTCCAAAGAAGATATAATATCTAGATTGTTGGATATAGTGGAGAGGGACAAATTGTTAATAATACTACTAGGGAAAAAAAAAAATGATGACCTGTTTAGAGAAAGATGGAACAGATTACATACCTGGTTAGGTAAAAAATAATGTGATAGACTCACTGTATGTTAATTTTAATATTGTACCAGATACGCCTGTTTATGGTGAAGTTAAAATCATAAATAAAAATTAAAAAAATAAATAAAAAGAAACAGAGAATGTTCGATATTGAAAAACAAACTCTGTTCTGGATGCATCCCTTCCTTTCCCTCTGAAGTTTAACATAACTCCGAGAAATGGGCTTATAGCTGATTATTTTCTACAGCTCACCGCACCATCACTAAGACGAGGTTTTATGCTAGCACACTGATGCCCTACCGTCAGAGGTCCTTTACGGTCGATTTGGTAATACCCCCTACCTCGAAAGCACCTGCCCATGTAACAGCAGGAACCCAGAATCGATTGCTCATATCTTGCTCAGCTGTGAATTTTATAATAGAATTCGGGATGTTCTAACCAGCTCCCTCCTGCACAATAAGCATAGTCTATCTGAAGAGAGACTTATATCTTTCCTTTTATTAGATCTTAAGAACATAAAAGCCAATGTTGGATCAGGCCAATGGCCCATCTAGTCCAGCACTCTGTCACACAGTGGTCAAAAATACCAGGTGCCATCAGGACGTCCATCAGTGGGGCCAGGACATTAGAAGGCCTCCCACTGTTGCCCCTCCCAAGCACCAAGAATACAGTGCATCATCTGCCCCAGCCTGTGAGTTCCTATCTATACCTTTAACCTCACATTACTTTCTCAGTAGCATGATTTCTTCCTACCGCTATGAGGGTAAGAGAATATAAGGTCGAAGCCCTGGTGGATTGACTGTTTATATTTACATAACTTTGATATGCACTTCAAAATGTGATCCATGCCGTGTGTTATCTATGCCAATAAAGGTTGACTGACTGACAAAAATCTGTGAGCTAGAAGCTAAAAAACTGAGCTAGCTCACACTAACTCAGCTTAGAGGGAACACTGCTTTCTACCACCGCCACAGGCTCATTTAGCCCATGGCTATCGACATATGGGGTTGTCAAACATAAGGCCCAGGGGCCGGAAGCGGCCCATCTGGAGCTCTTATGCAGCCTGCGAGCAACAGGTATAAGGGAGGCAGTGCTGGGGGGAGCAGGCTGAGCCACTCCATTGTGGCTTTAGCAAGGCAGGACAACCTCATCTGCAGCACTCTAGCAGTGTGGGCACATCCGCCCGCGCTGCACTGCTGCCTCTCCAGTCCGCCCATGTGGGTTTTCCTCTGCACCCCCCTCCCACCCCAGGGGGCCTTGCAGTGAGGACACACCAACTTGGAGCTTACCAGCTGCTGTCCTTTATACAGTTTCTATCACCGGTACCTGGCATTATGTTTTATGGCACACATGGCCTGGCCCGACAGACATTTATGTCAGATCTGGCCCTCGTAACAAATGAGTTTGACACCTCCGGTCTACGAGATTTACAGGACAAGAAGTGAGCAGTGACTTGAGAAAGCTGCCTTTCTCCTGCCACAAATTTTGCTAGTCTTCAAGATGGTACCGGACTCTTGCTCTTTCCAAGGTCTCGGGCAGCTGTCTTCCCCTGCCTTGCTGCCTCAGACCCTTCCTTCCTGCATATGCCTGGGATGGGACCAGGGAGCTTCTGAAGGCAAATCATGTGCCCTGCCCACCCCGGGAACTTCTCACAGTTTTTTCTGTGTTAAGCAAAGAGATTCATCAGCGAGCACCGTGCTGTGGCGGGCTCTGCAGCAAACTCTCAAACCGTACATGATGCGTAACTGGGCCGCGGGATCCAGAGTCGTGATCACGCTTGTGCCGTTGGATCCCTGGAAAATGCTGGGCCTCTGCTGCAAGATGTTCTCTTGGCTCCGGACCGAAGGGGAGGGTGAGCGGACGTACCCGTGGCTCCCGGGCCTCCCGGGCTGCTCAGCGCCTGAGGGGTGCAAAGAAAGGTCAGATTAGAGATTTAAAACCTTTTCATGAGCCTAAAATACCCATAAACACAGGGAGGAGGAGGAAGGAAACATCTGTGCAAGATGCATCACTCTGATCCAGCCACCTTCCAACTGGCTTCTGCTGGGGACGGTCAATTCAGCGGCTTCTCTGCCTCGGGTACAGTTGGATGAATCCCTCCAGGAACCCAGAACCACCCAAACAACATATTCAGTGGACGCTCCTTATTGTGTCTCTGCACGAGCCACTGCTCTGGGCTGTTTTGCTTCTGGTTGAAAGGCACGTCCAGACTCCAAGAAAGAATTCTTACATGCAGAAGCACATGTTGCCCCCCAATTTTAATTTAAAACAAGTGTCGCTGAGCTATTAGGACCATGGGAAACATCCCTTCCCTTCCTCATCTTCAGAAAGGGGGGAGGGGGGCAAGGAGCAGCATTTGCCCCTCTCTGACTTGTGTGGTTCCTTGTTGCGTTTGCCACACCTGGCTCCAGTTCAAAGATTGGGCAACAGGCACTCACCTGGACGGAGGTAAAGCTCGGAGGGAACTGCTGCCATTCTCTCCCTCTCGCGTTCGCGTTCTCTCTCCCGCTCCCTCTCCCGTTCTCTCTCCCGCTCCCGTTCCTTCTCCCTCTCCCGCTCTCGTTCTCTCTCGGCATTTGCAACTGCAGATGCTGCCAGATGTGAAGGGTGCCCTGCCAAACAAAAGAGAAATGCTTTGAGAAAAAGTGGCAGAGACTAGCAACAAAAGGCAGCTCCTCCACTACAAACTCATACTGGTTTTGTATGCCAGTTTCACCATCACAGCTTCCTCCAAAAGGATTCTGGGAGCTGTAGTTTTGGCAAAGGTAGCTGGTCAAATTCCTGCAGTCTCCTACAGTTCCCAGGGTTCCCTGAGGATGTCTGCACAGACACTAAGTCCAGGGTGAAAAAAATATGTCTCACAATTTGGAGGATGTTACCATCACCAGGATGGTGAGAGGGTTTGAATCCAAGTCTTATGAGGAAAGGCTGAAAGAGTTGGGTCTGTTTAGCCTGGGAAAGAGAAGGCTTAGAGGAGACATGATTGAAGTCTTCAAGTATTTGAAGGGCTGTCATGTAGAAGATGGAGCAGATCTATTCTCTCTTGCTGCGGATTGCAAGACTAGATATAATGGGTGGAAATTACAAGGGAGTCATTACCGGCTAAATATCACGAAAAACTTCCTAACTGTAAGAGTGGTTGAGCAGTGGAACAGACTGCCTCGGGAGGTGGTGGATGCTCCTTCGCTGGATGTTTTCAAGCGGAGACTGGATGACCATCTTTTGGGTATGTTGTAGGGCTCTCTTTCGGCTGTGCTCCTGCAGAGTGCAGGGGGTTGGACTAGATGACCTGCAAGGGCCCTTCCAACTCTAACATTCCATGATTCTATGATCAGGTACACAGACAAGAAATCCCAGCATGCTTTCCACCATACCCACTTGCTAGCCGCACCTTCGCCACTCAAGTATCACTGAGTGTGGCTTTATGAAGCATATGGACCACCATTCAACAGAGCAATTTTTTTTTCCAATGCAGGGTAATACACTGTCACTTCCTCGAAAGGGTTTTCCGGGCGGCCCAAGAGGAAATGCAATGATCTCTGGAAACCAACTAGGTCAGGTGAACAGCTTCAAATCCCTGCCTGACACACCGCGGGATAGGGCAGACGTTTGTCAGCTGCTCACCAGATGCTCACCAGAGGGGCATGCCTCTTCCCTTTAGGCGAATAAATGGAAGTACAAATGAACTGATGCACCCACAACCACAGGAGAGGCTGATGGCTACGTGGTTGATTTTGAATCCTACCTAACAGAGACTGTCAAGATACCATTTTCTGGTGCCGGGGAGGGGAGGCAAATTGCGTCACTGACTCCTAGGACTTGGTCCTGGAGAGGGTATATATCATATCAGAAGCTGGGATGTTCTTGCAAATTATTAACAAAGTTACACAGATAGGCTAAATGGTAAAAACCAAGAAGGTTCCCACACATAGTTAAGCAAGTGAATTGCAGAGATACAGAAGGAATACTTAGGCGAAACAGACCATCTGCCTCTTAGTCTGTCCTCCTGCCTTCACTGGAAAGCCCACGAGCAGGGCATGAATCAGACAACCTTCCAGCATGGTTTAGGCTCCGGATCAGGTACTGCCAGTGCCTCTGAATAGAGGTTTCCACTTCCCCAGTGCATCAAGCCATTCTGTGCTGCAGATAGTGATGTGGGTTTTCCAGGAAAATTTGAACTGGAATTTTGTTTTAATTAAAAGGTTTCCAGTTCAAATTTAAATAAATGATCTAGATCACATTACCAAAAGGAGGCAGATGTTGTCCATATTTCATATGCCACATTCAGTGTTCCCTCTAAGCTGAGTTAGTGTGAGCTAGCTCATAGTTTTTTAGCCTCTAGCTCACACATTTCTGTCTTAGCTCAGGAAGGAGGGCTCCAGAGCAAACTGATTTATGAAGCAGCCAACGCGCTCACTCACAGCTTTAATGCCAGTAGCTCACAAAGTAGAATTTTTGCTCACAAGACTCCACAGCTTAGAGGGGACATTGGCCACATTTAACCCATCTGACTTGACTGATTTGCAGCTCAACTGCCCAGCAACTACAGATAAACAAATTATACTTACATAAGTGGGGCAGAAACTTTTCCACAGAAAAATAGAGCGTCAGAAGATTTCCCACCCCACATCACTGCAATGAGTGCCACAAGCCATGAGTGCCACAAGTCAATTATGTGTTGTGTCGAGTCAATTAAGTACTGGGCCGAGTCAATTATGCATTGTGACAAACAGCAGAACCCTTTGACTGCATTCTGCCTACTGGTCATCCCATTTGCACTGCAGAGATGATGCCAGTCTCCTTATCGGCACTGAGGCCTGCCTTTGTTGTTAGGGCTGAGAAGACTTCTGATGCCCTACCAACTGCAGTTACCATCGTAATTTGTGGGGGTGTCCCCGTAGCTCTTACTCGACGCTGCTGAGCAGGGCAGCCCTTACCTGGGGACATGGAAGGGGGGTTGTAGGGTCGAGGGAATGCAAGTTGCGTCGTTCCAGGGATGTACGTGATTCTCTCCATTGGGGGTGTGCTTGTTCCTCCAGGGTGAGGCACTAAGATAGTGGGAGCCATGCTGTTCAGATCAATTATTCCTGATTGAAAAGAGGGGAAAATGGAAGTTGCGGTGTCAGGCACTGCTCAGTCTCCATTCTAAAAAGCATAGGCCGGGCGAAAAAAGACTTACCTCTTGCTCCTGCGTAGGGAAGCGCCAGTGTTTGCTCCCGGGGAGAGAGCCCCCGGGCAAGGTCAGGACGCAGGTTGACCTGCATTTGCTGGGAAGTGATGTAATCATTTAAAATGGTCTGCCGGGTGTTCTCCATCGCATAGAGCTGGTACTGGCTGGGGTACCCAGGTGTGGGAGAGAGCTGACGCTGGAACATGTAGGCAGTAGCTGAGGGGTGGAAGGGAGGGAGAGAAAGGCAAGGGTCATTTGCGGAGCAGAACTGCTAGGAGCTTGCAGCACTAAATGCACTCAGGGTAACAACGATCCCCGCGTTAGGACTGTATTTCCTTGGTGCCACTGAGCCAATCGGATCTACTAAAGCGGAGCTACTGGATTTAGGCAACCAAACTGTGTGCTTCCTGGCTAGTGCTCAGAGGTGATGGGGAAGCTAAGTGACTGCGAGTGGCAGTGAGTCTCCACCCTTTGGAAGTGGGAAGCTGGTTTCATCCTTCTTCCCCTAAGAAAGTCTGCATCCTAGAAAGCTGAGAAGGCTACATTTGCATGTTATCCAGATGGGCATAAAAACGGCTCTGTCCATACGAGGGACTTGCAGGCCGCCTTAAGTACCCTCAGAGACTGCAGGCTGGGTAACATTGCACTCCCTGTCTGGTAGCTTCTTAGTGAAGCTCGGCAGTTAACCTGAGAGGAGACTGAATTTGGAAAGCTGGCTGCTCCATTTGAACATCTCCACTCTGATTTTGCTTCTCCTTTGGTAGAAGTGGATCTGAGAATCTCTGTTTTTGTTCTGGTTGCTCTTTCCTCAGAAAACTGTGTGCCGTTTCCAGTGTTATTTATGCGCCAACTGCACAACATTTGAAAATAGCCCCATCCTTAGCAGTTACTTACTGACCAGGCACATAAAAAGATCTGCACATCTGTACACGCGCCACACAAATTGGGAACTGGATATTATCTGTCATGACTTTCCTCCTTGCACAAGCCTTCTCTGGCTGTTTTGTTGTATTCCGGCAGGGTCTGGCCATGTGCATGACAGGAGCAGGCTGGAGCAGTCACCAAGAGGAGGGCTCAGCCTTCCCCACCAGTGCAGTCTTGAATGCGTCCCTTCCCCCATACTTAAATGGCTGCCATTCCTTGCTATGTGGAAACACAGTCAAATCAGCAGAAGGGAGTATAAACGCTGTGTAGCCCTAAACGGCTCTCAAACAGAAACTTTATTAACAATATTATCAAATGTCTAAAAAAAATCAATGTTACAACACAAACATACAGCAGAAAATCATGAATGAAACCCGGCTCATAACACTGAAGGAGCCATATAGTACAAATCAATGTATAAACAATTATAGAGAGACTAGAAATAAGGCCCGTTGTGGAAATAAATACAACGAAAGCTAGAAAGAGGCTCTGGGAGAGTGCTCTGGCTTTGGGCAAACAGTGTCAGCCTGCTTTTAAAACATGAACCTGGGACCTGCACACCACCAGAATACAGCAGGTTCCATATGCAACTGACATTCCAACTGCCTTGCGGGGGGGGAGGGGGGAGTTTGAGGTGTGGAATGGAGTGAAGTCCAATCAGCTTCCATATGCAAAAGACCAGGTTGTCGCAGCAGTTGTGGTGTGGGCGGGACCCGGGCTTTGCCTTCTGATTAGTGGCGATATATGCTGAGGAGCAGTGCCATCAGCCATACACTAAGGGAGTGCATTTTAGAATTAGAACTTTGGCACCCACTATTCAATTATATATAAGGAGAGATTGTAAACGTCTTCATAAGTAATGTGGCTCCAGACTCTGTATACAGCCATAGAATCAATAATACACATTAATCATGAGACAAGGATTCCGGTTTCAAAATCTTTTTCAATCGTGTCTGTTGTGTCAGTCAATGTATCATATCACAAAAAGGACAATTTCACATGGCCATCATGGACCCAAAGGGTTTACAGTCTGGTGTATAATGATCCACATAAACGGGCTTCCAACTAAATAATATTAACAAAGGTGATAACTCACATGTAACGACTGTAGTGTAGATTTTTTTGCTGTATGTTTGTGTTGTAACATTGATTGTTTAATTTATTGTCTTTTAGACATTTGATAATACTGTTAACAAAGTTTCTATTTTAGAGCAGTTTAGGGCTATACAGTGTTTATACTCCCTTCTGTTGCTATGTGGAAAAGCAAAGTATTTTGCGGGGGCGGAGGGCGATTTGCCTTTGTGCCCCCAATGCTGGAGGACCTCCTGTTCACTGAGTGGGATCCCCACAGGGTGCACAAAGGAACAGAAATGTACTGCTGCCTGACCTCCCCTCCCTGGGAGCACTTGCAGGATACCAGTCTGTCCTTTTGTGACCACAAGCATTTTCCTAATATTAACTTCAAGCACACAGGCAAACACGCCCCACAGCCACTTTTTACACTTTGGTTATCTCTGCAGGCCTTGAACTCTTTGACTTATTTGCAGAAACCCACAGACACAGCTGTGTGACCAAGTAACCAACATTCTGCAAGACAACCCATGTTTTACTATGTGAATAAAATTATGTAAGCAAAGCTACACAGATTCGGCATCTCAAGACAGGGAGGGGAGCAGTACTCAGAGGCAAGCAGCGAATTTCAGCACCTCTGAGAGCGCTTTAAACCTCTTCACAGACAGCAGAAGCCAAATAAATTCTGCAAAAGTAGCCCAGAGGTGCCAGTTTGCTTAAATTGCTTCCATGGGCTAATAAATTTGAAATTTAGGCTGTTATTTTAAAAGACTGTGCTCAAAGAAATTCTTGGGTTCCTCTGAAACTTGTCAGGACAAACTTCCCTCAAAGGATTGCACTCCATTGTCGGCCTTCCCCTGCGCTGGGCAGGTGACAGAGTGCTCCCGAGAGTACCTCCAACTCTCACTGGGCCCACGACAGCTGGCCTAACCCCTGGGCCTGTTCCCATGTGTGGGCCAGGCATCGATGCACATGAAGGGAGAAGGCGAGTATATGTACCAGGATCCAGAGCCCTATGGAACTGCATAGCAGGGTCCAGGTGCGAAGGGAGGTGGCTCCTGTAGACCTCGGAAGTGGCGCCTCTGTGATGGGGGTCGAAGGGGCTGTGAGCGACCACAGGATCCACCCCTGGCACTGGAGATTTTGACGGCACGCTCTCCCTCTGTGTCGGGGTGAGAGTGGATTTCCTCTCGTGATTTGCAGACTTCCCAGAAGACATGTTGGCTGAAAGAGAAATGTGGTCAAGCTCAGGGCCTCGCCTGCTTAAAGGGGAATATTTCAAAGTGGATATTTTAGTCCTCAAGAGACTAGGCACTGCGGGGAGGGGGGAACCTTTCAGAGCTGCAAACCAGATCCTCCTGGCTTTGAGTAGCTGGTGATTAATGACCTTCGCCCGTCCATTCCTTTCTCCCCAAAATAACCTGTGCTCTGATGCAACACCTCTGGAGTGACTCAGTGCCGCAGTGAAACCTGAGCCCCGCGGATCCTCCCTTTGCATCCAGCTGGTTGCGCCTGGTTAAAGGCTGCCAGCAACACCAGACCTGAGCTTACATTTACTTTGAGGTTCTTTAAAAAAAAAAAAAAACACCCTGAAAGCTGGAGATTCTCCCAGTTCCTGCCTCTGTGCCTCAAAGTCACTTCTCCACCCGTATCAGCTGCCAATTCTCCTCTTCCAAATTTGCCAAAGTGTCCTCTTCTTCCACAAAGAATTTGCTGGCTCTCCACCCTGCGCTTGCCTTTTACAAAGACCCAGTTTAACACAGCAGGGGACAGAGGGCTGAACTGGGAAGTCTGGGCTCAAGGCCCCTCTTTCATGGGTCAACACATGCACTGGTCTCGTGGCTCGTTATTTAACATGCTGGGCTATATTCCCACAGCTGTTTTGCTAGTGGCAAACGCGGTACCCTGAGCAAGGAATCTTTGTCAAAGAAGGGTATTTGTACCAGAGGAAAGTGCTGCCATTTGCTGACAGGCCCGTGAGATCCAGGCCATCAATACTGCCTCAAGAAAAAGACATAACGTTACCTGGTAGATCAACTAAATTCTAATTCATGTACAGAGATAGTAATACGCACAAGGCCGAACAATTCACTCTGGCTTCTATTCTGGCCATCAAACGCAGCCGTTAAAAAAAAAAACCCAGGAAGTTTTAAACAGCCGCGCATGGTGAATCCGGGGACAAAAGTCTGTTCTTGAATGAAGGTACGGCTGAAGCACGCAGCAGACGGTGCTCATTGGAGGGAGGAAGAGAACATCCCTGATTTTGGCACAGCTAGCAGAGAACACTCCCCCCTACCTTTGCCACTGGGGGACATCATGCTGCAATTAAAAAGGCAGTCCCCCCCCCCCCTTGTACAAGGGAACTTTTAGCTTCACGGAACACTGGACAGTGTTTTAAACTGTCACACAGCTTGTGGGGGAATTGTCCACATTTGCTTTATAGACGGACTGGAAGCATTCCAACATGACCTTGGCCTCTAGTGAGAGCAGAATAAGGCTTCTGGATCAGCCAGGCCACGCATGAGCACACACAGGCCAGCCTCCTGCCCTTGCCAAGTCAGCAGACCAGGGTCTTCCCTCCGTCTGCAGCGTGGCAGGCTCCATCTCCTCCCAACTAATCTCAGGGGACTAACCTGGATGGCAGAACCCACTCGGCTGGGCACTCCACTACAGTTGGCCGGTTGGCCAGCTATGGCCATTCCTGGCCGGGAAAGGTCTTGCCACTGTGGCGCATGCTTTGGTATCATCCAGGCTACTGCAATGCACCCTACAGGGGTCTGGCACTTGAAGACTGTCCAAAAGCCAGTCGGTACAGAATGCTGACTGGAGTGGGTCGCAGGGACCATATCACTCCTGTCTTGTTCCACGTACATTGGCTCCCAATTTGCTTCCAGGCCCAATTAAAGGTGCTGGTATTGACCTGTAAATCCCTATATGGCTTGGGGCCAGCATATCTGAAGGACCGCCTGTTCTCATATGAACCTAGTAAAGGTAAAGGTTCCCTTGCTCGAAAGCCAGTCGAATCCGACTCTAGGGTTGCGGTGCTCATCTCCGTTTCAAAGCCGTTTTAAAGCTGAAGAGCCAGCGCTGTCCAAAGACGTTTCCGTGGTCATGTGGCCGGCATGGAACGCTGTTACCTTCCCACAGAAGTGGTCCCTATTTATCTACTTGCAATCTCTTGCTTTCGAACTGCTAGGTTGGCAGGAGCTGGAACTAGAGACGGGAGCTCACTCCGTCATGCGGCAACCCGGGTCTCGAACTGCTGAACTACTGACCTTCCACAGCCTGCAGTTCAGCGTCTTAACCACTTGAGCCACCGCAGCTCCCCATATGAACCTACCTGACCACTATAGTCATCTACAGAGGCTCTGCTTTGGGGACCCCTATTAACTGAGGCAGCCAGAGAAAGGACACTGATTGTCAGCTGTGGCACCAAAACTTTGGAACTCCCCCCCCAAATTCGTATGTCTCCCTCTATCATTGCAGGTGAAGACTCTCTCGTTTTGTTTGGCGCTCCTTCACTAACTCTTACTCGACCTCCTTCCTGTCTGGATGCTGTGTTTATATTTTTATGTGGTGGTTTATACTGTTTTATCTAACCATTTTAAACACTTCATACATATCTATTTTTAATGTTTTGCTTTAAGGTTTTATTTTAATGTCCTCCATCCTGAAGGACCTGAATTGGGTGAAAAGGCAGTAGAGAAATGTTTTTAAATGCAATAAAAGTGAAACACACAAAGACCCAAGAACCGGTGGGTGCAGGAAACCAACAACACACCTTCGGGGACTCTGTTCATCATGGGGGAAGTCCTTGACATGCTTGGGTAGTTCACAGGCGTCCTCCTCGCGTTGTTGTCTTCATAGATCCCGGGGCTCACTTGCGACTTGGGAGCTTCGTGGAGAGTCGACCGGAGGACCGAGGGCCCGGAACTGACCACAGAAGTGTGGCGGGAACGGACTTCCCCGGCCTTGGAGTCCTCGTACTTTCCTCGCTCCACGATCTTCACGTTTTCGGACACCACCATCTCCAGCTGCGGCATGCCTCGGGGGAGCTTGCTCGGCCCGGTGATCAAGGACTTAACGTTGTGCTTGATGGTGGACTGGCCTGAGCTGCTTTCATATTTTATGGGTGTACCCTGAGAGGGGAAGAGGAAGGGCACCATGAGCGCAGGCCGCCGGTGCACCCGGGTCAGGGAAGGAAGGACCCTGCAGGCACCTCCCCGTACAACATCTGGCATGTGCACACTTTAGCAAGGGGAAGGTGGATTGGAAACTTGTTTTATTTAAGCATTTTAACCTCCCCTTTAATGCCTTTAAAATTTTAAATAGGTGGCATCTCACACCTGCACAGATTTCTCGATACCATAATAGCATGGGGAAAAACGTGTTGGAAGGGCTGTGGGTTATACGGAGATGATTTACATTGCTTTTGGAGTTGCCCTGTGGTTAAGAAATTCTGGCATCAGGTACTTCCACAAATAGAAGAAATCTCAGGTACGACAATCTCTCGACTGAAGTAATCCTTCTGGAAACAGGCCAACTGAGTCACTTAGATAAATCTAAACAAACCACGATAGCAACTCTATTGTCAATTGCTAAGATAGAAATAGCAAGGAAATGGAGAAAAGCAACAGGCCCCTCTTTAATGGACTGGTACAATGGTATATGGACTCATTTTGCTTTGGGGAGATTAGACCAGTCCTCGGGACTGCAAAACTTAGATGCTTATTATAAAAACTTTCAAGCGGTCCGGTTCCCAATCATACAGTTTCTTCAAGAAAAGGAAATTACGTCATCCAATCTTTTCTTTCATGAGCTACTTTATTTTTTAAAGAAGGTTTTTAGAAAATATAAGAGTAGTGTAGTTTCTTAGGTAGGTTTTGTTGTTGTTATTGTACTGGAATGGGATTTGTATCATCACACTGGCCTTATTTATCATATTGTTTTTGTTTGGTATTTTAATAAATTCTAAAAAACAAAACAAAAAAAACCCGAAGAAGAAGAAGAACAACAACAACAAAACCCTGACGGCATGTAACACACACACATCCCAAGATCAGAGAAGCCCCTTCTCAGTTCAGGTGGGTGGCTCCCTGAACAGGCTCTTCTCTGCAGCCCTGAATGCCCTCCTCACCTAAATCCTTGCCTGAGGAACCCACCCATCCGTCACACTTTGCAAGCCGTCCGAGACCATTCGTCACCCGTCACTCTTGTTTCCAACCCCTGCTGGGCTGGCTGACTGCCGTTTGCTCTGAAAAGCTGCTCTCTTGCCAACAGCCAGCAGCTTCGGAATCAGTTTGGTGGTAACCTACCTGAGAAATGGAACCCTCTATGATAGGCCGAGCACTCTGGACTATCTCCGGGGTCTTGCGGCTTTCCTGGCTTAGCAGGTCCTGCCGTGGGATTTCGTGGATGGAGCGCCCCATTTCTTTAATGGTGGTGACCCCGTCATACGGCTTCCCCTTGGTAATGGCACCTTCGAAGCTCCGTGTTGGTGGAGACTCCTTCTTAATCATCTTGGGATACTTGAGGCCTTCATCGTAGTTCTCAGCTGTAGCTCTTGGAGTACCTTTCGGGGGGAAATACAACAGCGTAAACCTTCAATTACACCTACTCAGCTCTAGCTAGCTAACTTGACAGGCTGGTGGATGGGTCTGAACACATACACGTTCAGCAGCTCCCACTTTAAACAAGCAATGGAAATGTTACAGATCGAAACACACACATAAATGGACCACAAAATGATATACACTGGATGTTGCTTGTTCAGCCTGCCCGGGTGATACTGTACATTTGTCAACCAACATTCCAAGTCACACAACCGAACAAGCCACAAAGATTTACTAGATCATAAAAGAGGAACTCCGCTAAGATTGCAAGAAACCCTTGATTGTTTTTTAAAAATGCACCAATTAACATGAAAATAGGGTACCTGCCAGGCAGCACAACTAGAATCTTAGATTTTATTTTTAATGTGCTTTTGTCCCAGCCTCTCAGTAAAGAGGCTGACTGTTCTACGAGTGTTTTAAGTGCCCATCTCAGACCAAGGGAATTTCAACACCCCCCCCCCCCAACAGGGCTCAATGGCAGGCAGTGTCACACAGGGCCTAAACAAGGCAAACTGAACAACTGACATGGCAATCCTACGAAGACTTACTGTAGTCTAAGTCCAATGTACTTAAATGGGATAACTCAATATAGGACTGCACAGATCACAGACTAAAGAGACACAGAAATCAACACCAGGGTCACTCCAGACTCTACATACTATCTCTGTATAGTTATAGGCAGGGGTCATTTCCAACGGGAGCGCACAGGAGTGGAGCTTCGACAGTAAGGAGCCCAGGGGGCGGGCACATGCAACAAGCCCCACCCCCTGCTCCCAGCAGTCCACAGTTGGGCCACGAGGAGCAGGAAGCAGCCAGGTAAGTTGCAGAGCCCCCCCCCCACTGCCTTCAGGTACAAGCTCTCCCTCCTCTGTGAGGGCCGATCTGCACACACACCCCCTCCAGTAGCTAGCAATCCAAAACAGTCCAGTGGAGCCTGAGTGGCGGTTGTTGCCTTCTGACACACTTCTGGTGATGTCAGGGGGTGTGGTATATGCAAATAAGTAATGCTAATAAGTTATGCTAATGAGCTCCTGCACCTCTTTTTCTACTAAATGACCCCTGGCCCTTGCCTGGTGGAACTCACTGCCAGAGAATATGTGCCCTACGGAACCTATTCCCTTTCCGTAGGGACTGCAAGGCAGAGCTGTTCCACCAGGCATTCGGTTGAGGACAGTGGCACTCATATACCCTCCTACTCACCCTTCCGCACTCCCTTTACCCAGGGAGCTGGTGGGAACAGAAATTTCTCATCATCTTACGATAATGTAATGTATTGCTTGATTAATATATTGCTTTTTAGTAGTTTTTAATGTTATTGAATGGATTATTATTGTGTTGGTTTTTATGTAAGCCACCCTGAGCCCTGCTTGTGTGTGGGGGGGGGCTAACAAGTTGAATTTAATAAATAATAAATAACATCATCTCAGATTTTATAGGAAGTGGCGGGGGATTAATATTTTAAGTAGATAACTGGAATGGAAGAACAAATTAAACGAATGTGTGACAATGGCAAAACTAACATCTTATATACATAATAGACCAATTTCAGAGTTCCAGGAAAAATGGAAAGTATTTTTCAAATATACAGCTGATAATCAGGAGTAAATTGCTAGAGCGGAAAATGACCAAGAGGTAGAGTCAGGCAGCCTATCTCTGTAAAATTGAATCCTAAAATATGAAGTTATGAGGGAAAGATAAGTTAAACAGAGGTGTAAAATTAAGATTATGTAAATAAGGTTTATGTAAGCAAGCAGGTTCTGATTGATAATTGTAATTAAATTAGATTATTGTAACATGTTGTTTATGCAGTATTGTAGATATGTATAATTTAGATATGGTAGATGAAGAAGTTGCAGAATAAATTATTGTTTATGTCTATGTAAGATGATTGCCCATGTTTTATGTATGACTGTAGCTGTGTTTGGTATTATTATGGAATATGTTATCATTTTTTGTGTTTATAAAATAAATATTAAAAGTATTTTAAACAAATATTAAATATTTACTAAAAAGATACTTAATTTCATGTTTTGGTATCAGTCTCTTTTTAGAGAGAGCTCAATTTAATTCGGGCTACTTGACCTCCAATATCAGATTAAGGGATTTACACAAGGGTAAGCAAGCTGGATCCTATTAATTCACTCTACTAATGGCAAAGCGTTCTGCTGGGGCAAGGGTGAAACACGTCTTCCACCAGAAGAAGACACACAGGAAGAGACTTCCACAAAGAGCCAATTCACAGGGTCTAACTCAATGCAAAAACCAAAATCCATTGGGGTAGTTTAGATCCATGGTAGTGCACTTTTTGTTCCTGTCCTTTCCGAAATCAGATGGAAAAAGAGAAAGACATAAATCCTGGGAGAATGGGTGGGAAGATAAGGTGAGAAAAACTGTCTTACTGAAAATTCAACAGTAAAAATCTCCACTCACCAGTGCCACAATGGAGGTAAATAATCCAGAAATGTATGATCCTGGGGGCTAAATGTATTTTCTTTTTAAAAATGTTTTGTTTGCATTTACTGAGATTATATATTAAACACATACTTTCTGAGCTCAACAGATGTGGTCATTTACACGTTACATACCCAGCCGAGTAGTAAAAACCTGTAAAGGGTGAAAAATACTCTTCTCTCTACCTTGCATTATGGATCCAGATAGCACAGTCCTCTCTTTCAGTTCCGAGTGAGGGCTTCCCCGAGGAAGAGCACGGCAGATCAATCCTAAAAAGATTTTAGAAGTTAGAAAATGACATGAACCACTTCCCACCCTTTCTGTGCTGGACTCTTTTCCATTGGTTTTGTCTGCTAAGGATCCCCCACACACAGCTGCCCTCAAGGTACAGAAGACGCAGAGGACCTGGAGCACATTTTAAGGTACGTGCTTCTTTTGCACGGGGCTCCGACCAGGCCAATTTTTTGCCCTTTGCAAATTTAGAGCACCCCTAGAACATGGCAACCCCCAGGGGCTGTTCCTTGAGCTGGCTGTCTCACATTTGGCCCCTATTACTGATAATCTCCCTATGAAACTGACAGAGTTTCCAAGGATCCCCAAAGCTCCCTGCAACGCTACTGGAAGTCCATGGCCTCAAATCGTCAACATCCACTTAAAATGTTATAATAGCATTCTTAATGCAAAGTGCCTCCAAGGGAAGTGGCTTTTGTGTGTGTGCTATCATTCTTTGGTTGCAGTGGACTAATTTCCCATTAAGGCAGGAATAAGCCTCACAGAGCTGAGTGGGAGTTGCTTCCAGCAAGGCTGTGGAGAGAGGAGGGGGCCAGGGGTACACAATGCCAAAGGCCTAAGTCATGGGGGGTGGGTGGCAGGGTGCCAGAGAATTATCACAGCAGTGTGCCTGCATCTTCTGTGCGGTCTCTTCTGAATATGTGGTGGGGGGCAGAGGGATTGGGGGGGGGGGTGATTCCTAAAGCAGCACCAGGTTGCAATGCATGTTTGGGCCACCAGACCAGAAGCCAGTTTGCAACACATCCTCCCGTACCATTTAAGGCTAACACAAAGCTATTTTTTCTCTTTTCTAATCAGTGTCCTGACCGATGCTCCCTCTAAGCCGTGGAGTCTTGTGAGCAAAAACTCTACAGTTTGGTGTAGTGGTTAAGTGCGCGGACTCTAATCTGGTAGAACCAGGTTTGACTCCCCACTCCTCCACTTGCACCTGGCAAGCCGTAGTTCTGACAAGAGCTGTTCTCTCAAGGACAGCTCTGGGAAGAGCTCTCTCAGCCCCACCTGCCTCACAGGGTGTCTGTTGTGGGGAGGGGAAGGGAAAGGAGTTTGTAAGCCGCTCTGAGACACTTTTGGGTAGTATAAATCCAATCTTTTCTTCTTCTTCTACTTTGTGAGCTACTGGCATTACAATTGTGAGCGAGTGATTTGGCTGCTGCATAAATTAGTTTGCTCTGGAGCCATGCTTCCTGAGCTGAGACCAAAATGTGTGAGTCAGGGACCAAAAAAGCTGTGAGCTAGCTCACACTAACTCAGCTTAGAGGGAACACTGGTCCTGACTATGGGACAATTTCTCCAGTGCTCAGACTGCAGGCTTTCTAACTTTGGAACAGCAGACACGTGCAGGGGGGAAACAAGAAGAGACCATTCTGTGTGACGTATCAGGAACTTATGTACCTGACACAGTCTTTTCACCCGCATCCTTCCTCCAAGGACCTGTGGCTCTCCCCTTCATTTTATCCTGTCAGGTTGTCCCAGTCTGGCACAAGTCATTACTCCAACCGATTACCAACCTAACAAACCTTGAAGGCTGAGGGCTTACTCAAGAGTTCACCACACTCATCGGGCGTCATGGAAAGGGAGGGATTAAATATAAATGAATATATCCTTCAAGGTCACAGTCCAGTTCGGATTCCTTCCTCACCCCAACCACAGTGGCGCGCTCAGAGGTACGAGGCAGCTGATTTACCTTCTAGCGGTGCAGAGACGGGAGATTCTCTCATGGACATCCCTTGCTTGATGTTTCCTTCCATGGAATCGTAAGATCTCTTAAGGCCCATTTCGTGAGCAGTCCTCGGACTCCGGGTTCCCTCACGGACGTTCTTAATGGCTGTTGAATTACGCAAACGTGTTGCTTAAAAACTGGCATAATAAGGAAACCAAATCTCCCCAGGATATCCTGCCATGCACAAGTGATCACACCCAAAATGTCAGCTGTGCTCTCAGATGCCCGAGCTTGCTTTGCTATCCACCCATATTTTTCTGCCAGGCATCTGCAGTGCCCGAGTTCCACACTTACCATCATAGGTTATGATGTGCCCACTCTTGCCTTCATAAATGACATGGCCTTTGGCTGCCGCTGCCTCCTCCCTGCATTTCTCGGGGCTGCTGTCCTCTGTAGCCAGTCGGGTAATGGTTCCTTTCAACAACACATCAGCTGCAATCCCGGACTGAGACAGAGCTGGGGTCCCCTGCAATGAAAACAACAGAACCTAGAAGTTCCAGGAGGGACACTAAGTGGCATCTCCGAGTCCAGAGACAGTCTACCTCTGAATAACCAATGCTGGGGACAGAACACAAGAGAAAAGGTACCTCCACTCCTGCTTGTGGGCTTCCTGGAAATATCTGGCTAACTGTGGGGACTAGATGGACCCCTAGAACAATCCAGCATGAGTCTTAGAAGGCAGATTACCATCTTGGAGTGGGTCATTAGGGAGGATTTTGAATGAGGGGATACAACTTTGGAGACTGAAAGGGGGAGGCATTTTAGGTATTCAGAGCAGCCAAGGAAAAGGAAGTGAGTTGGGAAGCGGAGTGAATGCCTATACACTTGTGTACAGAGAGAAAACTTAAAATGCATGATCATACGATGGGCTTTGGCTGTGCCGTGCCATTTCAGACTGCAGGTAGAGGAACTCCACATCTGAATGCTCCCCCAAGACAAAGAATTCCTGGCATGCAGAAAACTAGCCTGGCTGAAGAAATGGACATGCCAGATTCTTTCTCCATGACATGCTTTATTTTTATATCCAAGAAATTCTGCGGGGAACCGCCGAAAGTACCGTGGAGGAGATACTGTGACAAGTGCAAACACATTATCACTACTATTCATTTAATTCCAAGATTTCTATCCTGCCCTTCTGCCCCATCAGGGCCCTATGGAGCGGGAGCAGAAAATGATACAGACAGCAAGAGGGAACCGGTGAGGAGAGGCAACCACTCCAAGGACAGGGGAGGAAGCCTCGTCTTTCTGTGGCAACATCGAGAAGAAGAAGAGGAGGAGGAGGAGGAGATTGGATTTATACCCCGCCCTTCACTACCCAAAGGAGTCTCGGAGCGGCTTACAAACTCCTTTCCCTTCCCCTCCCCACAACAGACACCCCGTGAGGTAGGTGGGGCTGAGAGAGCTCTTTCAAGAACTGCCCTTTTGAGGACAGCTCTTATCAGAACTATGGCTTGCCCAAGGTCATCCAGCAGGTGCAAGGGGAGGAATGGGGAATCAAACCTGGTTCTCCAGATTAGAGTCCGCGCACTTAACCACTACACCAAACTGGCTGGGCTAGGCCATTTCCCAAACCTTCCTTTGGGAAGGTTGTCCTCTAGCATCACATCACAGGATGAAGCACGTACCTGAGTGATGGAGCCTCGCAGGGAAGGCATCGTTTCAACGGAAACTTTGCTGGCTGGAGTCCCCCGTGTTATGCTTCCGTCTTGGATGGTGGTCGTGGTACCTGATGGAAGGTGCAAATGGACTGCCAGTCATGCGAATGCAGCAACACCCACCCTCCTCCTCCAAGTAGACTTATGACAATTTGTAAATAAACTGGGTTCTCAATGCAAATCCTTCCTTTTAGAAGATAAAGGTAACAGGCTTAGCAGCAACGGATCCATTTACCCCCCCCCCCCCCCCCCCCCCCGCGATATCCGGCCCGTGTGCCGAGGATGCCTATCTTACCAAGCAGCTCAAGTACTGTGCATGGCTCTCTCTCCTCTCCACTTTAGCCTCACAACAAACCTGTGACGGTAGAAAAGAGCAAGAGTCCAGCAGCACCTTAAAGACTAAAAAAAAAATATTGTGGCAGGGCGTGAGCTTTTGTGAGTCACTGCCCACTTCTCCAGATACCCTGCCACAAATTTTGTTAGTCTTTAAGGTGCTACTGGACTCTTGCTCTGTTCTCCTGCTACGGACAGACTAACACGGCTACCCATCTTGAACAAACCTGTGAGGCAGGTTTAGGTTGAGAACACAGAACGGGCCTGAGGTCACCCAATAAGCTTCATGGTGGAGAAGGAAATCTGAACCCAGGTCTCCCAGCCCAACACTCAAATCACAACACCATCCTGGCTTGATGTTTTGTGTAGAATGCATACATATACAACACTGACAATACCAATGATTGGGGTGTTTTTGTTAAGGTGCCCCATGGATAGCTCTGTACCCCCCTCAGCAGATTTCTGGACTTGCATCATTCAGACACATCTATGGTCCTGCTCTCCCAGTCACGCCATACAATAAACTGTTTTTGAAACTGAGAAGACATTTAAATGCAGTCTGTGATGTGTCACTACTAGGGAGATGGCGGGGAGAAAGCGTCTGCTGTTCAAAAGGAGGGGGAAAGTATTAAAAAACAGCAAAACACAAAAGAGTGAATGGACAGATCAAATGAAAGAACTGTTCAAACTGACTAGATGAACAGCTTTTTCCAACTGTCAAAATGTGCCTGTGTATAGCGTACAATAATACTGATGTGTAATAGTAGCATTTGGTAGTAGTTAAGAACACAAGAACCTAAGAAGAGCCCCTGCTGGTTTAGACCAATGGTCTATCTAGTCCAGCATCCTGTCTCATACAGTGGCCAACGAGTTCCTCTGGAGGGCCAACAAAAGGGCAGAGAGGCCAAGGCCTTCATAAGAACATAAGACGAGCCCTGCTGGGTCAGACCAATGGTCCATCTAGTCCAGCATCTTGTCTCACACAGCGACCAACCGATTCCTCTGGACGGCCAACAACGGGGCAGAGAGGCTGAAGCCTTCATAAGAACATAAGAAGAGCCCTGCTGGATCAGACCAATGGTCCATCTAGTCCAGCATCTTGTCTCACACAGCGACCAACCGATTCCTCTGGACGGCCAACAACAGGGCAGAGAGGCTGAAGCCTTCATAAGAACATAAGAAGAGCCCTGCTGGATCAGACCAGTGGCCCATCTAGTCCTGCATCCTGTCTCCACCAGCTTTTCTGGAGGGCCAACAACAGGGAATAGAGGCCAGGGCCTTCATAAGAACGTAAGAAGAGAGCCCTGCTAGATCAGACCAGTGGTCCGCCTAGTCTAGCATCCTGTCCCACACAGTGGCCAACCAGTTCCTCTGGAGGGCCAACAACAGGGCCCAAGCCCTTTCCCTGATGTTGCCTCCTGGCACTGGATATGCCTCTTGACTGTGGAGGTCCCTTTAGCCGCCATGGCCAGTAGCCACTGACAGACCTCTCCTCCATTATGAATGGCTGTATAACATGTTGTTATATTTACTGTTTTGTGTACAGCTGGTAACAGCTTTGATAAAAACTAACATTTGCACTTGGCACACTAGAGCCTCTGGCTCTGCTTCAGTATTTCTCCAGAATTACCTTTCAGACCCCCAAATGGCAATGCAGTATGTTTTTTATTAGGCACAAACTATCACAAAATGGCAAGCAAGCTCCTGAGTTTCCCAGAACTAGATATTCAGCACAAAAACAAAAGGGGTGGGGGATATTTCAGGGCACGGCACGAAGCCCTTAGTCTGCAGAGCCGTAAAAGGAATGCAGGATGCGATGCAGACTTGATGGGATTAACAGGGTGCACCATGGGCTGTTGGGACGGAGAGGCAGACTCCCTTTGAGAATCCAAAAGCCAGTCGTTAACCAGACATTGACCCAACACTAAAGGAGACATACAGGTCCCATAAGGCTGAGAGCTGCAGAAGAATGTGGTAGTCTTGATGTTAAGAATGCTGTAACAAATTGCAAGGATTAACCAAAGAATGGGAAAGCCAAATGCCATTTTCTGTCTCACTTCAGGTCCTGGAGTTACAAAAAAACTCCCATACTTTTGAGACCAAACCCTGTCATCCATCTCAGCCACACTTGCCATATGCAGGCAACTTCCCACTCCCACTCAGTCCCCACCAGCTGTGCTCCGCCTATTGAGCAGAGGGAGGAAAATGAAGCAAAGGGGTCAAACAGTGACATCACTTCCACCATGGCGGCCATGATGCTCTAGGAATTTCTCCAATCACTATGGTCCTTACTATAGAAACTGGGGGAATTCCTAGAGTCCTGCGGACACTGTAAGGTCACTCTCGCATGATAAAAGGGAAGTGACATCAAGGTGTTTGTGACACCCCCACTCCCCAGGCTCCACCCCCAAAAGCTCCTGGAGGTCACAGCTGCAGGGCTGGCCACACTGATCTCAATGTGGCCTCTTTTTCCAGAGACTTCCTGTGCTCCCCTTTGAAGGGGACAGCCACTCGGGGAAGCTGAAAATAACAGAGCCTGCCCAGCTCATCTTTCCAAGCCCGCAGGAAGACATGTGGTGGGTGTCAACACCCTCCTCATGACGCAGATGCCTCAACTAGTTATCTATTTGTCTTAAAAATAATGACAAAGCAGGAAAGCGCAACATTCACTTCACTTGTGAGCCTCTTGGCACTTTAACCAATGATGGCATTTCAGTTCAGAAGACTTTAGGCAGCCTGAGGGTTCAGAAACATGCACACAGTATCTCCCACCATCCCGAGGAGGTCCCATGGCAGCCTTTGCGGCAAAGATAATGCAATTTCTCCGTTTCTGAACACATCAGCCTCCTTTCAAGTGTTTGCTTAACAAATTGATTTGGGGTTACTGACCTCGAACCACACCTTCATGTTGGGCCCTGACTAACAGGCCCTCGGGTTGAGAGTTCTGGCTCCTGGGAGAGAATTCCTCTTGCTTGATGTACGGCATGGAAGCTTGAAAGGAGAAAATGAGACAAGTTGGGGGTGGGTTGGGTCCAATGCTCCCCCTAAGCTGCGGGGTCTTGTGAGCAAAAATTCTACTTTGTGAGCTACTGGCCTTAAGGCTGTGAGTGAGCGATTTGGCTGCTGCATAAACTAGTTTGCTGTGGAGCCATCCTTCCGGAGCTGATACAAAAATGAGTGAGCCGGAGGCTAAAAAACTGTGAGCCAGCTCATACTAACTCAGCTTAGAGGGAACACTGGTTGGGTCCCTATCACGGTGACTCACAGATAACATCTACGCCTTGCACGGATGCCAACGTGCATCATTTCCTGTGGGAGCACACAGGAGTGGAGCTCCGGCCGTAAGGAGCCCAAGGGGCGGGCACATGCAACAAGCCCCGCCCCCTGCTCCCAGCAGCCCTCAGTTGGGCCACGAGGAGCAAGAAGCAGCCAGGTAAGTTGCAGAGCCCCCCCCCCTCCAGCCCGCCTTCAGGTACAAGTTCTCCCTCCTGTGTGAGGGCAGATCTGCACATGTCCCCCCCCCCCATAGCTAGCAATCCAAAACAGTCCAGTGGCACCTTTAAGACCAAGTTTTACTCAGGTACAAGCTCTCCCTCCTCTGTGAGGACAGATCTTCGCGTCCCCCCCCCCCGATAGCTAGCAATCCAAAACAGTCCAGTGGAGCCTGAGCAGTGGGTGTTGCCTTCTGACACACTTCCAGTGACGTCAGGGGGTGTGACTTATGCAAATAAGTTATGCCAATAAGCTCCTGCACCTCTTTTTCTACGAAATAACCCCTGCCAACGACTGTAGTCCATTTGCTGGCAGCTGCGCAGAGCTGGTTTTTTAAAAGGGGGAAAGTGCTGTGGCTCGGGCTCCAGGGGCTGAAATCAGAAGAAGCCGGCATCCAACGTGCGCCCTCAAAATTGTCAAAAATAATAAATAAAAGTTTATGCTAAAGCTTAACGTACACATGGCTGCATTTATGCAACTCTGTCCTGACCAATGTTCCCTCTAAGCTGCAGAGTCTTGTGAGCAGAAATTCTACTTTGTGAGCTACTGGCATTAAAGTTGTGAGTGAGCAATTTGGCTACTGCATGAATTAGTTTGCTCTGGAGCCCTCCTTCATGAGCGAAGACCAAAATGTGTGAGCTGGAAGCTAAGAAACTGTGAGCTGGCTCACACTAACTCAGCTTAGATTAGAGGGAACACTGGTCCCGACCCTTTATCCATGCCTCTGCCTCTTCCACACATGGGGCTGGCAACCTCTGGGTACAGAACAGAGACCTCCTGGAATGACAGCTGGTCTCCAGTCCACAGAGAGAAGTTCTGCTTTGGAGGATGGACTCTATGCGGCCTTTCTGACCACGACTGCCGGAGTACGGAGGCAAAAGCAGTGTGGAGATGGAGGCTCGGCTGTCTGCACATGCTCTTCTCCGTGCTCTTACCTGCTTTGGCGGACTCCTGTGGCCGCGGCAAGCCTAGAGAGATGGAACCCACAGATGGCTTCGGTGGGTCTTGGCTGTAAGACGACTGACTGTGGGATGTTAAGTAAGTTCCGGGTGTCCCCTAGAAGGAAAGAGAATGCACAACATTAGTGCCACGCGGCTTAGAGTTGTATTATCACATGAAATCAGATCACAACACCAGGGGTACAGGCTCAAAAAGATAGAGGGGGTGCAGTATGATATGAATACAAACGGAACAGAGCGACTGCAAACTGTGCATATTTCAAACTTGTATTAAATGCAATAACAATATATCAAACTATGTTTTACAGAAAACTGAAGCCAATGTTTATAAATGATGATGGATGGATGACGAACTCCCCCGGAGTTGATATTCGTTTCGAGGCGTCTTTTTCAAACAAGTGTGTCTCCACAAGGTCACAAGTCTTCCAAATTGGATTTCTCCTTAATTCCTGTACATTTTGGTGTTATTCATAAGATGTTCTCAATCACAATATCAAATGCGGGCTGGAATTAAGGAGGGGTACAGGCTCAGCATTCCAATGGCCGGATCCTAGCTCTGGGGCAGCCCTCGCTGAGTCTACTGTGCAGCTTGACAAGCCATCATTTGGGCAAAGGAAGAGTCCCTTCCCCAGGAGGACAGATCATTGTAATCTCTTCAGAACTGTCACACCATCCTGTTGTTGTTCAGTCGCACAGTCGAGTCCGACTCTTCACGACCACATGGACCACATCACGCCAGGCCCTCCTGTCTTCCGCCGTCCTCCGGAGTTTGCTTAATTTCATGTTTGTTTGCATCGATAACACTGTCTAACCATCTCATAAGAACATAAGAGATGCCAATGTTGGATCAGGCCAAAGGCCCATCCAGTCCAACACTCTGTATCACACAGTGGCCAGAAATACCAGTGCCATCAGGAGGTCCACCAGTGGGGCCAGGACATTAGAAGCCATCCCACTGTTGACCCCCCCAAGCACCAAGATGACAGAGCATCACTTGCCCCAGAGTCCCTATCTATACCTTGTGGCTAATAGCCACTGATGGACCTCTGCTCCATATGCTTATCTAATTCCCTTTTGAAGCCGTCCATGCTTGTAGCCACCACCACTTCCTGTTCATGGAGTGCCCACGGGTTCTTGTATTGTGAGAAAGGGAGAAAAGTACCTCTTTCTTTACCTGCTCTTTCCCATGCATAATCTTATAAACCTCAATCATGTCACCCCTCAGTCGTCGTTTCTCCAAGCTAAAGAGCCCTAAGCGCTTTAACCTTTCCTCATAGGGAAAGTGTTCCAACCCTTTTATCATTCGAGTTGCCCTTTTCTGCACTTTTTCCAAAGCTATAATATCTTTTTTAAGGTGTGGTGACCAGAATTGCACACAGTATTCCAAATGAGGTCGCACCATTGATTTATATAGGGGCATTATGATATTGGCTGATCTGTTTTTATGAGATTGGCTGATCTCATCCTTTGCCGTTCCCTTCTTCTTTTTCCTTTAGTCTTTCCCAGCATCAGGGTCTTCTCCAGTGAGTGCTCCCTTCTCATTTGGTGGCCTAGAGATGGTTATATTTCAGAAGGCTATTCGATAATTTGATTGGTGGGTGAGCAATGGCTTTCTTGTGCTGATTTGATCCACAGATTTATGGATTAGATTCAGTCATTTCACTGTCAGCATCCGCACACTCCGTTTGTGCAAAGCACTTTCTGCTGACACAAAACACCCAGTGCCAGAGGTAGGCACCTTGCACAAGACCACTGTGACACAACAAAATGGTAGGATCCAGACCAATGTTATTTTATTTTATTGTTTTGATTTACCAGTTTGGGGGCGCTTCAGGGGATCAGAAAACCAGCATGAAAACCTACTGAACATACAACATGAATAGAAGAGACCGGAAGAGCCTCAAAAGACCTCGCTTATGTTTCACACGTCCTCTCCCAGCCTTCTAGTCTGAAATAAGAAATTTTAAAAGCTGCCTGTTGACACAGTGTTACCGACTTCCCCCTTACTTGTGAGATGGAGCCTCCCATAATGAAAGATGGTTTCTCTGATGGCATCACTGTTTTGGAAGATGGAATCAGCGGGGGCGGCGGTCTGGTGGGCCGTGTCGTTGGGGGACGGACCCCTTCAGGTAGGCTGGTTATTACCTGATGCGGAGCTGGTTGGAGAACTGGGGTGGGGGTGGAGGGAGAGAAACAAGATGCTTTAGTCAACGTGCAGAATACTTCTAGACACTCTGATTTTTAAAATATAGCAAGTATTTAAAAGCTGCATATTAAAAGCAGCAATGATCATGAAAACACATGTTCACACAAAGAACATTCTAGCAGACATCAGACATCAAATTACAAACAAGGCTCTGCTTATTCTGCAGACACAGGTTTTCCCACTAAACTGGTACCTGCTCACTTTCACAAAACCTTGGGAGAGCCTCTGCTTTAAAATTTTCAAATTCCTATCCCTCTTGGGCAAAAGAAAATCCTGTCAATTCACTGCTTTCAAAAGGTGTTTATACAGACTGCCTGAAATCCTTCAAAACTACTTGAAGGGGAATGATACCAAAACATATGAAAACATACTGGCAGCCACATCCTAGGAACGTTTACTCAAAATTTAAGTCCAACGAATTGGCTGGGACTTGCTTCCAAGTCGATGTGCACAGCCCTGTAGCTTTAATTTCACCAAGGAGCATATGCTTTGGGAGTTCCAGACTGGGAATCTGATGATGCCACGCTGTATGAGTACTTATGGCTTGAGAAAACAAATATCTAAACTGAGCAGCAAGTGAAGCAACCATATTCTGTGGGAAGCAAAATACCTGGTGGAACGCTGTAGCGAGCTGCATTCATATCGGGCTGTGGAGAGGCTTTGCTGACCTCCCTTGGAGACAGGCGATAGGGGGAGGCGGATCTTACCACCGCGTTCTGCATCTGCGCTTCTTGTTCCATGGCACGCTTCACTTCAGCGTAAGGCATGTAGGCAACCGGTTTCCCTGTGGAAGCAGAAGGTGCCAGAATGAGAGGCAGCCGTGGACATAAACAGAGAGAACGTAGCAAAATTGTTCTACCTCGCGCTCGAAAAAATATAGCCACCTGCCACTTGGAGGCTGTTTCTTGAAGTCAAGTGGCAGGAGAATCTACCAAATAAAACAAAAAAAGGTTTTTTACACAATGCTTTACTAGGTGGTGGAGACTTGCTACCACTGGATATTGTGATCAACGTCAGTAGTTCAGATGATTTTAAATAAATGATTAGCCAGATGCAGGGAAGACAGGTCTAACCACAGCTATCAGCCACAACAGCTGAGTCGAGACTCCATATTCAGAGGCAGTCCACGACTGAGTATAGGATCCTCACCACCATCATGCTAAGCTGGCCAGCTTCCCCGGGACACTCCATTGCTTGAAAGAGTGCAGGAAAAGAATCATCTTTGGTCTGATCCACTAGGCGCATTCTTACATTCTTAAAGATTATTTTAACGTGTATCACTGTATCTAACTGGCTGCCCCTGTGTAAATGACGAAAGATGTAGTGTGGATTCACCCACAGAAGATACTAGGGTCTTGACGTATTTGGAAAATCCCCCAGGACGCAGAAAAAGTATAACTTTGTAAATTAACCAAAAGGGGAAAAAATGGCCAGATGAAGGCTGAAAAGGCTGCAGAATGGATGGAACACTGAAGGCAGCCAGGTGGAAGGGGAAGAAAAACCAGCCGGCTTTCTCAAGCTCCAGAGAGCTCTGCTCCCCTCTCTTGCTTGCAGCCCCCTGCCCTTCGTTGTACACATATATGAACACGCACAATCTGCCAACTGGAGGGTGGAGCGGAGCTGATTTCTGTTGTTCCAGAAGGTCAGATGAGAACCAACGGATTGAAATTAAATCAAGAGTTTTTGCCTAAACGTTAGGAAGGACTTCCTGACAGTCAGAATAGTTCTCAGTGGAACGGGCTTCCTTGGGAGGTGGTGGACTCTCTTTTTTTGGAGGTTTTTAAGCAGAGCCTAGATGGCCTTCTGAAAGCAATGCCAATTCTGTGAACTTAGGCAGATTATGAAAGGGAGGACAGGAAGAGATGGAGCCAGTGCTTGGTTCTTGTGGCTCTTTCTTTTGTACTCAGGGTAAAGCTGATCACCACTTTGGGATCAGGAAGGAATTTTCGTCCAGGCCAGACTGGCCCGGGGATCCTGGAGGGTTGTTTTTTTTTTGGGGGGGGTGGCCTTCCTCTGGGCATGAAGCAGGGATCACTGGGGGGGGAAAGTAGTTGTGAATGTCCTGCATTGTGCAGAGGGTTGGACTGGATGACCCTGGAGGTCCTGTCCAGCTCTATGGGTCTGTGCTTCGAAATGACATAAAATCAGAGCCAGCATGGCGTAGTGGCTATCGTGCAGGACTAAGGTCTGGGAGACCGAAAGGACAAATCCCTCCTCTGCCATGGAAGCCCGCTGGCTGACCCTGGGCCGGTCACACCAGCTCTGCCCATCCTACCTCACAGGGTTATTGTGAGGACAAAATGGAGGAGTGGAGACTGCTATAAGCCACGCCGGGTCCCCACTACGGTATAAACACAATAAATAAACCAATGGGTCTTTTAACTGGCTGATCCGTTTAAATAAAGTCTTTGTGTTATCAAAAGCTCAAGACAGGCAGATACGCTGGGCAGCATGCAAAGAACAAGGAAAACAAAGACCCTGCCAAAGCAGTCTACAGTAGTCATCAGCAGAGACAGAGAGCAGCAGCGGCCTCCCCCTGATTGGCTTTCAGGATACCACAGACCTGCCATTCTTTGACTCTGATTCGGATTTAGGAGCTGTGGCCCCTAAAACTTTTAAAGTAAATCTCCCCTGGCAAAAGAAGAAGAAAACCAAAGCTGAGAAGAAATCTGAGTGAAGATCTGAGATTACCTATGTTGACATTTAACTTACTTATATTCTCAATCAGATGCGATGTAATATCAAAAATGTCTTTATGTTCTTTCTATTTGGACACTTTTATTAGATTTTAAAGAATTGAATGTAATTTTTAGCATGTAGAGATATACTCAAAGCATTTGATTAGCCTATCAAAGGCTCTTGTTACGCTCTTTGTACTTTTAATTTTGTAGGGTATAGTTTTTGTAGTGTGTAGGAAGAAAAACAATAAAAAGTGTGTGTGTATATGTATATATATAAAAAAGACCTGCCATCCTGGGAGGAAGTGGCTAAAGTCACCAGGACTAATATGGGGAATGGGGGTACGGAGAGAGGCGCTGTGCGTTTTAGGCGGCTTCTTCCCAGCTTAGTTTTCATGGCATTTGATTGCGCTGACACCTCAGGCCTCTGGTCTGTTTCAGCTTGCTTGTTTCACTGTAAGCTGCTCTGAGCAACAAGGGAAGATGGTACAGAAATCTGACGGTAATAGAATGCAAAGAGGGAATGCCTGATGCACGGAGATACTTTTGAAACTCTTTACGCATCTTTCTGCCAGCACTGCAAACTTCCCCCACATTCCTTCACAACAAACCACCAATGTCCATGCGGAAGTCGAAGGAGAGGCACGCTGGCAGTGCGGCATCCGGGGTGACCCCAAGGCCCTTCTGCCCACTCTCAAGCTTCACTCCCGTTTTGCCTCTCCGCTGTCACTGTTACCAGACCCAGAACAGGGTGGAGGAGAGTATGCATCACTCTATGTGCTTATAAAGCATTTTTAAAGGGAAGCAAAGTAAGTCACGAGAAAGAAGGCTTCGAGTGCTCCCACACTGATCCTGCAGATTTGTACTACCTGCTCTCCTCTGTCCAAACTTCCTCCTGTTTATCTTTTTTTACAGAACTGCAAGGACCTCACCTCCAGGCCAGGAGAGCCACTGGGGGCAAGCGTGAGTGTGGGGGAGAAGAAGGAATTGAATCATCCCCCTTTTATGAACTCTCCGGGACTGGAGCCAGCTACTTTCACTGCCCCTTCTTTTTCTCCCCTTGAACGTGCTGTCAACATTCTGTGCCTTTTGGAACACATTCAGGTCTCATCATGCCTTCTCTGGGGAGGAGATTCTTTTTCTCCTTTAGATTACATTTACAACGCTATTCTACATGCCTGGGGAATCTAGCCGGCAAGCCAAAACCCACTGCTTCGTGTGTATGCATCTCGGTTTTGCCGCCAAGCCACCCTCCCTTGACAACTGGATGTAGCAAACCTTCATCCTACCCAGGCAGGGAGTTTTTACAGATTCTGCACCACGACATCTGACGAAGGGAGCAGTAACTCCTGAAAGCTCCTACTCTAGAATTCTTATTGGTCTCTAAGGGGCTACTGAACCTGAGTCTATCTGATCTACTGCAGACCAACATGGCTGCCCTCTGAAACTGTACCATGGCTCCGGTCACATGGGCAGGAAACTGCGGGGGGGAAGCGTGGCTGTTTGCCCTGGGGCAAACTAATGCGCGGTTAAGCAATCAGACCTCCTGTGGAGGTACCGTGGAGGTTCCGTGGGTAGGGAGAGGTGCCGATCACAGGACGCGCCTGCGTGCAATGAAGAAGCGCGTGGTGCGGCAAACTGGTTTTCTTTTTTTGTGTACACGACAAATGTGCATGCTCCGTTGGGTGCGTGTGCGCATCCATGGAGACTTGGGGAGAAAAAAACCCTTTTTCGCAAGGGGACATGGGCCGGATGCCACCGGAAACGCGATCGGACGCCCGCCTTTGCCCCACGGTTTCTGGAAACTAGTACCTCCGAGGTACTAGTTTTTTGCTGCGCGTTTTCGGCAGGAAGCCTCGGTTGTGCCACGGAAGCGCTACGCTTCCCAGATGTGCCGGTGATATCGCGCCCGGAATATCCGCCTGTCTTCCGTCTCTCTTGCGTGGCTAATGTTCCGTGTGACCGCAGCCCATGATAACTTTTCAACAATTTCCGTTTTCTGTGCCTCTTGCCTCCTCGGTGAGCTGAAGGAAACAACTTCCCCAAGATATTTTCAGGGACTAACGGAGTACAGATCGGTTCACCTACCATCCCACTCGACATTGGGACTCTTGGATGGGCCACAGGGACTAGCAGACCTCCGGCAATCCACCTCCATTTGCTCTTGCCTCTGGCGTTGCTGATCCTCCAGCATGGTGGACTTGTGCATGGCCTTAATGTGCTGGTGCAAGAGTGTGTAGCCGCTCATCGGGATCCCCTGCGGTAGCCCTTGCAATGTAGAAGAGACCTGCAGAAGAGGAACACCACAGGCCTGAAGGACAACCACATGGCTACACCACTAATTCAACTCCCGCTGCCAACCTTTAACAGCAGCTGTAGCAACCCGAGCTGCAATGATAGAGGAGTCACACAATAAATATATACACTGCAAAAATCTATTTTTATAAATTAATGTGTTCTATTTGTTCCATCTTATAAAGTGCATTGTGTGCTGTTTATAATAGCCTAAAACAGGTAATATATTCCGTACATGCAATATCAACAATAATAATCAATTCATTCAGTATAATAATTACCAGTCAATTTACATCCTTTTCCCCACCAAAGTCAAACCCCAACGGGAGTTTCTAGAATTATATGCCCGCTTCTCCTTGCTTGAAACTCTTCTAAAGGGGGAAAGCTTTCTTTTGTGGTTACATTGATGTTTGTTGCTGGTCCTATGAGAGGCACATTAAGCAGCTGAAGTACATAGATGGAGCGCTCCTGTCTTTCTCAGTAAGGCAATACACCAAAGTCTGGGCCACTGCACTGGCTGCAGGAACAAAAAGGGTGTTCTAGCGAAGCCTTTTTCTTGACATGCTATTTTTCCCTACGTGAAGGAAAACTTTGTCCCATGTGGCATTTTATTGTGGAAGCCAATGTCTGAAGCACAGCTGGTATATAGCTCCCCCAACTTGGTGAGAATTTTTAAGCCTAGGTACAAGCAGTTTTTCTTTTCTTTTTTTTTTAAAACAGAACTGCAAGGACAAAACAACCCAGCCAGCCCAGCATCCT
>NW_015173128.1:1444812-1446523 GCF_001447785.1 Gekko japonicus
TCCTGCTGTTTGACTCCCCAGCCTACGCAGAGGATGCAGAAGAGGTTTCGCCGAGGTCACTGGTGAGCTCACCTGCCCCGAACGCTGTGAAACAGGATCCCTAAAACTGGGCATCCAGCCTTCTCTCTCTCAGCTCTGAGCGGCCCTCGGTTTGCTTCCTGGCAAATGCCACTGCCACTTTCCAAGCCCTTCTAGATATCTGCACCATCAGCCTCCCTCAACGGTCTCCTGGCGCCCAACTCCAGCATAAACTCTGCTGAATTATAGAGTCGGGTGGGTAGCTGTGCTGGTCTGAAGCTGCTGAACAAAGTTTGAGTCCAGTGGCACCTTGAAGACCAACAAAGTTTTATTCTGCGTATGAGCTTTTGTATGCATGCATGCATGCATACAAAAGCTCATACGCAGAATAAAACTTTGTTGGTCTTAAAGGTGCCAATGGACTCAAACCTTGTTCTGCTGAACTATTTCAGATTCACCCACCCTTCCTGTAAGGAGCCCAAAGCACCAACATAACTATCCCATGAGATAAATTCAGCCAAACAGCGAGAGAGAAAGGTCTTTGGCTAGTGCAGCCCTTGGGTGCTCCAATGTTGCAAGGCTTGTTAAAAACACCTGTTGGCTTGCAGAAACAGAGGGCTCCCTTGAGCTCTCAGGTGTTGCGGATCCCCGATGAGGCCTGTTAACAGCACTGCTATGCAATCCCAGAGATGAGTGGGGTACCCGCTCCCCCTAAGAACGTACCATGGGTGGAATTACGGCAGCCCGATGCTGAAGCTGCTGCAGGTCCAGCTGCCCTTGCTTGATGGTGGAGGACACTAGCAGAGGCCCCGTAGGGTACAGCAGGGAAGGCTTTGAATCCATGGTGTAGATTCTGGAAGAAAGTTTACATTTTAAAAGCTGGACTGAAGAACCCGGCAAGGGGTCAGGCAGTGAAACCGCACTTTATAAACTCAACTGATCTGGACGGTAAGGTACTTTGGGGCTGGCAGTGGTGATGAAGCTTCTGGCAGTGATTGGCTCACCCGACTGCATGTCACAGAGGGATCTCACGCAGCTATTGGTGGAGCTGCTCTGACTCTATAGAGGGACAAGGCAGACAGGAAGCCAAAGAAAGGAGGGAGCAGGGGAAGCAGGCATCCGTAAGAACAGGCTTGGACGAGGAAGGAAAATGCAAAGAGCCAGGGAGTGACCAGACGCTGCTAAGGTGAAAGCAGCTGAAGTACAGATCCTGATATAAAATAAGCAATGAAACTGCTGGCTGCAAGCCCACAGATGAATTAAGCCGAGCTATTTTAAAAAGCAAAACTGGATGCAATCCAACAGCTGCACTGGCGTCTTCTGCACTTTGAGACGGCAGCTTCAGGGCCCGGTTTCCCACCACTGAGTTTAAAGAATAAACCTAGACCAGGCTCTTTCTCTCGGTTGATTTACTTGGCAACTTCTCTTGAATAGTCTCGGGGTGCACTCGGGAGTGACAGAGAGAGAGAGAAATGAAACAGACACATCTAACCAAAAATGTGTGCAATGGCATCACTGGCTTCTAGAGCTCTCTGCCACGGGAAACAGGGATGGCCGTGAGTTCAGATGGCAGTGAAAGACAATTGGGCCCATTCGTCGTGGAAAGGTCCATCAATGGCTAAATGGAACCTCCGTGGTCAGCGGTAGTGTACCCCTGAATGCCAGGTGCTGTGGGGGGGGAGAATAGGGCAGG
>NW_015173128.1:1446606-1469253 GCF_001447785.1 Gekko japonicus
GTGGCTACAGAGCGAAGGCCTGGAGAGCCACCCCCCCCCCAGCAACTCTGAGGCGAGGTCCCCCCAGGAAGGATCGGGGAGGCATTTAAATGCCCTTCCTGGCCTGTCCAAGGGCCGGCTTGCCTGGGTTCCCCACGGCCATGGAGTGCCCAGGCAAGCCAAGGGAAGGCAGTTTAAGCTGCCTTCCCTTCAAGGGGGGGATTGTCCGGGTTCCCCGCAGCCGTGGGGCGCCCGGGCAAGCCAAGGGAAGGCACGGGGTGTGGCCTAATATGCTAATGAGCTGTGTTGTCAGGGGTTTGGCCTATTATGCTAATGAGTTCCTGCTGTTGGGTGTGGCCTATTATGCTAATGAGTTCCTGCTGGGCTTTTTCTACCAAAAAAGCCCTGGAATATGGGAATCCTGTTCGTGGGCCTTCCACCTCGTGCAACCGGCCCTTTCAAGAAATGGGACAGACATGTCGGCTTCCGGTCTGGCTCCCGCGCATGGCGGACGCTTCCTCGGGTCGCTCCCGAGGGCGCCTCGCCCGCCCGCGGTGGAGGAGGGAATCCGCACGAGCGGAGACCCGAACGAGCCCCTCAGAAGAGAGGAGCTCGGATCCGGGGCGCTTTAGGGCGCACTAGGGGGGAGTCGCTCTTTCGGCCGAGAGGTCGGAGAGCGAGGCTCCCGCCATGCCCTGCCCCAATGGACCTTGCTGCGTGAGCGACCCCGAACGGGGTTTAGCGGAGCCACCAGACGTCACCGAGTGATAAAGCGACCATCCGCAAAAGTGGAAAAGAAAAAGAAAAGATCGGCTTAACTGTGAGTTGTCAAAATGCAGAGAAAAAGAACTGAAAATTGTTTTCCCCCCCCTCCCAGCGAAAAAGGCGAAGAGGTTAATCCTCCATCTATACAAGCGAAAAAGAAAAGGAGGGGGGGGGTGAATTGAGCGGACAGTGATGTTTTCCTTTGATGTATTTGAAAGCGAGAAACTTGTCTCTCTGGAGCACATTTTAAGAACTTTCTAAAAGTAAACAAAAAAGAAAAGATGTCGGAGCTGGGCAAAAGCGAGCGGAGAAGGAGGGAGGGACTTCCGTCTGGGCGTTTGTTTGTGCGCAAGAGCCGGCTGTTGAATGTTTGGACTGTTTATGGCTGTGAATCCGACGGGAGTTTTGCAAAAAAGATAAGTTGGAATTGTGACAGCGAGAAGTGCCTGATAAGCGCTTATAAGTCAACAATTGCGAGGAGGACCCATAGAGAGTTTGGGAGCGAATATAAAAGCGAAAACGAAATTGATACCATTCTTGAAAATGGGGACCTCCGGGGCATGAAAGGAAGAGGATTTATAGTACATGAACTGAGCGTATTAATAACAACCCAAAGGAGGATCTAACAAGCCGGAAGGAGAAGACAACAGACGAAGCTCCTCCACGTCAGCGATAGTAAAAATACCCAGCACGCAAAGAAGCGGTTCTGAATGTACACAGAAGAGACCCTTTTTATTAACAGAATCTCAAAGGAACATTACTAACATATTAACAGAGAGTACATGTAACAGGACTAAGAAAAGAAGTTTGGCAACACACAGAAGAAGCCCAAGAAGATTAATTGGATACTACTAACAGTTTAATTTACCAGTTTATATATCACTCAGCTTTCTCTTTCTCCCACTGTCTACCCCTTCCTTTTTTTCTTTTAAGCGAAATACCTCCCCTTTTTAGGGGAGCCAATAAAACCTTTATTTAAAAAAAAGAAATGGGACAGACATGTGGTCGGAAACAGCTGGGCTTCTTCTGACGTTCTTGTGTTACAGGACAGGCAGAAGGCCAAGAGAGTCTCTCAAAAGCACACAATTCAGCTTTCATCTGAGACCCTGTCTGGGACACCACTCTGAAGTCTTTGAGGAAAGGGCGGGGCATAAACGTGACCGATTTTAAAAGTGGGGATCCTTCTAACATATTTTAGGATCTCTGCTACTAGAGTTAGATATTTACAGAATTATAAAGTAATGTAAGCCACCCTGAGCCTGAATCGGCATGGAGGGAAGGATACAAAAAAATATGTCCAGGGTCCGACATGCCTTTCCCCATATATACCCCAGAGAGCACTATGGTCGGGGTCACAACACCGATTGAACCTCCCAGGCCCTAAGGATGCCAGGCTCGCTGTTACCAGGGCCAGGGCCTTTTCAGTGGCGGCTCCATACTGGTGGAATGAGCTCCTGGAAGAGATCAGGGGCCTGCGGGATTTTCTACAGTTCCGCAGGGCCTGCAAGACGGAGCTCTTCCACCTGGCTTTCAACTAGGAGCCGCCCTCACCACTGCCACCAACATCTGTGGTTATGGGCCGGTCCCAACCCTGAGACTAAGCCATACCATCGTGTGATGCCAGAAGATCACGGAGTTGGAAGATGTTACATCATATAGCATGATGCCATCTCAATTAATGATGGAATGATTACTATTACTAGCACTTTATGATTATTTGATTGTTTTAAATGTTTTATGTGGATTTTATGGTACTCTGTAGCGACTAATGTAAGCCACCCTGAGCCTGTTCGCGGGGAGGGCGGGATACAAATGGAATAAATAAATAATAAAATAAAAATAAATAAAAGTTAGAGAAAATTAGGAATGAGACATTTCTTTCTGTCTCATGACAAAACGGGTGGTTTCCCCAATGAAGCTGACAGACAGCAGATCCAGGACTCTCAATGAGAAATGCGTCTTTGCATGATGAACTTATGGAACTTGCTTGTATTCTGACTTAGGCTGCTGTTTGAAAACAACAGGCAAAGCAGGGGAGGTCTACCAATGGCTGCTAAGCAATGCAGCATTTTCCATTTCAAAGGGCCCCCATATGGGGCAGCGCTACAACTAGGCCAATGTGGCAGGGAACCCGATGAAGAACCTTCTTTGCCTTGAATCAGCTTGAGACAATTGCAGAGGGAAAAGAAGGAAACAATTTTTTTAAAGCGTGGAATTACATAATTGGCTAGTGGAACTGACTGCCACGGGACACAGCGACTTTGTAAACTGTGGAGTTAAACCACTCACTCTTAACTGCATGCGGTTACGATGTCTTACTCCAAACATTCCCTTTACCAAAGAAAATGAGTTAAACACAGTATCGCTGAGAAAGCTGAATTAAACAGGCAGTGGAGTGTGGTGCTTCGTGCAGGAGGCAAAGAGACTGCATGCTCCTGGGGCTAAAAGGGGAGGTTCCCTAAAATAAAACTGACCATTAGAATCCTCCCCCCGGCATGCCCCACAGAGACCACTCAGTGTGACAGTCATTTGGGCAGGGCAAAAGCAGCTGGGGCCATTGCCAGCACCCTGAAAGTCTTGTGTATCTCGCGGCACTGAGGAAGGAGGGCGCACACTCTGCAAAGAGAGTGTGGACACGACAGTGAGCTGCTGGGGGCCGGGGCACAATGGGATCAACGGCCAAGATCAGTACAGGGATTCATGTGCTAACTCCAACGTTCAAAATGCTTGAGGGAAAGGAGTCATGACCAATGTTCCCTCTAAGCTGTGGAGTCTTGTGAGCAAGAATTATACTCTGTGAGCTCCTGGCATTAAAGCGGTGAGCGAGTGATTTGGGTCCTGCACAAATCAGTTTGCTCTGGAGCCACATCCTTCCTGAGTGAAGGCAAAACTGTGTGAGCCAGAGGCTAAAAGACTGTGAGCTGGCTCACACTAACTCAGCTTAGAGGGAACCCTGGTCATGACAATCCTGCAACTACAGAAGATGTCTCTATCGGGAAAGTGTGATAATCACTAGATTGTCTTGCTCAGAAAGACAACATGGTAAGGCGGCTGGAACACACCGGGCCAGAGCACCTGAATGCCTTCTGCATGCACTCCTTGAGAGCTGGTGCGGTGTAGCGGATGGAGCGGCAGACTACGGCCCTGGGAGACTCAGGTTCGAATCCTCCCTTCTAGCATGGAAGCTCACTGGGTGACGCTGGGACCATCACAAACTCTCAGCCTGACCTACCTCACAGGGTGGTCTGAGAAAATGGAGGAGGGGAAAACGATGTTCTAAAGCCACTTTGAGTCTCAACTGGGGAGAAAAGTGGGATATGAATGCATCGTCCCTCCCTTCCCTCCTCCTCTTCCTCCTCCTCCCTGCAAAGGTACAGAGAGAAGCAGCTCCTTCCCTTGACTGGAGCCGTTCGCCTCACCTCTGCCTCTCGGGCTCTCCATCCACTTCCTCGTCGGCACTGCAGGTGGCGCTCGAATCATTGTCTGAGTTGGGTTCCATCCTCTGGGCACTGGCTTGCTGGGTGGGGCCAAAGTCCATGTCTTCCGGCTCGAGCTTCTCCTTGGGCTGGCCCCCGTCCCTCTCTTTGGCATCCGTCTCCATTTTCACCTGGACGTCTTCCGGGAGCCTCGCTTCAGCCTCGACAGGCTCCGCTTTGGTGTGGACCACGAGGTTGAGCACGGGCTTGGTGTCGATCGGCTGGCTCCGGCTCTCCACCTCCATGGACTCCTCCCCCTCGGTCGTGGCTTCCTCTTTCACCTGCAGCTCGGTGGTGTTCTCGTTCTCCGCCGGCTTGACGCTCTGAGCTGGCAAGGGAGGGGACGCCGCCGGGGCAGCTTTAATGGCCGACTCCTGCTCGGCTGTTGCCTCAGAGGTTGCCCTGGAAGAGCCGCTCTCGGCTGGGGCATTCTCCGAGGGCTTGGCGGCGTCCACCGGGGAAGGTGAGGGAGCACTTTCGGTATCCGAGCTATTTTCGGCACCTGGGAAAGGCATTAAGACAGGAGTGAGCATTCTAAAAGTAATTAAGCGGCATTAACTGGATACCAACGTATTCCTGCTCCGTACCACATGGCGCACAAGGATAGACCTGATATCTCTGGGGGTGGATTCTGCACTTCTGTCACTGCAATACACAAGCCAAGTCACATCACTGCTGGGGAAATCGGTCCCGTCTTCCGGCTCCTTGGCTAAAACACTGGTTTCTGCCTTGACTACCACAATCCTCCTTTCGGCCTTCTCGGCTCTAGGTAGATGTCTGCCTTGAAGGCCAGTTGCTCACTTGTCATTCAGACCGCCCAGCCAGCCTCATGCAGTCTCTCCACCGGCTTCCTGCCCCCAGGCCTCCAAGACCGTTCACGGGCTTGAGCTGGCATCTCCCATGTCAAAGGATACACAAAGTCAAAGTCAATTAGAACTCATCAAGAAATTAAAGTCTGTCTGTCATCCTGCTTAAGCAGAGACTTCGGCTTCCTTACTCGCTACAATCACTCACAAGCCTACAGGATCCGCTTCACAAAAATTTTATTTGGCTGCTCTTAGTGTATTTTACCAGACCGTGACCTTGTACCAGGTATCAGTTAATTTCCACTTGCACTTATCAACTGGCTCGTCTGTGTGAACCTCTGATCCGTCTCATCGCCCATTATTTGCAATGGCTAACTCTGTTTCAGACATAGAGAGAGGTCACACTTCGAAGTTTTCTAATGGGATTCATGCTTTTGTACCTCCTTTTTATTTATTCATTCAGATTTTTAGACCGCCCTTACAACAAGATAAAAGCGGTAGATAATTTAGATTAAGTTAAAACCATAATAAAATGCCACACGATCAATACATAGACAGTCTGTTCCAAGATGGCAAAAAATTTCAGGGAAAAACCAAAGGCCTGGCAGAACATCTCTGCCTTACAAGCCCTGCTCTGACAGCTCCTCACCACCTAGTGAACCTACACTTGAATGACCCATGACTGAATTAACCTTCACCCACGCTGTAACCAACCAAGTATTCTCAGTTTGATTTTCATACACATCTGAAGCAGTGTTCCCTCCAAGCTGAGTTAGTGTGAGCTAGCTCACAGTTTTTTACCCTCCGGCTCACACATTTTGGTCTTAGCTCGGGAAGGATGGCTCCAGAGCAAACTAATTTATGCAGAAGCAAAACTGCTCACTCACAACTTTAATGTCAGTAGCTCACAGAGTAGAATTTTTGCTCACAAGACTCCATAGCTTAGAGGGAGCATAGATCTGAAGTGAGCAGCAACTCATGAAAGTTCTTATGGAAATAAATGCTATTTGTCTTCATGGTGCCAATGGGCACGATGGCAGCCACAGACACCGTTTCTGGTGCCCATTAAGTGTTTATAGAAAGTAGGTGGAGCCAGATGGGGCTTTTGCCCAGCAAAGTTTCCGATCGGCCACTGGAGATCTGATCAGTTGTGCAGATTTTTTAAAAGTCGCTTTGGCAGCAGCTGCCACCACTTCACCAAAGGTCTTCACTGTATGACAGAAGATAAGTGTCTTGTTAAACAGAGGTTTTGTTTGAAATGCTGAAGAGCTACTATTCGAATTATGCATGACCTCACTCCTTGGGATTTTGTGGCTGGCTCTGCAAGGGACAGAGCAGGTAGAGAAAGAAGTACTTTTCTCCCTTTCTCACAATACAAGAATTTGTGGGCACTCAGTGAAATTGCTGAGCAGTTAGGTTAGAACAGATAAAAGGAAGTACTTCTTCACCCAAAGAGTGACTGACACATGGAATTCACTGCCACAGGAGGTGGTGGTGGCTACAAGCATGGATGGCTTCAAGAGGGAATTAGATAAGCATATGGAGCAGAGGTCCATCAGTGGCTGTTAGCCACAAGGTATAGATAGGAACTCTTGGCCTGGGGCCAGTGATGCTCTGTATTCATGTGCTTGGGGGGGGGGGGCAACAGTGGAAGGGCTGCTAGTGTCCTGGCCCCGCTGCTGGACCTCCTGATGGCACCTGGCATTTTTGGCCACTGTGTGACAGAGTGCTGGACTGGATGGGCCATTGGCCCGACCCAATATTGGCTTCTCTTATGTTCTTATGTTCTCTTGTGACAGCGCCCACCATTCAGTGACAGAATTCAAGAGTTGCCCACAGGCTCAAAAAGGATGAAGATCCCTGCACTATTGTTTGACTTTCCCCTGATCCTTTCTCTCTCACTGCTCCTGATGCCTGGAACGACAGTTTCTCCAGAACACCTATGTGAAGTCACCTCTCTTCCCCCTCCTCACCCACCCCTCCCCTTTTTCACTTTAAGCCGCCTTCAGCCAGACTCTGAAGAGGCGGCATACAAATATTCCAAATAAAAACCATTAATCAAAAGCAAGAGATTTTCATCAGGCCCACAAGCTGCTTAATCATTGGTTGGAAGGATCAGCCCAGAACCAATCGCTTTAAGTGATTCACTTATCTGCAGAATCATCGCATGACAAAATTAGAATGATTTCCCTAAGGTAGTGGATGTCCCTTGGTCTATAATAAATGTCATACAGAAGAATTACTCGGGTTGCTGCAAACGGAGTGTCAAAGAATGTAGGTGAGATTTCTCTCTCTCTCTCTCTCTCTCTCTCTGTATTGGTGTAATGGGTTTCCTAAGCTTTTTAAAGCATTCTAAGATAGTTATTTAAACTTTGATTAGCTTTAAAATTCATTTATTCAATCATGCTAGAGAAATTTTAGGAGAGCTGATTCTCCTTAAATGCAGCCTTTCAGTGATTTTAGGGTTAACTTGTTGTTTCTCTTCTTTATTACCCTTGCCTTAAAAAAAACACTTGGGTCTTTTTCAATAACGATCATTAACTTGCTGAAAGTTTCTGCCTGGTCAGCTGGCATCAATCAAGATGGGTAGCCATGTTAGTCTGTCTGTAGCAGTAGAAAACAGCAAGAGCCTAGTAGCACCTTAAAGACTAACACAATTTGTGGCACGGTATGAGCTTTAGTGAGTCACTGCTCACTGCTTCAGATATCTCTTCACAAGGTTGATGGATTTCTGCTCTGTATGGCTAAATGTGGTGCCTTTCATGGCGAGAGATCAAGATGGGCAGCTGTATTTGTCTGTAGAAGTAGAAAAGAACAAGAGCCCAGTAGCACCTTAAAGACTTACAGAATTTGTGGCAGGGGAAATTTTGTTAGTCTTTAAGGTGCTACTGGACGCTTGCTCTTTTCTACTGCTGGCATAAAGTTAAACAAAGAACTCCCTTATAAATACTGTAGTATTGCAGATAAGTTGCCCCCATTTCTTGTGCTTATCTGGACAGCTCCTTCAGAAGTCTCTGATGCTCTTTGGCCAGTGAAAATAACACTCACAGAACAAAATGTTCAGACCCTTGAACTGGATATGGGACAATTATTGTGTTACACCACCAGACCGCAGCGTTAGCTAGTGGGCCAGTGCTACCAACCAGTTCAAGGGCTGAGTGCCATTAAGCGTCAGGAAGAGCAAGCAGAGGGGGCACATCTAGGTCATTGTCCACTCTGGAGGGCTCCAAGTTGGAGGTCAGCTGGTCCCATTCCTTAGCATGCCTGAGGGAAAGACTGATCTGCCCACTCGTGTCCTAAATCCCTCTGCACCTTTGGAATCACCTTCGCTGTCTTCCGGGTTCTCTTCTTCATTGGATGCCTCGATGTCCTCATCCTCTTGAGCGGAGACGGTTGAGGCCACGCTCTCGCACTGTGACACTTCACGCTCCTCACGGGGCCTTCGAGAAGACTAGAAAGCAAAAAGAAGGAAAGGGGACTTTCTTAAACTCCCTTTACACGCACATTGTGGCCGCAGCCCCCCATTTCTGGCTTTGGGTCTATGGCATCTGACAGCCTCCTAGCTTCACCCAGGATCAACCACGAATGGCCTCTTGGATAAAACACGTGGTGGCATCAAGAGTCTCAGCACACATTGTATTCGAGGTGTACAGCTAATATCCTTAAAGTGTACCACTAAAATTCTAAACAGAGAAGGTAACTAATACATATTTCAAAGACTGTATGTCACCCTTGTCAGGACTGGGATGCAGAACAACAGCAAGCTGTGATTTCAGGTTTGTACAGAAATGTGAATAAATGCAAATAATTTTGGAAACAGTATGCTACAATGTGACTGACAATACATCATGAAAGAGTTCAGTGTTTTTGGTGTTAAAGTCACTCTTGATAACCAAATATGCTGGTAGCCCTATCGTGACTATATGAAACTGTTTCGGTCCAAATAATTCACACTCTTTTGTATATTATGAGATCTACTTTCTAATTACAACTTTGCATTTTCCATCTCTCTGATTGAAAAAAATTAAGCTACGTGTGCTAAGCATTCTGTGGCTATCCCAAATATTGGGTATATTTCCAATTTTGCTGGAAGAATAGGGCACTTACACAGTTTAATTTCATAAATACACAGAATAGTATAATTTCATATGCTCATTTGGTTATAAAGTAGGCATTTTATATAATAAACAAACAAAAAATAAAATAAAATAAAATTAGGTTTTCTAGGAAAGGCAAGCATATATATTTCCATTTTCTCCAAAGTTTCAGTTTATTTATTTTCTTCCCATGGCTTCCAAATTTCTAGAAAGTTCACATATCTAAGTTTGTAGCGTGTAACATGTAGAACCACCAAGAGAAATCTCTCTCTTCCACAAGTATGTGCTTTCTAAAGGCAGCTGCTGAAGGGCATGGCGTGCCCTTCTTGATCCCTCCAGGCCTGCGTCTCCACTGGGCTAGACAACAGAATGCCAGCCCTCATCCCCTGCCAACTTGTGAATGGTGGGGCACTGTGAGTCATAGGTTTCCAGCGCCTGCCAGAGACAACCAAGCCAAAACCCTGCTACAATGGGAGTTGCAGGTTCTCCATTAAGAGTAGAAGTTCTTGATCTAAAGGGTCTATACTGACAGCTCAGAGTGGTCTTGCACCTCTGGTAATAGAACAGAGCTTTTGCAGAGCTCAAGTAGTTTGTTTCTTGAACCTGGAGGACTTGGACTGACTCTTCTTCTCACCCCATGACTATGATTGGACCCTACCACTTCCTGTTCCTGTATCAATGTCCCCATCCTGTGAATTCCTTATCTATAGACACGGAACAGACCCAGCTTGCCCTTCCTGCCTTCACCTGTTTCTGCTCTTCTTCTTCATCTCACGAGCTTCTCTGCAGCTTTCTGGCCTCCTGCAGTTTGCTTCCCTTTAAGCCCACCCGACCCTCTCGTCGACCCGCTTCCCTTCTGTTCTGACCCTGATTTGCCTCTCGACCTGCACTTCCCACATCACCCTCTGGTCTCAACACCTCATTCTCACTTACCCTTCACTGGGAAGTACACACACACACACACACACACACATGCAAATCTCTCCCCACCCCGGGCACATGTCATAAGGCCGGCTCAACTCACTTTCTGCTTGTATTGCTGAAGAAGGCTGTCCAGGTTGTGCCTCCTTTTATAGTTGAAATAGAAGTTCTTGCACTGGGCCTCGCTCTTGGTTGCCACCATTTTGGCTATGGCTGCCCAGTTTCGTCCATGTTCCACTAACCCTGTTGAAACAGAATTTGTCACATTTATCTAAGTGCGTACGTGTCACCTTTCTTAAAATAAAGGCAGTGCAGCAGCATTAAAAAACCCCAGTAAGAATAAATCCCCACAAAGATCTTGCTCAGGCAGTCAACCAAACAGTTCCGTACTCTTGGTCAGTGGCTTTCAAAATGATGGGAAATGTTAGAATACCCCATTGAGAAGACTACTAAAGGCGTCAGAACACTCCCCAGAATCCCTTGCCACACACAAGGGATCCTTAACAGATGCTGATGCGATAAGCGCTCCTCAAAAAGGAAGAATAATTTTGAGTTTATATGAGAGGGAAGGGATATGGAAGGACAAACGGAAATCAAGTCCAGTCACAGAGTACTCAGATGCTCATTACCAAAAGATATTCAGGTGGGTAGCTGTCAGCTATGTTGACATAAAGATTGGGGGTGGGGTGCTTGCTTGCCCTGTGTACCAAGTACTGCTGCATTCCTTCTGTGCTTCTGTAACGCTTATCTATGGCCTTGCAGGTGGTGTGTAGTGTCTGGGATTCAGGGAACCGTGGGAGCGCTTTCGGTTCTCAAGCTTTGGCTCTAACGGCCTGGGGCTCCTTCTCCCGCGTGCGGGAATGTGGCTAATTGGCCTAAGGAAGGGTGTGTGTGCATACGAATACCCTATATCCCATTATGCTTGTAGGGGTGACGCCATTCCTAACAGTGACTTTGTTAATGCATCCATAGCTCTGCAATAAAGTATAACCTTTCTGATAAGCATGCCATGTACTCAGTTGTTGGCTGTGGAACCTGATAGTAGCCTTATTGGTCTGAAGCAACAGAGCAAAGTTTGAGTCCAGTGGCACCTTGAAGACCAACAAAGTTTAATTCTGGGTATAAGCTTTCGTGTGTATGCACTCTTCTTCAGATAGTTTCAGGTGGGTAGCCGGGGTGGTCTGAAGCAAAAGGACATGTACATGAAAGCTTATACCCAGAGTTAAACTTTGTTGGTCTTCAAGGTGCCACTAGACTCAAACTTCGCTCAACGATATAATTATCCTCATCAGACCTAACACTGGTAAGCATCTATCCCAAGTTACAAGTTAGGGGTGGTGAACCAGGAAATGATAACACAAAAGAATCCAGCTGTGGAAAAGGAGAGAACCAGAAAACAGCTGTGGACAGCATGAAAAAGAAAACCCTGCAGGGTTGCAAGAGCAAAGACACCACAGAGTTAGATTCCACTGAGGAAGAGCACACCTGATACTGTCGGGCATCGCCAATCTGTGAACAGGACAGGCCACCTGCCCTGGGGGATGGCACTTGTTTCACAGACCTGTGGCTCGTGGAGTCTTTTTCAAGACTTGGGGCCACAGTGCGCCCTGCAACTGTAGCCCAAGTGATGTGCCACCGCCGAGCCCTGTATCAGGGCAACTAGCAACAACAACAAATCCTCATCCTCTTTACTAAAGCAGCAGCGAGTCACACGGTGCCACCTAAGCCTATAAAACGTTTCCAGGTCAGGTCTGCTCAGGGGCTGGCCAAGAAAGGGGACCTTTGGCCAGTGTACTCCCTGGGACAGACCCATGAAACCTCCGACTTCACCTTCCCTTCTTTCCCTGCCTGCGTTACCTTCCCTGGTAACGCAGCTGAAAGTGCCATGTTTCCAGCCGTGCATGCACACAAGAACCAGTGCATTATGCAAAAACAGGATAGACTGAAGGGGGGGGGATGATGCTCACTGTTAGCAAGGGGAAAAAAGAGGGGGGAATCATGGAAATGAGCGCAAGGAGAGAATCTCTGTGTAGCCCACGGGCTGCCTGTCAGGGAATGAGGCTGTGGAAAGTTGCAGCGGAAGAGCAACTGATGGAGGTCTTGTTCACACATGCGGGAGAAGCCGGAGGTGCTGGAAAAGGCCACACCCTTTCAGGCGGGAGATGCAGGATCCCAGCTTTTCATGTTCCTTGGCACAGAAGATGTCCTGCAGTTAGAAAGCTAGTACAGGAGCCCCCCAACACCCCCACACTCTTGCTGGCCATCCTGTTTTTCTATTTCTAGGGAACTTCTATCGGAGGGGAGCATCCTTGAAGGCGATCTTTCACCAACAGGATGAAGCAGTACAGACTGCTCTGCCACCTCAGGACCCACACAGCATAGCGATTAGAACGTTGGACTAGGACCAGGAGACCTGGGTTCAAATGTTCACTTGGCAATGAAGCTCACTGTGTGACCAGTCACTCTCTCAGGGCTGATCAACCCCGCAGGGTTGTTTTGAGGATAAAATCAGAAAGGGAGAACCACTAAGAACATAAGAGAAGCCAATGTTGGATCAGGCCAATGGCCCATCTAGTCCAGCACTCTGTCACACAGTGGCCAAAAATACCAGGTGCCATCAGGAGGTCCACCAGGGGGGCCAGAACACTAGAAGCCCTCCCACTGTTGCCCCCCCCCCCAGCACATGAATACAGAGCATCATTTGCTCCAGACTGAGAGTCCCTATCTATATCTTGTGGCTAATAGCCACTGATGGACTTCTGCTCCATATGCTTATCTAATTCCCTCTTGAAGCCGTCCATGCTTGTAGCCGCCGCCACCTCCTGTGGCAGTGAATTCCACGTGTTAATCACTCTTTGGGTGAAGAAGTACTTCCTTCTATCTGTTCTAACCTGACTGCTCAGCAATTTCATGGAGTGCCCCATGAGTTCTTGTACTGTGAATTCTGAATTCCCAGGACAAAGGGTAGGAGCAATATTTTGACAGGGACATAGAGCACTGTCCCCTCATTTCCACCTCCGTCTCCTAGAGGAGCGTTCTTGACATGGGTTGCGTGCAGGACGGCTTGGGCCATCCAAAAGCCTATAATTCTGCCCTCTTAAGAGACGCATTAGCCTCCTTTCCCAAACAGTGAAACTAAAGGGGGGGGGGGGGGGAGTGAAGGGAGGAGAGAGAAAGGAGCTCGGCTCTCCTAAGGTCACGCCGTGTCAGAGCCAAGAATAAAAAACCCAGCTCTCCTGACCCCGCAGTGCCGAGAGCTTATCTACTGGATCATGCCGTCTCCCCAGCTGACGTAACCTAATTCTCCCGGTGCAGGAAAGCTGCTTAAATCTCTATAGCAAGCGCTGAACACAGTGCACTGGAGGGACAAGAGGTGGGGCAAAGTCTGCCTTTGCGGCACGAAGCAGGGCTCGTCAGGGTGCAAACAGCAGGGATTTGCAGAGCCACCCAAGTTTGTGCATTATCAAACCCGGGTCACAGGATCAGCAGCCTTGCATGATCTACAGCATCGGTTGTATCGGATGGCCTCCTACCTCTACCCAGCATCAACCAAAAAGAGTTTCCTAGCACATGGCACTGAGAGCCTCACCACTCAATATATACGTGAAGCATGCAGGCTCATCTCCTTCAAGCACACAGCTAAAATGTTAAGGAGAGAATCCAACGAATGCATTTTTTTTAGGGGGGGGGGAATGTGTGTATCACACAAGCAATGTTCCCTCTAAGCTGTGGAGTCTTGTGAGCAAAAATTCTACTTTGTGAGCTGCTGGCATTAAAGTTGTGAGCGAGTGATTTGGCTACTGCATCATTTAGTTTGCTCTAAAGCCATCCTTACTGAGCTAAGACAAAAATGTGTGAGCCAGAGGCTAAAAAACTGTGAGCTAGCTCACACTAACTCAGCTTAGAGGTAAACTTGTCAAGTAAACTTGTCAGAGCTGAGAGAACTGCCGCTCTTGTGGCACAGCAAGTAGTAGTAGTAGCAGTAGTAATTTATTGTGTTGACCATAGGTCATAATAATACAAAAAAAAGTGCATAAAATTCCACATGATAAAGCTGCAAGGTAAATACAAATTAAATTAATATCCAACAAGGTCATATAAATACAGAGGCAAATAAGGTTGTGGTCATTTCCATACAGTTCGATCTAATCGATCTAGCCACCAATGCAAACAAAGCAACTCTGTTAGAAACATATGGATCTTTATCTGCAAGCAAAAATATAACTTTTCCCATATCTGAAACTCCTTCCCGGGGGGGGGGGGGGAGAGTGGGCATCTCAAAATGTAATGGGTCAAATCATCTACTTCTCCAGTGCCGGGGGGCAGGGACCCTTAGGAATCGGCCGGTGTGAACCATAGAGGGCATAGCTTGAAATCTTAAGTTGGTCAAGGCCAACCTTAATTTCACTGTTGTTAAAGTCTTTAGGTAAGATGACCTGGTATGGTCTTCTTTAAATAATCTGAAGAAAGGGGCCACAGCAAGTAGCAATGCCGGGTTTGTAGTGTCTAATATGGGAAATGGCCATTAGAAATTTCTCTCTTCCACACTTGTGTGTCTTCTAGCAGGGGCAGGATGAAGGCAGCTGCTGAAAAGAACAGCACGCCCTTCTCCGTCTCTCCAGGCTGATGCCTCAACTGGGCTAGAGATCAGAATGCCAGCCCATCGCCTGCCAATGGGGCAGGGGGACTACGAGTCCTAGATTTCCTATGGAAATCCCTCCCACCAGTGACTCATTAGTGCCAGTTTAGATATTGCAACAGCATACATATGGCCAATCACTCAAGACGTCTTCACCGAAAGAGTGATTTAACATGTGGAATTCATTGCTGCAGGATATGGTGGCAGCTACAAGCATAGACAGCTTCAAGAGGGGATTGGAGAAACATATGGAGCAGAGGTCCATCAGTGGTTATTAGCCACAATGTATAGATGTGATGCTCTGTATTCTTGGTGCTTGGGGGACAACAATGGGAGGGCTTCTGGAGTTTTGGCCCTGCTGGTGGATCTCCTGATGGCACCTGGGTTTTGGCCACTGTGTGGCACAGAGTGTTGGCCTGATACATGGTTCTCTTATGTTCTCACTTGTGGATGGCCCTGCAGCAATGGCAAAACTGCCCTGCCCTCCTTGGCTTCTGGTGGCCTGGCCAGGCCACCCAAATTCTGCCAGGCAGCACAACACGTCTTGGCTGTCAAGCAGAAATGCAACGCTCCAAACAACCAACCTTCCCTATAAGGATAAGCTAAAGAGCTTTGGGTTTTTCAGTATACAGGAAGAAAAAGGCAACTATGGGCAGGGAGGAAGAGAACACAACTGAGGTTCACAAAATTAGGCCTCATGTGAAGAGCAGGAAACTAGAATTCAGGGGCACCCAATAAAGGGGGAAAAACTTCATTATGTAAAACATGCAATTAATTTGTGGAACTCAATGCCGCATGTCACAGTTGGGGATATTAACAGCTTTCAAAGAAGATTAGATTCACAAAGGAGAGGTTTATCAATGGCTAGTTAGCTTGTGTCAAAGATACACAAGGGTCAAAGAAAGTAGACTTCTGAGTATTGGTCATTCGGGGAGGCTGTGGCTCTCTAGGGTCTTTCCCAATCCAGCTCCCTGAGATATTTTACATGGAAATATACTGCCTGAAACTAGGACTTCCAGGATGGAAGGAGCGTGCTCTGTCAACTGAGCCACGGCTCTTTCCCACACATCTGAAGTCGCCTTATACCAAGACGGACGCTGGGTACACCTCGCTCAGTTCTCTCGACTCAGATGGGCAGTGCTGTTTACAGTCTCTGACAAGAACAAGTTGCCAGAATGACCAGAGGTTCTTCTAGGGCCCGGGGATTGGATCTGAGACCTTCAGCATACAAAGCAGGCACTCCACTCTCCTCAACAGGTTGTTATGCGAAGAGATTGCAGCCATTTATTTCCCACACAAACCACTCCTTTTCTGAAAAGTTCCCACCCCCCCTCCAAACCAAGGCATGCTGGTCCATCCTTTCAGGAACTGCCAGAACCTACCCCATCACAGCCATTTCAAAGCATTTCCCATTTCTGGTGGTTTCTGGCAGATTACGTCTCAAGCGGGTGTGTGAAAATCTCTCGCAACGAATCGGAAGCTGCCAAATTCTCCGGCCAATGCCAGCGCCAGCTCAGCTAAAAGAGTGGAGCATCCATTCCTGTCAAACCACTTTTCCTCCCCAATACAACTGCTCTATAAAATCTGACGGCCCCATAGTATCAGTTTCTTGCAACTGGCCCCTGGACGACAGCATTCATAACAGTGTGTGGACATCCATTGTCCAGGCTCTGGCTGGGGACAGTGGTCTGGAGGCACTTTCCATTGCTGCTGCTTTGTACTTGCATACATACATGTATGTGCACGCGCACCCCACCCCCACACGAGAAAGGTTTTTACCTTTTTTCGCAATTTCCATCTCTTCTTCTGTCCAGCGGGAGGTTTCCACCGGCTCTGCCAAAGCTGAAACAGCAGAGAGCAAATCCTGTCAGATGGCAAAGCGGCCGGGACCTGCGCTTTCAGCCTAATCTATTAATCTGTTTACATTAAGGACTGCTCAGGGAATGATGCCGGGTGACGGCGGGAGACAGTCGGTTCTGATTAAGATCCACACCAGGGGCCAGAGAGAGGAGGGAAAGAACGAGATCCCCCTCTGGAGCGGAGGAGATCGGTGGGGGAAAACAGCTATCCACTTGTAATTCCCGCGATTCTGACATACACAGCCTGCCCGACATGTTTGGAGGACTGAAAATCCACCGCCACTTATTAAACCGGGCGGGGGGGGGGCAGTCTCTTGTCCAAAAGTACAGCGAATTTCCCCTTGGCCTGCTCAATACCAGCGGTCTTAGATGCCAGCAAATGAACCAGGGACCCCCGCATACAAAGCAAGTGCCCTCCCCACTGACCCACGCAGAGAAAAGTCACAGACACGGAACTGCCTCGTTCCAGTAGGCAACAAGCACACGACCACTCTGGCCGGCAGAGGCTCTCTGGAATGCAGGCAAAAAGCCTTTCTTGCTCCCCAGGATTATTTAACGGAGGGATGCCAGAGGCTGGACCGGAGAACTTCTCCTTTCCCCCACCCTGCTCCTGCAAACAGCGGGGTCAATGAGGGACTCATCGGTGATTAACTGCTCATCAGGATCTGAGCTTTGATTTAAGGGCTGGCGGCCAGCTTTCAGGCTTCTGGCACAGGAAAGTGACCAAAGAGCCTGTGAAACCAAACCGGGGGCTTGTGTGCAGTTTCGTAACTCCCTGCAATTTTGGCACATGAGCGCCAAATGTGGGAGCAGAAGAAAGCCTCCCGAGTACCAAAGCTTTCATTCAAAGCAAAACGTCTAGCCACTGCAATGCATACACCCCATACCCAGCAGGATGGGTGCTAGTGTTGGCCAGGCAACATTTCTCAAAGCTAAGCCCCCCCCATGCCTTCCCCACAAGGATTGGCAGACTTAGGAGACATTTAGACAGTTTGCAGAGCACAGTTTTTCTTGGGCAGAACTGGTAGAGGTTTTGCCACAGCTCTGGAAGTGCCGGGAACACACCTCAGCCAAAGCCTTCTTAACAGCAGGGTCTCTGGCTCTTGCACACATCCTGCTTTCTCCTCTGTGGCGGCGCAGCAGCGAAAGACAGCCATCAAGTGGAATGGACTCACATGCCAAGGGAACTTCCGCCAGGGAATCCCACTGGGTGGACTCTTGCCCTGCTGAGGGGTTTGGCTTGGAGGATGGTGGCAAGAAATTGCTGTCTGTGCTTCTGGAATTCTCCCCATGTAGCACCGCCTCTCTCCCATCTCCACCCTCTGGCTTTTTTCTTAGACAGACGTAGGGCTTTTCTTTATGTCTTTCTCCCCACCCCATCCCCATACTGCTTTGGTTTATCCCCTAATTTCCACACACATTTTTCTGCCTACAGTTTTTTCTTGGCGGTTCCCCCCCCCCATTATTAACCTGGTCTGTTACCTTTTCTTTTCAGACAACTTTTACCCCAATCATCATCATCGTCGTCGTCACCATCACCACCACCACCACCATCAGGCATTGTGGGTTGTATAGCCAGGAGATCCTAAGATTGTTTGGCAGCCTACAGTTCTAGCTCTTTAGCGTTATGCACCACTTGATGGCAAGCTAGACTTGTTTTTGAGGCACGAGATGCTTCAGAGGTGGTTTGCCATTGCCTGCCTCTGTGTCACGACCCTGGTATTCCTTGGAAGTCGCCCATCCAAATACTAGCCAGGGCCGACCCCGCTTAGCTTCCGAAGTCTGATGAGGCTAGCCTGGGCTACCCCCATCTTTTTCTGGAAGCACATTTTGAGTCACCTTTTCCCTCATGCATAATGTTTCTGTCAGTCTTCTTTGTCCCACCCACTCCCACCCACCTCCAAACCTCTTTTTGATTACTCGACTGTCGTCCTCAAACTGCTCCCTCTCTCGTGCCCCGAAGAGTGGTTTCATTTATGATTTTGTTTAAAGAAAAGTGGCACTAAAATATCGATACATTCATATTTTGCTGCAATGATAGGCCAAGCAAGTTCTCTGGATTCCCAGCTTTCATTTATTTTATTTTTCATTTTTTTAAAATGTAGGCCCCTAGTCCCTTCCTTCACAGAGATAAAGAAAAAAGGCCTGTCTCCTCAAGGGAAGGGGCCTCGAAGCTGGGGATTCAGCGGACCTGCTTGATCTATTATTACAGCTAGATATCGATATTTTAGTGCCTTAAAAAAAAAAAAAAACACGCAACCATGATCTCAATATATCAATACAGCATGCGCAAAAAATGGGTGTGTGTGTGTGTGTGTGCTGTGATGCCACCAATGACACCAGCACCCTTCCTTGAAAGTCCTAATTATTTAAGACACATGCAGGAGAAAATAAACTAAATCCACAACTGTTAAAATGCGGAGGGAGGGCAGATGTGCAGAGGAACAGTGCCCCAAAACCGATGCTTGTGGATCGACTGCCAAAAAAATCAGGAGTCAGTCAAGCATGGAGAAAAGTACCTAGTCTTCATTCCCATATGGACCAGAGCCCAAGCATGTACATTTCCCTACCCACCCCCCTTTTTCCCCTTGCCCCCCCCCCACGTCTTCCTCTCCAAATATTTAGAACATCTGTGGGCAAGCTGTCCGTCAGCAGTGCTGATGAAGCACCGTGGTACAATATAATTAAGTTTTCTCACCTTCATCATTGTCAGACTGGCTAGCCACTGGGGAGGGGGTGCCTTCTCCTAAAGTATGTGGCTTGGCTAGCTTGCCTGAATCGTCCAGAATACTTAGCACTTGCCTTCCAGCTGCTCTCTGCTTTGAAGACTGCCGTGCACCAGGTTACAGGGGCTGGCGAGTCTGTTGTATACTAAGGATGAGTCAACCCTAAACTAGCCCTGGGGTCGGGTTGAGCTTGCATCCACAAAACAATAGTTGGCTGGGATCCTAGAATGGACCAATAGAGAAACAATATAATGTAAATAGCCTATCGTTGGGGGTGGGAGTGTTTGGGGTGTTGTTTTCTGCATGCTTAAAAACCCAGCTTCTGCCTGGGATTTTGTCTTCCTTCTCCTTGCTGAAATAACTAACAAAGTAGAGCTGATCACTGTACTTGAGGTCTGTTCATCCATGGAACCCACTATTTAACAGCGTCTCTGCCCTGCTTTGTGTACATACATGGAGATCTTTAGTTATTTATACCCCCCCTTCCTCCCCCATGGGAACCTACAGCAGCCTATTGTTTTCTTCTCCTCCTGTTTATCCTCACAGCCACCCAGTGAGGAAGGGTCAGGGTACCTCTGGGATTTGTTCTAGCTTTTGGATTCAGAGGCATAAGGGTTCTGATTGCAAATATTATATAAAGTAGCTTTGGGAAGACAGAACAAAGCATGTGTTTGTATATTCCCCTCACCCCCATCTGCTCACCTGGACTTTGGGTTACTACTTTCTGTGTGCAGAATCGCACTGAACCATCTTTGCCTCTTCCTGCCCCCTTTTAAAGACTGCACAGACAGACTGATTCACTACACGGGTCACAAAGCGAGAGTTAACAAACCTGAGGCTATTGTGAAGAGACAAACATGTTTCTTAAACATCAATGCCATGCATGTGATGTCTCACCAGAAAGCACAACCTCGTTTTTGTTTTGCTGTTTTTTTTAAAAAAGCATCTCCTGTTCTTAAAGTAGGACAGCCCGTCCTTGGACATAAAAGAAACTGTTCCCGCACAATTGTATTGAAACCATTTATACAACCTGTAGTTGCTTCTGAAATACTGCATCTCAGTTTGCCTTTCTATCCTCGGTCCTCTATTCTTAGCTTCTGGATGCTGTGCTCAGGACTGTGTATAATCTGAACCCCTTTAAAACGGGTTGATTCCCAACAGTGATTTCCTAACTGATAAAAACACATTGCTTACATTCTCACTAATAATCCTTACGGCCCATCCTATAAGGTAGGACACGACCTGTCCCACATATTTATTTATTTATTTATTTATTTATTATTTTAATTTATAGTCCCGCCCTCCCTGTGAACGGGCTCAGGGCAGCTCACAAATGGGGCACATGCCAATACATAAAACAGGTTAAAACAGCTTAAAAACAATCATTATCATATTACAAAACTATAAAGTGCTCTAGATGTTTCAGATCAGTTTTCAATTAAAAGATGGCATCATAGAAATGGTACTCCCAGATCAGTGGGGTCCACGCAGCGCGGTTATTCACTCCTCTCAGGGCCAGTTGGTGATGATGGTAAAAGTCATGATGGTAAAGGCAGTGGCAGCTCCTACTGAAAAGCCTGGTGGAAGAGCTCCGTCTTACAGGCCCTGCGGAACTGCGCAAGGTCCCGCAGGGCCCGGATCTCCAAACAGCCCAGTTTTAGGAGCAGTGCTACCCTCTCCTCCACCCCCATTCATTTAACAAAAGGTTTACATTATTAACCATACATAATGCCAATTTGGGAGAAATCCCAGTGACTAGCCTAAATACACAGAGGGAGCTTATGGCAAAAGATAAGCTACAAATTACAGGGCGACACTGCGACTGTGAAAAGGAGCGCTCCGTGTTCTCCTTTTCCTCTGTCCCCTCAGCAGGGATGCCTCAGTGTGTCCCCTTTTGCTTTCACATGTTGTTTGGCTCCTATACATTGCTGGTGTCCCCCATTTATACTGTGGCATTTCAGTCTCCTTTCTACACAAGCAGCACAAATCCCAGTGTTAAATTTAGCAGCAACTGTTTCTACTCACTCCTTAAAAAGTAACTGCGGTTTTGAAATCAACACTGTGTGCCTACAAAACCTGGCGCCCCCTGCCACTCAGACATTCCTCCGCGGTGTCAGCAGGACACTCCAGTATAGCCATGATAAACAAACAATATTAAATAATGAGGAAGTTGACCAACGTGCTTCTTCACGAGTCACTGCTCTAATTTTGAACTTCTCCAATCAACCTTTATTGGCACTAGGCGAATTCTACTGCCTCTATGCATAGGCGTGATTGGATCTGTCACTCCTGATGCAGAGGCGGGACGGAATTACCCTCTGTCTGGGGAAAGATCCCCAGAACAGTGACTCGTGCAGAACTACAGAGTAAACATCTGTGGATGAAATAATGAACTATGCCTCCAGTTTTTATTCAGAATTGCCTGGGCCCCCAGGAGGTCTGAAAACTGCTGGTCCATTAACACAACAGGCCCCATGATATCCACTACCCTGTGAGCTTCCCCACCAAGCTCCACTTTGCTCCCTGCAGGAGCAGCAGACTTGCGGCATGGAGGAGGGAGGACGAGACACGGGGCTGCCATTTTCAGTGGCAGCCGAGGGTCTCTCGGGATGACTAATTCAAGCCCATGCTCAGTTTAACCACAGCGCTGCTGGGCAACAACTTACCTTTGTCTCTTCACGTGCATCCAGTGTCTTGTTCAGACTATGCCACAATACCTACAATCTTGCTTCCAACGTAACATTAACCAACACGGTGCTCGCTTGGTACTTGTAAGACCGCTGGCACGGCGGCCAGGCGGCCAGTTTCAACAAGACGCCGGCCACCCGCAATGCCACATGGGTTAAGTTCTTCTTGCTCACCAGCATCCCGTTTAAAACTGTGGCCCTGCATTTGGGGACTTGTAGTTATGTTTGATCCTCCATTATGCAAAAAGGAGGGGGAAACACTGAAATACAGCCTCCTTTCTGGAGCCCTGCCCCTTGCAGGTCCTACTTAGTTCCCAGCTGCTCCTGTGAAATCTCTGCAGCATTTTCAAACCAGAGGCAAGCAATGGGTCACATAAAGAGTTGAAAGGATGGGATGCGGAAGCAGCCTTGGCTGGGTAACGGGCCTTTCTGGTGGGGACTGCCGCGGAGTCTTACTTACAAGGTTCTGGAGGGGGAGGCAACGAAGGCGGTGGCTCTTCAGTAGCGGCGGCGGCTGCGGCATTGGCTGCCGCGGCCTCGTTTGTCATTGATCTGGTGATCCGGCCCTTCCGCCGGCCTTGGCTGTTGGCAGTCTTCCGCCCCCGTGGAGCAGTCTGCTCCTTTTCCTCAGGCTCTTCAGGGGCAGCTTCGATCTTGTCCTTCTCTTTGATGTTCTCCCTAGGAAAAACACC
>NW_015173128.1:1469432-1483747 GCF_001447785.1 Gekko japonicus
ACCTCTGCTCCATATGCTTATCTAATTCCCTTTTGAAGCCGTCCATGCTTGTAGCCGCCACCACTTCCTGTGGCAGTGAATTCCATGTGTTAATCACTCTTTGGGTGAAGAAGTACTTCCTCTTATCCGTTCTAACCCGAGCGCTCTGCAGTTTCATGGAGTGCCCACGAGTAGGGTTGCCAGCTCTGGGTTGGGAAATGCCTGGCGATTTTGGGGATGGAGCCTGGGGAGGGTGGGGTTTGGGGAGGGACCCTCAGCCAGGTGCAATGCCATGGGGTCCATCCTCCAAAGCAGTATTTTCTCCAAGGAACTTGATCTCTGTAGTCTGGAGATCAACTGTCATAGTGGCAGATCTCCAGGTGTCGCCTGGAGGCTGGCAATCCTCACCTCAAGCCATACGGCTTAGTAGAACAGGGCTTAGTGCCCATTCTCAAAAGAAGTGGGAAACAGAGCCAGGGAAACCATTTTTAAGAACTGAAGATGTAGGAAGAATTCACAGCATTCTATATCAACAGTGATTATCTGCTAACTCTTGAATCAGCCCAAAATTGGACTAGTAGGGGCATAAAGAAGAGCTCTACAGAGATCCAGTTTGACAGAGAGCCAGTTTGGTGTAGTGGTTAAGTGCCTGGACTCTAATCTGGGAGAACCGGGTTCGATTCCCCACTCCTCCACTTGCACCTGGCTGGATGACCTTGGCCAAGCCGTAGTTCTGGCACAGCTGTTCTTGAAAAAGAGTCATTTCTGTCAGAGCTCTGTCAGCCCCACCTACCTCACAGGGTGTCTGTTGTGGGGAAGGGAAAGGAGTTTGTAAGCCGCTCTGAGAACCCTTTGGGTAGTGAAGGGCGGGGTATAAATCCAATCTCTTCTTCTCTCTCAGCCCCACCTACCTCACAGGGTGTCTGTTGTGGGGACGGGAAGGGAAAGGAGATTGCAAGCCGCTCTGAGACTCCTTTGGGTAGTGAAGGGCAGGATATAAATCCAATCTCTTCTTCTCTCTCAGCCCCACCTACCTCACAGGGTGTCTGTTGTGGGGAGGGGAAGGGAAAGGAGTTTGTAAGCCGCTCTGAGACTCCCTTTGGGTAGTGAAGGGCGGGGTAGAAATCCAATCTGTTCTTCTTCTTCTACTGGATCAGACCAGTGATCCATCAAGTCTAGCATCCTGTTTGATTCCATAACCAACCAGTTGCACTGGGAAAGCAAAACTAACAGAGCCCAGGGATCAAGGTCTTTTTCTGCTGCTGCCTCCCAGTCCCAGTACTGGTATACAGACGTTTGCTGCCTCTGTGGATGAAGGCTCCCTTCACTCACTGGGGCCAGTACTCATTGATGAAACTCTCCTCCTAATAACTGTCTAATCCCCTTTATAAATCCATCTATGCTCATGGCCACCACTGCAAAATAATTGTGCTTCCTCTGAATCCCTAACTGATTGCACTTGTTAAACAGAACAGTAAAGCTGTCTTTGAGGAGTCAGATGGAAAGCTGCTCTTAAAATCATCACCGGGGCATCCTGGACAGAGCATTCAACTTGGAGCAGGCAGACCAGAGTTCAAATCCCCACTTAGCCATGAAGCCTGCTATGTGACTTTGGGCTAATCGACCTCTGACGCAAGCCTACTAGCCTGGCTCTTCTGAACGCTGCACTCCTTGTAAGAAATCACTTGCACCTGCGGCCCTGCAGAGAAGGACAGCCAGTGAATCCGTCTTGGAGAGGCACAGCCTGGCTTCCTGTTCAAAGTTATTTCTGGATGTTTTCCTGTGCACCTGGCACAACACATCCCTGGACATAGGCCACTGAACACTCAGGATCCCCTGGAGGGATTTCCCTTGTGTACACGTGACTGGGAGTGGCTTGTTACTAAGAAATCACCAAGGAGGGAAGATTCCTACCACAGCTTTTTGGAGAAAGGTGTTAAAACACCAACTTGCTATGGACAATATCCTTCTCCGATTTATTTTAAGCAAATATTCAAGGAACGGCAAGCACGTCTGAAGAAAATCCCTGGAATACTCACTTGGATTCTTCTTTTTCATCTTTTTCGTCTTCATCTCTCTTTTCCTCCTCCTTTTTCTCAGCTTTTTCGGCCTTCTCCTCCTCTATTTTTTCTTCGACTTTTTCTTCTTGGGAAGGACGTGAAATCTGTTGCTGAAATGGAATAATTCCAAGTTACACCACAAGGCTGGTGACCGGGGGACGGGGAAGAATCACAAGGTTTCAGACAAGAATCCAGGAAGGATCTCTTCCCCACTTCCTTCCAAATATCAGTAAGTAAACCAAGACCACAAGCCACTTGAATACTGAGATGGGGGCAGGGAGACGGACTCTCCCATGAAATCGAAGTACTCCTGTTGATGCCTGTGGGGCAGTCATGCAAATGCCATCACAAAAAAAGTCACAAGCCCATTTGTGCCAATACAGACATCCTGAGAAAAAGCAACAGAACCAGCACTTCTAGTTTACAAAGGTTTTCCCGCACCAACGAGGCTTCTGGCATCTAATGCTGTATACTGCACTGAGCCCACTTTGCAGGGAGAGCAGTATAAAAGTAGTAGTAGTAGTAGTAGTAGTAGTAGTAGTAGTAGTAGTAGTAGTAATATAGAATGTTGGTACTTGATGAAACATTTAACCTAGATTTGACTACTTAATTGGGACGGTTATTTTTCCGCAGAATGGTAAGACCGTGGGGCAATGCCACCAACAGTTTATGGAGGAACCAATGCTGCTACAGCCTTCCCAACACAAGATGAGGGACTGGGGCCACATGTGGTGCAATTTCACTGCAGCAAAGGCTACCTTGGTTAATAGGAGGCATGTAATATCCCCCCTCCCCCAGCTCACCAGGACACAGTTTTCATAGGAGCTTCTTTTCTGGGTCATGTAAACAAAGTAGATTCTCACATTGCCAAGCCAGTGAAATCTTATTCATTTTGTGCTGATCGAACACTAACAATATTCTAATACTCTGGTTGTTTGCTTAAGTGGAATATTTATTTACCTGCGTATTAAAAAAGTCTTTATAATTACTATTAGATTCATGCTTATTAAATTATTGGTTGGATCACTGCATTAATAAATGGGTTTTATTTGTTTGCCTTCATTTGATGGATAAACTGTGGTCTTTTTTTTTTTTTTTTTTTTTGCGATCTGCCATTTCAAAACTATGATAAATACTGTGCCAGGAAAGGGGGGGGGGGTAGATTATAATTTATCAGTTTACGGCATTGGTTTTTAAAACTTTTTAATTGAGTTTTAATATATTATGGGACAAAAAATATAAGGGTGGGAAGAGTTCAAGAGGTGGGATATGACAGAAAGGAAAATTTCATCAAATTTGTATAACAGCTGTTACATATTTTCAGTCTTAATTCTTTGTTTCCAGTTCTGTTTCTCTGTATAATTACTAAGGTTAGTGTCACTTAATCGCTGACATATTCTGTTATGTTTCCTGATAAGAGTCTAATTCTCTATAGTTCAAATTGGAGTTCCTCCAAATTTATATTATGTTTATTCATTGTTCTTGGTCTTTGAGGTTTCTTTCCACCCAGTCATAAAATAGTGTTCAGCTATTTCTTACGTTTCGTTTACTTCTGTCCTTCAATAGATTTGACAATATATCTATTTCTGCTATTCCAAATTTTTTTTATCAAAAGTTCATTTTCTGTTGGTATCTTTGCTTTCTCCCAATACTTAGCATATGAAATTCTTGCTGCTATAACTACATGTATAATTAGATATTTGACCTTCTTATCTTTTACATCGGGTATAATATTAAGCAAAAACATTTCAGGTTTAAATGGCGGAGGTAACAAACATATTTTCTGTCACATTTCATGGACCCTTCTCCAATATAACATTGCCTCTTTACACTTCCACCAAACATGTTGACCTGTCTTTCTCCTAGTAAGAGACTCAAGATGGTTTACGATGTTAATAAAAACAAAATAAGAGCACCCCATGCCTCTACAGCAACACAGACACACTGGCCTTGAAACTGAATCTACTAACCATTTTTTGGCCTTGCAAAATCTCCCAAAGCTTAACCAAACCAGGGACAAAAAAAGGAAAGTTGTTCAGTAAAGTAGGGGCCACTACAGAAAGTGTTCGGCAGTAGCTGTCTTCACCTGCCTGCAAAATAAGTATCCACAACAAGCCTTGATATACACAGCGACTTCTCACAGGTGACCAAGCAAGTGCCTATTTGCAACCCTGGCTGTCGGATGAGCTAGATAATTTATTGACTTATTTTGTTTACTTGATTTCTACACTGCCTTTCTCCTCAGTGGAGACTCAGCTTACAGTGTTATCTTCTCCATTTTAACCCACTACAACCCTGTGAGGTAGGATCAGCTGAGAGCGTGAGATTGGCTCAAGGTCCCCCAGCCAGTTTCCGTGGCAGAGGAGGGATTCTAACACTCTAAACACTACCCTACTTTTGATTTCATGAGAAAAGGGCAGCAAAAAGCCCCCACCCATCACTCTAAGGCATGCTTCCTTAATGCTCAGAAAACACATGTGCATTGAAGACTCAAACAGGTTTTAATCATCATTAGCACCAGCCCTGTAGGAATGGAGGTTGTTTAGGCTTATATTTTGTTGGCTCTGTTGGCGGGAAAGGGTTATAAGTTTAGCAGGACCCAGCCTTGCAAGTCACTGGAAGCAATCTGCTCCCAGCATAACTACATTCGGCTTCAAGGTTTTGTTACTGCGGAGGATTGTCCTTGTAAACCTCCCTAATTCTTATCAGCAGGCTGCCTTAGGGCAGGGGAATGGGCATAAGAAAAGGGAGCTGCTGTTGTTATTCTCTCACTCATTAGGCTTCGCAGGGTGGGGCTGGCTACACCCTGCGTTGAAAGGATGAACTGTGACTGAGATGGAACTGAGATGGAATTAACACTCCCGTTCTCTTCAACCTGATAATGGACTTATCTTAAGAACTGGTCTCACAGAAGTGAGCTTTGTTTTTATTGGTCCAGCGACCTGGCCTTTTACTGGGTTTTTTTGCCATTGCTTGTTGTTATTGGATGTTTTCTGCTTTGCATACATTCCTTCAACTGATTTTATTCAATTAAATGTGGTAGTCTTTTTTTTAAATCGTGCCCAGAATGTATTTTGCTGACTGACTGCATTTATCCATATAGATGAACCCCATGGTCTTCCAGACCAGACAATCCCCAAAGAACTATACTTTCACAAAGAGAGCTAGACTCTCCAATAGCAATCGATTCTCAACACCCTCGCCAAGCTACTATTCCCAGGATTCTTATGGGGGGGAGCCATCACAGGTGTTCTGATGCAAGTCAGATATCTTCTTATGCAGCACAGATGAGGCAGGGCTATTTTTGGGCAGGAACGCACAGGAACGGAGTTCCGGCTGGCTCCCATGTTGGCCACACCCAGCAGGAACTCATTAGGATTGGCTACATTAGGGGTGTGTGGCCTAACAGTTCCTGCTACAAAAAAAGGTCCTGGGTTTTGACAACAAACGAGGTAAACAGAATAAGAAGCGAAGGGTGGGTGTGGCTGGATGGCCACACTTCTGGTAACATGGGGGTGTGGCCTAATGTGCTAATGAGCTGTGCTGTCAGGGGTGTGGCCCGATATGCTAATGAGTTTCTGCTGTTGGCTCTGGCCTATTATGCTAATGAGTTCCTGCAGGGCTTTTTCTACAAAAAGAGCCCTGACTGATGAGGTATACCATTGCAGGAAGTTCACATGCGCAGAAGTGTTTCATGTCACTTCCAAGAAGATGTTATCACTAAGGTAGCCCCAGCTGACAGTCTTTAGTGACCATCCACCACATTACTGAACATGGACCCAAGGAGGACTTTCATGCCCCCTACACACAGGAGAAACGAATATGCTCAAAACATCACACGGTGTTTTTAACTATCCTCCTGACATCACTGTGTGATCCGGGGCTGGCTGCTGAACAGAGAGATGGTCCGGATCTCTGGCTTGAAACTTTGGTGAGTTCAGACTAAAACAAAGCAGTGCTGCCATGTCCAATGGCTCTGATAACACATAATTGCTTGTTTTAACAGACAGCACCCCAAGGTAGAGATGTGAAGGCCTGGGGAAAAACCAGAAAAATTCCGAAAAAAACCGTTTTCCCCCCGTTTTTTTCCTGAAGCCTTTTTTGTTTTTTTATGAAAAACTGGAAAAATCGGAAGAAAAGAAAAGAAAAGAAAATGATTATGGAACGTTTTATTTTAATATGATGAATAAAATATTTTAAGACAAGGTGTTCAAATATTTTCCAAATCATTTCTAATATATATAATGGTATCAGATTGATCTAATTTCTGTGCACTGAGGACAAGCAAGTCCTAGGTTACAAACTGAACTCTCCAATGCAAGAACAAGATGCATTTCTTCCTTTAGGAGGTGCGGTTGTCAGAAGAAAATAAAAAAGTTTCAGTTTTGTTTTTGCATGTGGGTGGGTTTGGATACACTATATTTTTAATATGCTAGTTGTGATAATTTCACGCCAGGTAAAAATGTCCATAGTCATATTTTATGTTCCTAAAGTAACAGAATGACTTTCAATCTAGAAAAGACAAAAGAAATGCTAATGTAGCATTTTTTTCAATTTTTCGGAAAATTTCCGTTTCCCCCGGAAAAAACCGGAAAAAAACCGGGTTTCTTTCCGAACTTCAAAATTTACAGAAATTTTACATCTCTACCCCAAGGGCAAACTGTCAGACATTGCTGGGGTTCAAATTTGCACTCTACAGCAGGTCTTAGAGCCAGTTGCTTTCTTTTGGCCTAATCTACCTTGCCTATCAAGCACCAAATACTAGATGCTTTCGAATTATAGTGCTGGAGAGTCCCCTGGACTGCAAGGAGATCAAATCAGTCAATCCGAAAAGAAATCAACCCTGACTGTCCCCTGGAAGGCCAGATCCTGAAGCTGAAGCTCAAATACTTTGGCCACCAAATGAGAACGGAGCATTCACTGGAGAAGACCCTGATACTGGGAATGATTGAAGGTAAAAGAATAAGGGGATGGCGAAGGATGAGATAGTTAGGCAGTGTTATCGATGCAATGAATATGAAGTTAAGCAAACTCAGGAGGATCTGGCGTGATGTGTTCCATGGGGTCATGAAGAGTTGGACTTGGCTGTGCGACTGAACAACAGCAACAACACCTTGCCAGGTAGAGGTATGGGAGGGTAATGGCTGGGAGGGGAGTGGGGAACATTCAGGAGAAAACCATTTCTGTTTTTGTCCTGAGGACCCCCCCCCCCTTTTTTTTCACTGTAAAGAAATGGAAATTTAGGAGAGCTGTAAAGAAATTTAGGAAAGCATAGAAAAAAATTCTTGTAAAGCATTTTTTCTTTTGCAGTGGAATGACTCAAAATGTGCAGAAAAACCTGATGTAAGAACTTACAGTATTAGATGGTAATTCCTATATATACTGTAGAAATATACAACATATTTTGAAGAACGCTTAAATTTGACCGGTTTTGGCCACAACTGATCAGCCACTGAGTGCATTACAATAAGATGCTACTCAAGAATTTAATATTTTCAATGTTGAACTTGTTATCCAAAATATACTGCTGTGCCTATCTTTATCCAAATACACTTTGTTTTCTTTACTTATAAAACTTGTTTTATGATTTCAACTTTTATTTTTCGTACTACCTCTCATATGTCAATAAAGTACATGCAGTAAGGTAGCAAAAGGTACAGCATTTTGCAGCTCACTCTCAAATACTGAGCCTATTTGCAAGTTTGCTTGTTGAAAACTAAGGCTTTAATACTTCTTAAGTTCTATGAATATGCCCAATAAACAATTCTATTCTACATGCTAAGTTATTACGGTGAAACAGTAAAATTAGGTTTGATAGGAAAGTAGGTGTTCAATATATTTCAATTTCCCCCAAAATTTCTGCCCCCCCCCCCAAATATCCATGTTTTTCCAAGGCTTCAAGGTTTTTTAGAAAACTTACACCTCTAGGAATAACAACCTAATTATAATGCCCTATGCTCCTTGGAGAAAAACAGGGATAGAAAACATGAAATGTTTGACAAGGCCAGCATTTATTTAAAAAACCAAACCAAACCAACCATGTACCCAAGTACACCTTTCTATTTATTTATTTAAAATATTTATTAGCGGTCTTTTCTCTTACAGAGATCGAAGCGGCTCACGATATTAATAAAGCACAAAAAAAGCATTAAAAACACATACACCAATTTTTTAAAACTGCAATTTAGGACTGCTTTAATTAAATGCAGTCCTAACTAAAACAGTCTTTCCCGGCTGAACACAGCTCTTGTCCCCTGACGACAACTTCAGTTCCAAGTCAGCTGTTCCAATTCTGAAATACCCGAGAGATATTTCGATAAGCGGGCTGGAGAGGGGAGGGCATGATGGCGGGGGGGGGGGAGACCATATTTCTGAATCACATAAAGACCCTGCGGAATGCCCCCGCCTGCCCCATTTGTTTAGGATAATCTAAAGTATGCCAACACTAATATAGCCATGCATTGCTCCCAGATGGGCCAAAGAACACACAATATGCATTGGTTTGGTTAAGATGGCTGGTTTTTTTTTTTTTACTAAATTAAGAGAAGTGAACTCCAGCAAACGGGTCTCATCTTGCAAGATCAGACAACACGATGTTCCTGCTGCAGAACAAAACAAGCATTGAGGCTTGGCTTGATGAGCCCCCTGGCACTCAAAGAAGAAAGCACGATCTACGGAAGGACTCGTCTGACCAGGAAGACAGGCAGGTTTGACCTGTGGGGCATCATCCACCAGAAAGTTTCTCCCGCACCACAGCAGGGTGGATCGTGCCCCATTTCACATACTGTGTACGTAGGGGACGATGCCATGTGGATTTTCTGCCTTCTTGGGTCAGCCCCGATCAACGGGTCAGAAAAGAGCCAGAAAGATCACTACAATGAGGGATGTACAAATATGCTTTCAAAGAGTTTTTGTATGCATTATGAGGGGTTTTTTTGCCCAAACTGATTCCAACCCCCCCATTTGTTTTTGCCCAAATGGATTTCTAGCTCCCCCTCCTTTTTTTTTTAGCCAACTGGTGCAAAGAGAGATGATTATTTCAGTGGCAATAGTTACATCCCGTTTCATTAGTAGGACAAGGGGAGAGGAGACAACCGTAATTTCACACTGAGCAGAGAGAATCCAAGTTCGAAATGGGGACTTTTGAACTGAAATGATGTGACTGTGACATTCGGCGCCCCCTTACTAACTGGTACAACACTGGTGGTTTTGTTTTGCTCTTGTCGTTTTAAAAAGAGGCTTACATTCCTTAAAACATGCAACCAGGCAGCCACTCAGCCTCTTTACCTAAAAAACCTCTCTTGATTGGTAACGATTATTTACCTCCACTGCTGAAAAGGCACATTGGGTTCTTCCCCCCACCCCCGCAACTGAAAAAAAGGATTACCTCTCATGCTTCAAAACAAAAAGGGGGGGGGGGAATCGACACCTGGCTCACTCCAAAGCATTAAAGGCTGAAGGTGGGATCAGCCAGTTATCTCAAGTATTCCTTTAACAAGATTTCGGCTTGTTGCTCTCTCCACTTCCTAGTCGAGTCTGAGGCACGCTAGGGTTAACTCTGCCAAGTTTGGAAGAAATCCCCCCACTGCTGCACCCAGCGGACAGAACCCCGCCGCAACTTCCTAAATAGTCCACCGTTAACAGGTAACCAAGCTAAGAGCTGGTTCATCCCGCAACCTCGACCCCCCCCCCATGCCAATACAGGAGAACCCAAAAGGCAGTTTGAAACACAAACCTTCAATCAGCTGAAGCTTCAGTGACCGACGTACCTGCATGCTCCTCTGCCGCTTAAAAGCTCTTTTACTATCCACAGCCGGGGGCGGGTGTGGAGGGGGGGACTGTTTAATAAGGCAAGTTTAAGGCTCAAAAAGACCAGGGGAGGAAAATATCCCCTGGCCCCTTCGGAGAGGGCTGCCCGACCCAGCCAAGTTTTTATTCCAGGAAAAAACAGTGTCATCACGGCCACTTAAGCTGCCCGTCTCACATGCAGGCTCGTAATCTGGCCGGGGTCACTCGAGGTAATCTCCTGCCGAGAGGGGCCCTTTGATTGGCTGTCACAGAAGCCCGGTGCTTTTCTGTCTAGTCAGATCGCCAGACCGTACCACCTGCCATGAGAGACATGCGGACTGATCCACTGGAGATGGCAGCTTGTGCTGACGGCGCAGCTGGGGCTGCGGAGAAGAGCCCTCGTCAGAGCTCGACTTTTGATGCCTGAAGGGCTAAGAGTTTAATGCACTTACAATAAGCGAGCTACGAAATGGCATTTCTCATCCAATCTCAGAAGGCCCCCCCCTCCCATTAAGAGGGTGATTAATTGGGTTTTCTCCTTTGCACAAGCATACACACCCCAATTCTCTTCCCTCTTCCCTGCTGTTAATTCTAAGGCTGAACTCCCCCTTTCCTCCCGCGTAGGGGACTCAGAGACAACACGCAAATAATAATAATAAAACATTATTTAAAATGCTGACACACGCAGCATGGGGGGGGGGGATCACTTGAGATGTTTTCTGAAGCATAACAGGCAACAAAAAACAAAGCTGATAAAATAAGGACACCAAGAGAACATCCAGAAGCCAAAATGACAAGAAGTTATAAGACAGCAGTAAAAACATATTGGGCTGAATCCAGACTAACCTTCCCATTAACAGAAGGCACTTCCAGCAGTAAAATAAAGTTTTTCTGCCCACCAAGAATTTGAAATGCTGCTACTGGGGACAGGCGGTTCCATTCCACTATAAGCAGTGACTTTTGTTCCCCCCAGTTTGGTGTAGTGGTTAAGTGTGCGGACTCTAACCTGGGTGAACCGGGTTTGATTCCCCACTCCTCCACTTGCACCTGCTGGATGACCTTGGGCAAGCCAAAGTTCTCTCAGAGCTGTCCTTGAAAGAGCTCTCTCAGCCCCAGGTTGTCTGTTGTGGGGAGGGGAAGGGAAAGGAGTTTGTAAGCCACTCTGAGATGCTGAGTGAAGGGCGGGGTATATACCCAATCTCCTCCTCCTCCTCAGTCACACAGAAAGTTTGGTGTAGTGGTTAAGTGTGTGGACTCTAATCTGGGAGAACCGGGTTTGATTCCCCACTCCTCCACTTGCACCTGGCTGGATGACCTTGGGCAAGCCGTAGTTCTGATAAGAGCTGTTCTTGAAAAAGAGCAGTTTCTGTCAAGAGCTCTCTCAGCCCCACCCACCTCACAGGGTGTCTGTTGTGGGGAGGGGAAGGGGAAGGAGTTTGTGAGCCGCTCTGAGACTCTGAGTGAAGGGCAGGGTATAAATCCAATCTCTTCTTCTCTTCTTCTTTTTCTTAACAGAAACTTTGGATCTTGCCCCTTGATTACAAGGTATTGGCAGGATCATACCTATTTAAATTTTTTTGTCATTCATCTCCCATAGTAGAGACTCAAAGCTGCTTGTGTGTGTGTTAAGTGCTGTTAAGTCGCCTCCACGCATTGTGACCTGATGAATGAATGACCTCCAAAGCATCCTATCGCTAACAGTGTTCCTGAGATCTTGCGCTTAGCTACAACTAGTTGGGATGGGTAAGGAGGAAAGGCAGAAACATCAGTCAGGAGTTTAGTGGGGAGAGAGGAACTGTTGAATGTGTTTATTCCAGATCCAAGAAATCTAAGAGGTACAGGAAAAGAAGAGAAAGTGAACCAGAACCACAGCCCAATGGCAACGGGGTAATGAGGACCTTTAAATATCTCCTAAGGTTAGGGATTTAAATCAACCAGCGAAAAGAAGGGGTATCCAGTTCCCTAATTAAAGAAAACAAACCTAGGCTGCGGTCACACGGAGCATTAGCCACGCTACAGAGACGGAAGCTAGGCGGATTTTCCAGGCGCAATCACAGCGCCACATCTGGGAAGCGTAGAGCTCCCGTGGCGAACCCAAGGCTTCCCGCCAAAGATGCGGGGTATAAAACTAGTACCTCCGAGGTACTAGTTTCCGGAAACCACAGGGCAAGGGCGGGCGCCTGATCGCGTTTCCGGTGGTAGGTCGTGGCATCTGGCGCCCGCCCATGTCCCGTCGCTAAAAGGTTTTTTTCCCCAAGTCTCCACGGGATGCACACAAGTACCAACACAGCGCATGCGCACACTTCATTTAAAAACAAACAACACAGCCCCCTCCTCTTTTCCGTTCCCCCCCACACTCCTGGCTCGGCCTGCTCGAGAGGAACTCTCTGCACTGGGCGGCAGAGGGGGAAGTGCAGGGGGGGGGATGGCGGGAGGGCGGCCCGGCTGAAGCTCCTCCTGGAGGGGACCGGACGGAGGACACCATTCCTCTGCAGCCCTGGAAGGGGTTAAACCCGGAGCCTTTTGCTAGGGAGGCCGCTTCTTTGCCTCACAGGATTGTCCTGTGATCTGCACCTCCCCCCTAACCACGGGACCTCAACGGGACGTCTGATTGCGCAGCCGCGCGTTATTTTGCTCTGGGGCAAACAGCCACACTTCCCCCCTGCATTTTCCTGCCCGTGTGACCGGGGCCCTAGTAATGCTGCAAGAAATGCACTGAAGCAAAACAGCAACCTAATCTGTTCAAGTCCCAATGTTTCCCAACTTAATATATATCTCTAAGTCACAGGGAGTAGCCACTTTAATTTTTAAATAATATAGACAGCTCTTTACTGGATCCCTGGGATACATATTTGTTCCTAAAAGGGCTTTTTACCTGGAAGACCATCTCGGGCAGTGTTCCCTCTAAGATGAGTTAGTGTGAGCTAGCTCACAGCTTTTTAGCCTCCAGCTCACACATTTTTGTCTTAGCTCAGGGAGGATGGCTCCAGAGCAGTATTTTGCTCTGTAATTTATGCAGTAGTCAAATTGCTCACTCACAACTTTAATTCTGGTAGCTCACCAAGTAGAATTTTTGCTCACAAGACTCCACAGCTTAGAGGGAGAGGGGGCTTCTTTATGTTCCTAAGTTTAAACCACATATAATTTTTCATGAACACCTCCAAACACATGGAACAATTCCAGGACAGAAACTCCTCCTAGGAGGAGACTTTAAGTGTGCCTTATCTGACAAACTAAAACTATCTACCCGATGCAAAGTACACAAAGACAGAAATCTCTCTCTTTGGCAGCAAACAGCCTCAAGGAGCTTAAGTGGGAGTTTGATCTGAGAGATATTAGAAGGTGATCCCCCTGGAAAGAAGATTATTCTCATGCACACAGTGCCTATTCCCAGTAATCTAGGTCTTTGCAGACTTCAGGCAGGTTTTTTTCGTTTTTTTCCTTTAGTGTGTGTATATGTCTGTCTGTACCTGGAAGTCATGTCGTCTACTGGGGGCCTGGAGGATATTCACAGAGGTGGCTGAATGAAGCCTGCCCCTGTCCTCCCAACTTGGTATTCCAAGGATGTCTCCCATCCAAGTACTAACCACAGTCGACCCTGCTTAGCTTCCAAGATCTCATGAGATCAGGCTTGCCTGGGCTATCCAGGTCAGTGCACAGATTCCAGTCAAGCTTCTACTTGGAATTTTGCTTTTTTACTCAGCTATTTTACACTGCTTTTGCCCCACACTGAGGACTCAAACCAGCTTATGAAATAATCTATATATCTAATAGCCAAGTGGCCCCGTCTGTGCGGATATCTAAATCCACGCTCCGGGGCCACCTGGGGGGCAGGGAGAGGTTTGTGCACACGTGGGGCGGTCCCCACGTGTGCACAAAAATCTTAAAAGTGTGAAAAATTTCCTGGGGGTCCTTAAATTTGCTAAAATAAAAAAAGTCCCCTGCGCATGCGCGCGGAACACTCTTGGAACGGGGGTTGGGGTTTGTGGCCAGCAGGAGGGGCGGCACGTTCTTTCCCTCACCCCCAGCCCACCCTGCCTTTCTGCGGGGCCTCGCTCCTCTTCGCCGGCTTCCTCTCCTCTGTTGAGTCGCCTCCCCCGCCCGGGCCGCAGCGCCCCCGGCCCTTCAGTGTCCTGATACGGCCGGCGGGCGGGAAAGGTGGGGGGGCTAAGGCAGCGAGCACGCAATCTGTTCCCGGAGGAAGAGCCGCCGATGCCCCTGACTAGGCCGAGGCGGTGGGGGCGATGTTGGTGGAGGGAGGAGGAGGAGGAGGACGGCCGCGCTCGCCCGCGCTCCGCCGACAGGGAAGGGGGGGAGGAGGAGGACGACGACGCGCGTTCCCGATAGCCGCCGCTGCCGCTACCGGCCTCCCCGGTTCAGCCTCGACCTCGCCGGGCGGGGGAAGCCACGACTTGCGTCGAAGTCAGCAGGCAGTGACCGAACTGGAGGCCCCAGGTGCCAGAGAGGGGGAGAGAGAGGGGGGGGAGA
>NW_015173128.1:1484316-1484525 GCF_001447785.1 Gekko japonicus
AGAGAGAGAGAGAGAGAGAGAGAGAGAGAGAGCAGCGCCGCCGCCAGGGATCCTCCCGTCTGAAACTCCTCCTCCTTAAGGCAGAAGCACTCTTAGGAGACAGGAGGGAGGCCTTGAGCCACCGCAGCCGCTGCCTAAGGAACCTCTGGCCATGGAGAGTTCCTTGGAAAAGGTCGGCACTGGCTCGGGCTGGTTTGAAGGGGCGTGGG
>NW_015173128.1:1484596-1501518 GCF_001447785.1 Gekko japonicus
GGGGGGGAAGGCAGAGGGAGTTACTTAAATTGCCTTTAATTAAATTAGCCAGTGCCCCCTGAGAAATTAAGGGCCCCCCCAACTTAAAAAATCCTAAAGTTGTTCTGAGGCAACCAGGGCTTGCTGCTCTGATAGCCATCCTCTTTTCTGAGGGGGACCTTTGACTTGGGGGGGGGAAGGGCCCTCGTTACGGGGCGGGGGGGGAACAGCTGCGACTTAATTACCTACTCCTGCTACTTCCTCCCCCCCCCCGCCGAGTATTGCGGGTCCACCCCTTGTACTATATATAAATTTAAATAAAAATATACAGATCAACGGGTCACAACCAATTTTGTAGCAGGTGATGCGTCCCCAAAGTGCTTGTTTGGCCAGCACAGTCTGCACAGGGCCATGGGCTAAGAGCTCTTCGGTTCTTGCCCTTTGAGTCACACCTCTAGCCAAGTCCAGGGTTCAGTGTCCTGCAATACCTGCCAACCAATACCTACTTGGCCAGACCATGCAGGAACAGAATGTAGCTTTGGTGCTACAAAAGTCAGAAAAAGGTCCCAACAGGAGACTAAACAGTCTTCTCCTTAAATAACAATCAATGACAGAACACATAGGAAGAGAAATCAAAGAATGATTTTAAAGCTAACGCCGATTGGTGCCCTGTATACTAGCAGGGCGCCTTTAAATCATAAGATGTGCACTCAGAGGCATCTGACTAAGTTTATCTAAGGGGGAATAAATCTTGGTACAGAAATCAAATAACTTGGGAAAAAACCTACATAAATTAAAGTGCACCAAAAAGATAAAACATTTGGAAATAAAAGGGGGGGGGGGAGGAATCAGATACATTAAAGCCCCAAAGGCATTACTTTATATAAGTCATGCATCATAGGAAGCAGGATCTAAAGCCAGCAGGCTCTTGCCTAGATGAGTCTCCTTTAGACTACAGTCAGAGGTCACAGGCTTCCTCCCAGGAAAAGCCAACACACTTCTTAGTCAGGCGCCCACAAACTGTGACTCAACTTGGAGGCCAACTTTTATCTTCTACTAGCCAGCTGCAAATTCCAATCCCACCACAATATTACTTGGAACAATCAATCCTAGAGTTATCAGAGTTTATGCTAACTGGGATTATTAAATGGGAAGCAGTTATTTAAATTCAATCTAAATTAATAAACACATTATTTTTACTTTCAAATTCATAATTTTATTAGCGAATCCTTGACACAGAGAATACTCCATCTTTCTGTGTTATACCTCTGAGGATGCCAGTCACAGCTACTGGCGAAACGTCAGGTTCTACAATGCCAAGACCACGGCCACACAACGCAGAAAATCTACAGCAACTAATATATAGTTTTTACAGAAGCACAAATATTTACTTTACTTAATAAAAATATTTTACCTGGCTTTTCATCTTGGCACAAAGGAAGTTTACAGGTAATAAAACATATAAAAACTATAAATACCCCACCACCACCACGGCAACATCCAGCTTTTCACACATCATGGTATGGTTCCGTACTGTAAAACATGTACATTTCCCGGTAATGGAAATTTCTTTCTCAAAATGTGAAGAAATGTGAGCCAATCCATAACTTATTTCCATCTGGAGTTTTGTTTATACCTCAAAACATACAGGCAGTGTAGTATTTGTGCTTATTATAACTGCTATGTATTTGCTGTTAAAAAGGGACAAGCCTACAATTAGTCCAAAGTCCAAAGAAAATTTCTTACAGAACTGAAAGTTATCAACAAGTTTTCCGAGAACAAAGGGTTCTATGGCACATTTTTGGTTCATAGAGTTCATTTTTCCAGATAAGGAGAAGGGTCATAGCTTACTCTAGAGCACATGCTTTGCAAGTGTAAGGTTTCCAAATTCAGGCACTGGCACCTCCAGGTAAAAGCACCTCTAATGGTTGTGCAGGGAACCATCCGTGACCCACTGCTGTTCAAGGTAGACAGTGCCTGGCCTGGTCAATGGTCTGGCGCAACAGAGGACAGCTTCATGGGCTTGATACTTGCACTCCTTTGCAGAGTCCCTTGGGAATAAGACCCACTAAACCCAGTGGGACTGACCTCTGCATATGCTTGGAATGAGTACCACTGAGACACCCTGGCTGCTGTCTTTGAGAAGACATTTAGTTGCAGCAAATCTGACTGCAGTTTTTAAAAAGGGAACTCTGTTCGTATTACTTACAGTGCAAAGGGGGTGCTTAATGCAGTGCTACTGCGCCTCTTCTCCCCCCTCCCCTTTTCTGGCTGGTTGCTTCAAAGAACAGGACAAGCCTGGGGGCTGAAAATGAACTAAGATCAGCTGCAGGCCTAGAGTTACAATGGCTCTTAAAGACACAGAGCTGCGAATTCCTTTGCCTTAAACTGCTCAGGGGGCCCCTGGCAGCCTGGCAAGAGCTTTGTGGGCCACTGTTCTTACCAAGCCTCAAGACGTCTCCGCAACATTTCAAACCTATTATAAACCACTCTCTGATAAATCACGCAAAAATGAAATTGGGCAAAAACTGCAAAGCAACTCCATAATATCAGTATTTCAAGAGGACGAAGATCTGGTAAACCAAGGAATTGTAAAAGATGGCGTCGCACTGAATTCCCTCGCAGAGTTCTACAAACAATTCAGCAACACGATGCTAAGTACTCTAACCAATCTAAAACCATTTGCGGAAACACTGCAGGAGGCACAGGTTGTGATAGCCCCCCCCCCCAACCAGGCAGAGAGCCCACAATATGCTTATCATATTGGTCCTATTTCCCTCCTCAACAAGACAGCAAAAATCTTCACGGCTTCATCGGCAGGGAGCATCAATTCTTTAATTACCCAATACACCAATATACCAATCCAAACCAATCAGGATTTATCCTATCAAGGAAAATCTCAGACAATATTACAGATATGTACTAAACATTATTCATTATTGTATAGTCAAATTCCTCCTACTTGGAATCCTTTCATTAGATCCCCCCCCCCCCCCAATTCAGGCAGAGGGTCCTGTGAATCAACAAAGCATTATATAGTAACTCAACAACACTTATAAAAATTTAATGGCTTTAGAATCAACAGACTTCCTGGTCTAGTGGTGAATGTGACAGGGATATCTGTATGTTAGGTCTTTAGAACCCCTAACTGAAGCAAACAGAGACAACCTTAATATTATGAGTATTAAAATGGAAAAAGAACACCTGTTTTGCTAATGACACTGTACGTTATCTCTACATTTCTATTTCTCCAGATTCAAGAGAGACTGAAATGACAGCAGGTTTTAAATAAGTTAAAAATCTGAGATCTATTAATATACCTACTCGACTTAAAGAATGCTCGAAAAAGTATTTCTCATAAATGGCTAACATTGCCATGGTAACAGTGGTCAATGCAACAAGAAACGCCTACTAAGAACAGCCACTTGACACTGATGGATGAAATACAACAATATATCTCAATGGAGCACCTAAAACATTTCGTAGTTAAATAGAATGACAGCTAAAATCACTCTTCTTCCAAAATTCCTATTAACCATCCATCCTAAATACACAGATAGCCAATTATCTTTGTTAACTTTATACGGGCAGGGATAGAGTACAGATTCAAATCTAATACAATGTGCCACTCCAGAAGCAGAGAAGTAAGCTCTCTTACACTTAAATTACATTGGGAGATAATATTATATTACACTGAGAACCCAAAGGAATTAAAATGGCTTGATTTAAAGAGATGCATTTAGAAGATCTCTGGAAACAAAAGAGATACATCTCAGCTACATTGAATGTGGGTAGAGATATTAAGGCTCAGAAAAAGAACAAAAAATTAGAGGCAGGACAAGCGTTTCCAATAGGAAAAAAAAATGTATGTTTGGGGGAACAGTGAAGAAAGACTCCTGAGAGATATTTTCGAGGGACAAAATCCTTGTCTTGCAAAATATTTCACTCATTCCAAATGCACAGCATTAGTGTGTGAGGACTTTCGCAGTTTTTCCAGTTAAAAAATTAGGAAATTTTAGGGAGTGCTTGGGGGGGGGGGGGATTTCTTACACAATTGACATGTTCAACATTTTCTAGATTTTTTGGTTTAAATGTATAAATAATTTGGGCAACAATTAATATGCTCTAATGTTTTCAATGATAAAACATTATGAAAGAGCTCAGTGTTATAAAGTTTAACTTAATATTTAAACATCCTGGTAGTCCCACCTACCGTGATTCAGAGAGAGTTTCCGTCCAAATGATACACTCTTTGTTTGCTACAATTTTGTTTTCTACCTTCAATGTTAATCTCTCAGACGGAAAAAATTAAACAATACATGTGCCATGGTAGCATAGGGTACAGCAGTCTGCAACTCCTTCTCAAGTATCGGGCAGACTTGCAATTTTTCTTATAGAAAAAGATATTTACAATTTTAATTCCACAAATATGCTAAATAGCACAATGTCATATGCTAACAAAGTTGTAAATTATGCCTTTTATGTTGTTCAACCAGCCAAAGTAATTTGTTTGACTGGAAAGTACTGCACTTATTTCAATTTCCCCTAAAATGTCTTGTCTTCATGTTGTTGTTTTTAGTCAGTCAGTGTTTATTATGGTCAAAAACCAGCATAAGATCAAAGCATCTCTTAAAACCATCTAATACTCATAAAACTCCGAGCTCAAAAAACTATTATGGTAACTCCAAATATTTCTGCTTTCTAATCGCTACAGTACAAAATTTTACTACTGCACAAGTTACAGATTTCTGCGTATCTTCTAAGAGATGTTTCCAAAGTACTTCAGAACTAAAGTTCATATAATACTTCAGTGATAGGAATTTAGAGAGGAGTGGAATAATTAATTGCAATCTTTCTTCTTGATAAAATTCACAGTGCAGGAGAAGATGTGTAACAGATTCCATCACTTTTCCAGAACAGGGACAATATCGCTTCTGCAGTGGCAACCGAGATAATCTGCCAAATAGTACCGCGGAAGGGAATGCATCGAAGCATGCTCTCAAAAAGGTCCGTCTATATCTCTCATAAATGATATTTGAGAGGTATGTTGATGTATAATTTGGCCACTTTTTCAAACTGCTGTAGTTTATAGGGAGCATCGCTTCATCATTTTGAGATTCAATGTAAATCAATTTTTGCAATACCAGGGCCTTTGCTTTATTCAAACCCATATCAAAAAGCTCTTCTGGATTCAAACCAATCATCCTAACTTTATCAATTATCTTTGCAGACCATGCGGGGTAGGGTTCAGCGGCTTGGAGATAGGGTATTAACCAAAAATAAATTGCGTATTCCCATATTTTTAGCTCTACACTGGGGAGGCCTGTTTCTTGTCTTAAAATAACATTGGAAGTGCATCGAGATGCATTAAACAAAGCTCTAAGAAATTTCAATTGTACAGTTTCTAAGACCTTAACATTATCAGTTAAAACAATTTGTGACCCCTGTAAAAGTTGAGTTAAGGATTTTGCTTGGAATAATTTTAGAGCTGCAGGTATAAAGCCTGAGCCCTCTTTCCTAGAAAATCTAAGGATAGCATTAGCACTTTTTTCTGCAGCATTTGCTGATGTGATCAAATGAGTTTTGAAGTTAGCATTGTATGTAAAAACAACTCCTGGCTACTGAAAGGTTTTGGCTTCGTCAGCGCTGTTACCTTTGATTTTCCAGTTAGCCTTCCTGTACCATCTACTGAAATGTAAAATTTTAGGTTTTTGAGTAACTGATTAATAACTGTTCAATATCACATTGATCACTAAATTTAAGGCACGTTGTAGGCCAACTTTAGTTTGTGACAAAGGAACAGCATCATCTGCATACATCAAGATTGACACCTTTTTCCCTCCCAGTAAATAAAAAAGGTGCAAGCAGACATCCTTGTCTGACTCCATTTTGTACCAGGATTTTATTGGATAATTTACTATCCTGTGTATATCTTATTTGAAGCTTATTATGCTCATGTAATTTAATTATCAAGTGTAACAACCCTTTGTCTACTATTGATGTGTCTTCCAGCTTTGCCCATAGTCTTCCCCTCGAAATAGTATCAAAAGCTGCACAAAGATCTACGAATGGTGCATATAGATTATCCTTTGTTGACTTTGTATACTTATGGGCAAGATAATCTAAGACCAAACAATGATCTAAAGTTGAGCGGCCTTGAGTAAATCCTGCCTGTTCAAAATTTCTCATAGGTTTTCTTGCTCTAACCATTTACATAGCTTCAGGCATAAATGCTTGGTGTATAATTTACAAATGGTATTTAAAAGGCTTGATTCCTTTCTTATATAGGCACTACAATGGCCAGGCGTCAGTCCTTCGACATTTGTGCTGTTGAGTCTATATATGTGAAGAGACTGGCCAATATCAGAGCCCACCAATCTACATGTGATTTAAGTAGCTTGGCTACTATAAAATCACTTCCCGGGGCTTTCCCATTTTTCAACTGTTGTCGTTTTGAAATGTCCCAAGGGCTTCAAAATTTCTAGAAATTGCACATCTCTAAATCTGGGGGACGTTAGTACCAGTCAGATACCAGTTTACTAATTAAAAGATTCCTCTCCAAATCAGTTTTCATTCTTGCCCCCACGAAACATTAGTCTTTCCTTTCCATTCCTTATTTTGTAAGATTGTTCCTGGATTAACAGCAATAATTCAAGCACTCGCTATGCACTATAATTCATAACGGGGAGACGGGAAACAAGGGGATATCTTTCCCCATTTTCCACCCCCTTCTCTCTGCAGCTGGTCCATTCAGGTAGGCAACAATCTGGATCAGCCAAATGTCCCTACTCGTGTCATGTTGAACTATCCACTGTTTTAATAGCTGTTTTTATGTTTTCGTATGTATTTCAAGCTCTGGCTTTAATTGTTTTAATGGTGTGCTGGAGGGATTTTTTTTTAGTTAAAATGTGATTTTATTATGTATGTTTTAATTTCTTAGCTGCCTTGGTGGCCCTTCGGAGGGCAGAAAGGTGGGATAGAAATTTTGTAAATAAAAAAACTGGCTTTCAATGGGCTCATTAGCCTCTTCCCCCAGTCCCAGAACGGTGAGAAATGGAAAGACACATGAAAATTGCAGCTACTAATCTGCTGGTTTGGGGGCAGTGATTAAAAAAAAAGAGTTGCTCAAGGTAGGGTAGTGAGCCAGGTGACAATCCCTGGCAGGCAACAAGGTGAGGAAACATTTGCAGACTGAACTGGGGTGAGAGAGCAGAAGAGGAGCTGGTACTTTTGTTTGCAGGTTATACACACCAAGAGAAGCCAGGCAACAAACAACGCTGCAAGGCTAGCTTGAAATAAGCCACAGACACAAACGTGGCAGCACAGCCAGGCTTTGGTTGTCTTCACAACCCTCCGGCCCACCCGCTCCTGCCTCACAGGCTGCCATGCTGAAAGGAACCAGGCCACCCTCCTGAGAGGCAGAATCATCCACCAGTCAGCACCTTGGCAGACCGACTCCCATTACACAGATCAGAGTGTGCCACGTGTCGTGAGAAGCTTACTGACCAACAGGTCTAGATGGCTCAAGCAAGCAAGCCAAACCAGATACTAAATGGGCTCAGCAGCCAGACTGACAAAAAGCTTGAAGACACAAAGCCGGTACAATAATTAATGCCTGGAATCCCTTTCCAGAGCTCCAGTGTTGTGACCTCGACCTCTTTCGTCCTTCCTCAGACGGATTTCTTCAAAGGAAGAAGCAATCAGCCCTGCGCAACACTGAGGGTTAAAAGGCAGCTGTCCACCAACTGCGAGTGCTAAGGCAGGTCAGAGACTGGCAAGGGGAGGGCCAAAGCGTGCCTCAGAAAATGAAGCCACCAGGCGAGATGCACTGATCCGCCCCCTCCCAATATACATTTGGTGACATCACCATAAGGGATGAAATACGTAGTAGGATTCTCGATCTCAGCCTGTGCTACGGACAACAGGCCAGGAAAATCCCAGAAATATTGCTGTTGTCCAGGAGGCAACATTCGTGAGCTTTGAAGGAGAAAAAGAAAAGAGGGGGCAGGAGGCAATATTAACTGGCCTATTTCACAGCTAATATGGAGGACACCAATCCTTCCGTTCAGGAGCTGAGGAAAAAAATGCCGATAGTGTCGAAAGTTTGGGGAACGCTAGCCTGGAAACAATGGCACAAGTGGGAATTGGGCGCGGGGAAAACGAGCGACGCACCTGGTTTCTCCCTCGCCGTTTGCCATAGTTCCTTCGCACCAGAGCTTTGTAGTTTTCATTTTTCTTGGTCAAGTAGTAATATAAAACACAGTCTGGAACATTCTAAAAAGAAAAACAAGGAAACACGTTTTTCCCCCAGCGAGGCGCAACCAACTTATGGTGACCAATAAGGGGTTTGAAGGCAAGAGATGTTCAGAGGTGGTTTGGCCATTGCTTGCCTCTGCGTAGCAACCCTGGTATTCCTTTGGTGGTCTCCCATCCAAATACTACCCAGGGCCGACCCTGCTTAGCAGCCAAGATCTGATGAGACCAGGCTAGCCCGGGACATCCAGGCCAGGGCAAGAGACATTTACAAGTGTTAAAAATGGCAAAGGTACTTTAAGGACAAACAAATGCATTGCGGCAGCAGGTTTTGTCAGCCAAAGGTTCACAGCAGCCTCAGCCACAATATATTTATCTTTAACGTTTTGCAAGACTCTTTGTTATTCTGATTGTGGCCACCCTGCCTGGAATCTGTCTTTATGGAAGGAGGTAACCGGCTCTGCAGAACTGGAGAGACTGCCTTATCACCAAGTGTGTCTCTTGCGAATGGCTCCGTACTTTCCCTGATTTGAATCTTACATTACTGTGTCTCAACCTGTACTTCTGCATGTGGCAAGATCAACAAGGAAGCAGCTGGTCAAGTCTTCTTATGAATTGTCTCTATTATTGAAATCAGCCTGCCAGGCTGCCGGGAAATTTTACTGTTTGCAAATGTGCTGATAACTACGAGTGTCAATCGTGACTGATCTATGATTGTAACTAAGAAAGAAAGAAAGAAACTTCTGCATGTCACAGCCCCTGGATCATGCTGCTTGCAATTTTCCCCCTACATAACCTTGCATGTATATTAGATATTCTATTATTACTAATTATATAGCAGTAGACCGCATATTATATAGCAGTACTACTAATTATAGAGCTGTAGACCAACAAAATTTGTGGCAGGGTATGCACTTTCGTGAGTCACCGCTCACTTTTTCGGTATCTGAAGAAGTGAGCATTAATTCAAGAAAGCTCCTCCCCTGCCACAAATTTTGTTAGTCTTTAAGGTGCTACTGGACTCTTGCTCTTTTCTACTGGTACAAACAGACTAACGTGGTACCCATACTAATGATATAGTCTACCTAGTGTGGACCCTCCGCATGCATCTGGCAAATTAAGGCTCAGTCCACAAGGCCAAGGCAAGAACAAAAACCCTATCAGTCTCCGAGGTGCCACAAAATTTGTTTATTTTTGTTGCAACAGAATAACAAAGCTACCTGGTAAAGATATCAAAGTATCTCTCTGCTAGATGTCTGGGCCTCAGCCAAGCAAGGAGGGTATTATGTTCGCCTCTTCCTGGCTTGGACCTTTTAGGCCAAAACTGCTCCAGTTAGGGAGCTGAGACAAAGGTGACTTCTTCCTTCACCCGCACTCCCACTACTGTCCCTCGCATTCTGAATAAGGAGTCAGGCGTCACAAGCCAGGGAGCGCAAAGCTAAAGCCTTGCAAGAAAATATAATTTGTGGGGGTTTAGTGGTTTCTCTCCTACCCAGCGGGATAGCCAGAAAATTTTGGTTGGTGGGATGTGGGGAGATTGGGGGGGGGGTGCCCCGGCTTCACTTCCTGCTCTTCCTGCAGCAGCAGCAGGAGCAGCTCCAGCTCTGCTGTAACCTCTAGTCCTCCTCTAGTCCTTTTGATGGGAGAGACTCAATTCCGGGCTGCTTTTATGTGTAAGCTGGGGGGGGGGGGATCTCCGACTCCCTCTCTTTTGCATTTTGCAATTTTATTTTATTTTTGCTATATGTGTGTGTGTGTGTGTGTGTGTGTGTATAGCATTCTAAAGAACCTATTTATTTTTTGGCCCGGAAAAAAGATAATGAGACTGAAGCTTCCCTGACTGTGCCCAGGGTCATTCTGGAAACCCCATGACCACCTTATGTTTTCCCCATAAAATTGATTTTTTTTGTCCGAGGGGGTGGCACTCATTTGTGGAGGACATTGCACCCAAATGCCCCCTGTGCTTACGGGCCTGCTCCCACCTGTCTATGGGTAAATTGCTACCTCCAACACATGGCAACGTGACTGTCCCAAGCAAGAGGTGAATATGTGTGTGCACAATAAAGGGAAGGGAAACCCTTATGCTCTGAGGAGCACATACACAGCCCCCCCCCCCTTACCTTTCTTTCTAAGTAGGAAGCAATTAGGCCAAAGTTCTTGGGGTGCTGGACAAACCTGTAGAAAAGTACAAAGACAAAGAGCAAGTTTCAACTGCCAGCACACTCTACTTGTATACCTTTGGGTTTCCAAGACTAGGGGAACAAGCCTAAGCAGGTCAACTCAGAAGCAAGTCAAATGTTACTCAATGGGGCTTACTCGAAGGGAAGCATCTTTAGGACCGTGCCCTAAAAGTACCTCCTGAATTAACAGAACTGAGCATGTTCTGTGTTCCAAATTCTGTGCCAAAAATTGCTTAATTCTTCAACTTCTACAGGTTACAACAGATTTAAATGCAAAGAGGCAGGCAAAATATTCAAAGCCGACCCCCGACCACCACCTGTCTAATGGCAATCCCCTTTGCCACTCCAGTGGTGTCTTTCATTGAGATTTCAAGAGGATCACCCTGAAAGATTCAACCTTAACTTCACGGTCATAAGGGCTAGAAATGTGATGCTTTTAAAAAATTGCTGAGAGTTCCCGGATGCCGCATTCTGTGTTCAGAACTCAATCCAACACCACAGAGGAATTCATACAGCCCCGATTACTCAAATGGGTGAATCAAGTAATAATAAAAATGATGCTGCTGAAAAATTGATTGCACTTATATCCCGCCTTTCTGCTTTGATACTCATGGCAGAGTATATGAGAGCAACTCCGGTTTTCACCATAGTGGAGCCCAACTAGATTGGACTGCCTAGCTCAATGCTCTGATTCCCAACCCTGGCCCCTAAAATACCTCTGTGATGCTCATAGGCAATTGCTTCCCCCTTTTCTCCTCAGAGTCCCTCAGAAGAACACTAAATCTGAAGATGGATGCTCTAGTGAACTACCTCCCCTCCGCCACATTAACTTCTCTCTCAACAACAGCAACACAGCTGATAGCGTCACTATTCTGAAAAAAAAAAACTTTTCACACACACCTTTCTCTCCCCACCCCGCCACCCCCCTCCAGTTACTTTTCTTTGAAGATCTCCTTTTCGTGGTCGGTCCAGACGTTCATGAACTGCCGGTCCTTGTACACTTTCATGGGGTCTTCCATCAGCCCGTTCATGTTAATAAACTTCACGCGCCTCTGTTCAGCGTCAAACATCATGGGAGGAATGACGGAGAGCTGGCGCATTTGTTTCTCGTTATTCTACAAAAGGAAAGGCACACCCCACCATACATTTTTTAATAGTACACAGCTTCTGTCTTTGCTTAAGGGGACCTCAAGTCAAGTCATCACAAAGTCAGTAACACTTTTTTAAAAGCTCAGCTCTCATAGTGACTGTCCCATATTCATTAAAAAGACTAAAAAAGGATTCCCTCCTTTTGGCAAGGACATCCTTGTTCAGTCCCGATGCCACAAAGTTCTCTCAAAGCGTGACGCTGTCCTGCAAAGACTTTGAATGTTTTGCCAAACGCCAACACTAGACACCTCGTAAGACCACGCTAGACAAAAACAACTTCTGGCTGTTTTCTGTTTGAGACTCCAGGCAAGTGCAAGATAATGGTGAGAGTGGAGCGCATGGACTGAGGAGTGATTTTGGCTGGGCCAGAAGCTGCCGGTCTCTAGGCCTGCCTTGCCTCTAAGGTCGTTGTGAGGATGCAGTGCTGTCCACCCCAGCCGTGACACACTGAGCTCCTTGGACTGAAGAGAGAGCTTCCCATGGGATGTATTAAGGTAAATACAAATAAGTTGAAAGGGAAGGTCGGCAGCCCCCTATGTCAGCTGGCTCAAAATCTGCTCACGCCAGAACAATGCTCCCTCTAAGCTGTGGAGTCCTGTGAGCAAAAATTTTACTTTGGGAGCCACTCGCATTAAAGCTGTGAGTGAGTGATTTGGCTACTGCATAAATTAGTTTGCTCTGGAGCCACCCTTCCTGAGCTGATACAAAAATGTGTGAGCCGGAAGCTAAAAAACTGTGAGCTAGCTCATGCTAACTCAGCTTAGAGGAAACACTGCCCCAGAATATATATATAAACATCTGTATTTCTCAGAGCATGATTCCTCATTTGGAATCAGTTCCTTTCACATTAGAGAGTCTCTATCTTAAGAAAATGAAGCACTGCCCCCCCCCCCACTTTCCCAGCAGAAGTAACTGAAGTCTACTTTTTTTTGGGGGGGGGGAAGATGCTTTTAGCAGCCCCTTTTACTTCTCTCTTCTGCCTCTGCCAGAACCTACACAGGCGTCTCTTCCTTGAAGCCTTTGCCATCTCCTCGGATTAAAAGGTTGCTGCTGTCTTACTCTCTCCCCTCCCTTCCTTTTGACAGCTCCACCTCTGTCAAAACTTAAGACTGTAAGCTCACTATCTGCTTGGTTTATGTGATCCACTGCAAGGAAATCGACGCAACTCCGTATCGTGAGAGGGGTTGGCGTGATGTGGTCCAGTGGAAGATCTATTTCATTACATAATGGTTTGTCCTTTATATTCAGACCTAAGAAGCAGATTCCTATCTGGAATTTTAAGCCAACTTTGCAACCTACCTGATTTTTTTTTTAATATTTATTTTTAAAATTTTTAACTATACATCAACAATTGGCAAAAGCAATAATGAATGAACAAATACAGCATCATATCTTGTATATACAGTATAGGAATAGTAATTTGTAGTATATGAATTTAACAGTAACTGTTCATAACTTGTATTTGTCAAGCCTATCTGCAAATTTTTGCAACAACTTAACTTTTTTAAACCTCAAATCAGGGTATGTACCAAATTAAAACATTGCTATTATTTCTTTGTAATGTATGAAATTTGTAATAATGAAAGGTTGGTTTTTCTCTTGTCGGATAGGTATCCCCTGGTTACTCGCGAGGCAGAGCTTTTTGCGCTTGCAGCCCGGAAAGTCAGATCCAAGGTTGTTTCTAGTTTTGTCTTACATAGACCTACAAAACTGGTAGCATAGCTTCTATCATTTTAAAACGTTGAAAGTTTTATTTGTGGAAATGTTGTATAGTTATATAGTCTTATTCCGAAGGCTTTGTTTTTAGAATAGTATTTCTGAATCTTAAATGTATATTATGCATTTATATATTACATTGTTATGGCCAACGGCCACACACAATAAACTTACTGACATCTGCTAGGTTATGGAACAACAGCACAACATAAACAGTGAACAACCGAAGCAACCTCAAAGTATACTTATATGGAGTTGGACAACACAGAGCGTCCCCGCCCACCCGAATTTCTTGACCGAGCTCGGAACAGTAGCATTGCCCTTTTGCCCATCCTCACCTCCTGCTCAGAAAGGCCATCAATTATTTCCGAGATTTCATGCTCACTTCGAGCAATGGTTGCCGAAAGGCCAGCCCCTCTTTGACCAACCCTAGGAATGTAACAAGAAAAGAAGTCCCGGCTGAAAAAAGGAAACATTTCAGAATCAATGCGGGCCTTTCGCGAGGCAGAGGGGAACCCTCCAAAAACAGAACACATACTCATTGACAAAGACAGACATTTTTCACACATTGTTCTCATACAGTACTAGAGCTAACAATCCCCTGAAGAGTCAATGGGCAACGGGGTCGGGACAGATCAAAGGAAGCACTTCTTCACAGGGTACAGAGTTATCGCATGGAATTCACAGCCATAAGATGTGCTGATGGCCCCAGCTTAGACTGCTTTCCAAGGAAAGGGCTGGCGTTGAGCCATGACAGCTAAGTGGAACTTCCATATCTAAAGGCAATATACGCCCAAGTCCCAGAGGCAGACGATAGGCAATGGCCATCACCACCTTGCCCTGCTTGGAAGCTTCCTTCAGACCCCTAGCTGGCTACTGTCGTAAAAGGGGACATTGGACTACAGAGACCTTTGATCTGACCCACAGATTCATATGACAAGAGGCTTTGGGCCAATAGGGAAACATGCAAGTTGGCTCTCAAACCCTAGCCTGGGCTACGGCAGACACACAGTTCTGCAACGAGCACAGCTTATGAAAGCTAGCATTCTGACTTGTAATTTTCAAGCTGGCAAAGCGCAGAGGCTGAGCATGCAGAGGCCAAGCATGTGGGGAACAGGCCCGGCAGTCCTCAGTTCAAACTCCCCCGCTGCCAGAGAGGCTAGGCAGCTATCGGGGGTTGTGGTTTCTCATCACCTCAAACTCACATCTACCATGCAAAGGACGGCCTGCTCTGCAAGGGAGTCACCCAGGTGATTGAGGGTAATGTGCGTCAAGACTCTCTGAAGCACACGGGTGGGTCTGGAACCTGGGCACTGCCTCATGTGCCATGTGCCATACAGCACACACAGACACACATGAAGAGCAGTATATAAATGCTTCATAATAATTCCCACTGTGCTGCTACTCTGTATAAGTGTTTGATTCTGCTAGTCGCAGAGGGTAACGCAAGCGCCCACAAGGCACCAGTCTATGGACAATCCTGAAGAGGGGTGCCCCCTGCATAAAAAGCCCCCCTTCCTAAAGGCCATTAAAAAACATCACATGGAAGAATCTCTTCTCATGAGGTTTTGATGGTATGACAGCTACCTTTGAAACCGCTCCTGCTGCTCCCGCTGCTTCCGGATTTCGGGGAACTGTTTCTCGTAATATTCACGGGTCTTGCTCTCCTTGGCCTTCCTGCGGGGGTTGTTTTCTATCCGGTCGACTTTTTTCTCCCATGCTTCCATCAGCTGGTCGTAGCGTTGGCAAATCTTCTGTTCCTATGGAGTTCCACACGCACGAACACCCAAAGAGAACAGGGCATGAGATCAAGAAGTCCCAGTGCAGTGGAGCATCATTGCATCACACGAACAAAAACGGTAACAGCTTTGGCTGCAGAGAGGGGCCTAAGAAAAACCCACAGGTCTCCTGCTACCATGTGCAGATTTTCACGGACCACCAGTCAGAGGTGCCGTGCAGCATGTGACATGGCTCCTTGACTGGCCGGCTCACAATGTGGTTCTGCCTGCTTTGCAGCCCAAGGAGGAGAGAGGAATGGCCATTCACCTCATGCTTCTAGTAGAGCTACGGAATGCTCTGCGGCATCAGCCTACCCATGCACAGTCCCATAAGGACCCCTGTGAAGAAGCTGCACGATGGGTCAGCTCAGTTCATGGACTTTCTACCCGAGGAGAGCTCTCCCTCCTGGGTAGCAGGTGGTAGCTGCACTCAAGGGGCTCCCTGCTCTGGAGAATGGGGTGAGTGGAAACAAACAGCAAAGGGGGACTTTCTCTTCAACCACAACCATCACACCAAGATGAAAATCTTCATAACCCACAAATGCTTACAACCAAGAGACAGTTTGCACTCACACATCCCCCAAGAAGTCACATAAAGAGGAACCCTTACCCTTTGTTTCCTCGCATGATTCCTTCTCTTAAAAAACAAAATCAGCTTCTTTCTCATGACTTGGTTTCTGGAAAAGAGACACAGCCCAGTGAGAGAGGGGTCGCCCCCGAGCGGAACTGCGGCATTTGTCTTGCATTTGCTACCCCAGCAGAGATCTGAGGGGTTACAGAACACCTGAGAGGCGTTTGCAAGAGATCAAATCCAATGTTCCAATCAACTGTTAATATTTAACCATCGGTGGCTGGAACTGAAAATGCCACAGAACTATTTTGCATTGCTGAAAAGGCTGCTTAATTAAATCCTGTCGACGCAGCGGTTATGTTAGGAGTGGACACGATATTTTAAGGCATGACGAAAAAGATCTTGGTCTGGAGCAGAGGAGGAATACAAGACACAAACACAGGATATCCTTCACCCAAGCTGTCCTGTCCCAACCTTGCCTTCAAGGCCTCCAAGGAAGAAGGCTCATTCCATAAGAATTCAATAAGAACATAAGAGGCGCCAATGTTGGATCAGGCCAAAGGCCCATCCAGTCCAACACTCTGTGTCACACAGTGGCCAGAAATACCAGTGCCATCAGGAGGTCCACCAGTGGGGCCAGGACATTAGAAGCCCTCCAACTGTTGACCCCCCCAGCACCAAGAAGACAGAGCATCACTTGCCCCAGAGCCCCTATCTATACCTTGTGGCTAATAGCTACTGATGGACCTCTGCTCCATATGCTTATCTAATTCCCTTTTGAAGCCGTCCATGCTTGTAGCCGTCACCACTTCCTGTGGCAGTGAATTCCATGTGTTAATCACTCTTTGGGTGAAGAAGTACTTCCTTTTATCCGTTCTAACCCAACCGCTCAGCAATTTCATGGAGTGCCCACGAGTTCCTATATTGTGAGAAAGGGAGAAAAGTACCTCTTTCTCTACCTGCTCTATCCCATGCATAATCTTATAAACCTCAATCATGTCTCCTCTCAGTCGTCGTTTCTCCAAGCTAAAGAGCCCAAAGCACTTTAACTTTTCCTCATAGGGAAAGTGTTCCAACCCTTTTATCATTTGAGTTGCCCTTTTCTGCACTTTTTCCAAAGCTATAATATCCTTTTTAAGGTGTGGTGACCAGAACTGCACACAGTATTCCAAATGAGGTCGCACCATTGATTTATATAGGGGCATTATGATATTGGCTGATTTGTTTTCAATTCCCTTTCTAATAATCCCCAGCATAGTGTTGGCCTTTTTTTATTGCAGTTGCACATTGTCTAGA
>NW_015173128.1:1502144-1532452 GCF_001447785.1 Gekko japonicus
TTTCTATTAATTAGCCAGTTTTTGATCCATAAAAGGACTTGTCCTTTTATCCCATGATTTTTGAGCTTACTTAGGAGCCTTTGATGAGGAACTTTATCAAAAGCTTTCTGGAAGTCAAGGGAAACAATATCTATTGGATCCCCCTTGTCCACATGTTTGTTCACCCCCTCAAAGAACACTAACAGGTTAGTGAGACAAGATCTTCCCTTACAGAACCCATGCTGAGTCTGCCTCAATAGGTTTTGTTCATCTATGTGCCTACTAATTCTTTCCTTAATAATGGTTTCCACCAATTTACCCAGTATCGATGTCAGACTGACTGGCCTGTAATTTCCCAGATCTCCTCTGGAACCCTTTTTAAAGATGGGAGTGACATTAGCTACCTTCCAGTCCTTAGGAATGGAGGCAGATTTTAAGGAAAGATTACATATTTTTGTCAGGAGATCCACAAGTTCACATTTGAGTTCTTTCAGAACTCTCGGATGTATGCCATCTGGGCATGATGATTTATCAGTTTTTAAGTTGTCTATCAGTTTTAGGACCTCCTCTCTCGTCACCTCAATCTGACTCAGGTCTTTCAACACCCCTCCTGAAATCAGAGGTTCTGGAGTGGGCAAGCACTTCTCATTTTCCACAGTGAAGACAGAGGCAAAAAATGCATTTAGCTTCTCAGCCATTTCCCTATCATCCTTCAGTACTTCTTTTACCCCTTGGTCATCCAAGGGCCCCACTGCTTCCCTGGCTGGTTTCCTGCTTCTAATGTATTTGAATAAAGTTTTATTGTTCTTCAAATACATTAGAATCGCTGTGTTAAGATCGGACCAGGGCTTCAGCCAGCCCAGCTTTCTGTTTCCAACTGTGGCCAGCCTGAGGCCTCTGGGAAATGCACAAGCAAGGCAAAGATGGATTTTCCTTGCTTGCCTCTAGCACTTGGGATAGACTGCATCTGTATATGGAGGTCCCACAGTTGTATGGATTTGTCCTCTATGAATGGTGTTGAGTTTGCTCTTTAAAGGCTATCAGTGCCTCTTGCATCCAAGAACCTGTCAAAGCCATCAAGTGCTACACAAAGAAACATGCCCAGAACCCAACTGCCAAACAAATTAACTGATAATTTCTGAACCATTGTTCAGTTGTCCAGTCGCCACCAAGCTCGTGTTTCTTGTTCTGTCTACAGGACAAAAAGAACTCCCCTCCTTGTCTCCAAACAATATCATCTTTGTACCACCATCAGCACAAGCCCTATGAACCTTCCCACACCTTTGAATGGCAGACTCCAGAGGCATCTTACAAAACAGTTTCTGGTGGCTGCCCACACTTTAAAAAGCTGCTTGCGGCATGGCACAAGGAGGCAGGGGGCACTGCACTCTGAGAAACTTGTTTGGGTTTTGCAAAGAGTTGGGCAGGTCCGTCAGTCTTGGCTGACGTTTTGCAAGATCCTAAACATTTAAAGCATTTGCTGAAACACACCCACCACCAGCAGCACACTCCACGCAAACCACACAAACTGCTGGTTTATATATTCTCAAAAGAGGAGTGGCTTTTTCACCTCTGTCCCAGTAGCTCTTGGTACATTCTGAAACCGGTTTTGCACTCAGCATCATGTAATCCTATTAAGTCTGCCACACATCCTGTGCCCCATTTAAGACCTTTGCGGTGTCTTCAATGATCAAAGTATTTATAAATCAACTTTCCCAACAATGGCAGCTCAAGGAAGCGTGCAACCGGTTTTTTCACCAGGCCCTGAAATCTCTCCCTGTCTCTCACCCATTGCCCCCCTTTTTTTGTATTCAGCATCAAGCCTGAAGAAGTAGTTTGTGGAATTCAAAAGCTTATTATTTTATATTCTGACCCGTCCTAGTAAAAAAAGTATTTTGTGACACTTCTGGGAATTAGTCTATGGACCAATACAGCTATTGGCAATCTCAGTTCTTTAACGGCACACATGGTAGGTCACTAGATGTTTTCACATTTGTAGCACAAAACCCATCTCGTTCGTTTTTTAAAAGTGTTGCCCTCAGTAGGGTCCCCAAACTGCTCTAGAGACTCTGAAACACAGCTGATTAAAAAGAGAACTCACACACAGCCTGAGCCATTTCCCTTGAGCTGTTGCAATCGATCCCTCAGCAGCTTTTTAAGAGACTCTAGAACAGGGGTGTCAAACTCATTTGTTATGAGGGCCAGATCTGACATAAATGAGACCTCGTTGGGCTGGGCCATGTGTGTCATAAAAGGTAATGCCAGGTAGCAGAGAAATAAACTTTATAAAGGACACAAACACAAAGATTTTTTTAACTTAAAATAAAAACTTGCTTAAAACATTAGCTCTGTAAGCTGCAAACCTACTTTTGATTTATTGACATTCATCACAGAAATCTCATGCTCAGAGTTCTGAGTCTAGGAACCAGGTTAAAACTAGAAATGGCTGAGCAATTGAGAGAGTCTGGCGAAGCAAGCTATGATGCAGCAGCAGAACTAGGAGCAGGAGATGGACAGTTCTACTGCGGGCCTGATGGAAGCCCTCCGGGGGCCTGATCCAACCCCCGGGCTGCATGTTTGACACCCCTGCTTTAGAATTTACAAAATCACATGAAAATTCGAGGGGAGGGCTTGGAAAGGAAATACCCAAAGCTATCTGTGCACACAAACCTTCCAAAACTGCACCTATTTACGCGCAGAGGACTTCAAATCTCAAGCAATCTCAGACAAGAAATTTGTACTCCCCGATTGCTCGGGGAGAAAGCATTACACAAAGCAAAGTACTTACGTTTTGATGTTTTCGTGGTACACCTTCGTGTCTGATGGCTGATTATAAAGTGGCTGCGGGACAGAAAGATGTTTTATTTGCATTTATTGTGTTCGCATCTGAAGCTACCTTACACCAGATCAGGCCATTCACTAATCCAGCTCAGTACGGTCTCTTATGACTAGCCATGGCCCTCCAAGGTCTCAGGAAGAGAATGCTCTTTCCCAGCTCTTCCCACCTGAGATCCGGGAACAGGTGGTGCTGAGGATTGTTCCTGGGATGTGTGAAGGCCGGGGTGTGTGTGTGAGTTTTTTCTTCCATGGAGTCTCTCAATTTTTCCAAGGGAAAATTGGAAGAACAATGAAAAAACTATTATTGATTTTTTTCTTCTTCTGGAATGAGTGAGATACTTCAAGACAAGGTTTTACTCAAAGTGTATGGCTGCAGCATAAATATATTTATGGACACTACCTGCAGCAATGGATGAGAATTCATACACGTACTGTGTGTTTTATAATTGCTATTTATGTGATTTAATCTTTTATGTAAGCCACCCTGAGGCTGCTTCGGCAAGGAGGGCGGGGTATAAACTGAACAAATAAATAATAAATAAAAAGCATATACAACATCTTCTCAAGCATATCTTTAATGTTAAATGTTAGTAATTCCAGCAACAATTAATATGCCATAAGTATTTCATAACACATTAACGAGTTCAATGTTTCAATGACAGAGTTTAGCATAACCACGTATGCCAATAGACCTATTGTGACTCTGTGATTGTTTGGACACAAACAATTTGCTTTCTTTACTACAAAATCTGTTTTTCAACTTTCAACTTTTATTATTTTTTTCCCTACCTCTCAGTTGGCATACATGAAGGTGCTCATGTTAAGGGAGCATCAGTTTGAGATGCTCTCTCATGTTCTGAAGTTTGCAACTTTTACTTGCAGAAGACTAAAGCAATTATAATTTTACATTGCATATAACAGTTTTATATGCTCAGTTACCAACAATGAATTTTGTGTTCTTAAAAGCAACAAATAAGTTTGATAGGAAAGTAAGCATTGTGTGTACTGAAATTCTTCCCCCCCCAAAAAAATGTTTCCTCAATGGCTTTAAACTTTCCAGAAATAATATTTTGTTTATTTAATAATAATATTCCAGAAATAATATTCCCAGAAAAATATTTATCTGGGACTGGGACTTTCTCCGTGCTAAATGCAAGATCTGCCACTGAGCCATGGACCTTCCCTGTAAAAACATATGATGCCAGCTATTCCCAAGTCAGTAAAGGTAAAGGTTCCCTTGCTCGAAAGCCAGTCGAATCCGACTCTAGGGTTGCGGTGCTCATCTCCGTTTCAAAGTCGAAGATCCAGCGCTGTCCAAAGACGTTTCCGTGGTCATGTGGCCGGCATGACTAACACCAAGGCGCACGGAACGCTGTTACCTTCCCACCGAAGTGGTACCTATTTATCTACTTGCAATTTCTTGCTTTCGAACTGCTAGGTTGGCAGGAGGGAGCTGGAACTAGAGATGAGAGCTCACTCCATCATGCGGCACCCGGGTCTCGAACTGCCGAACTACTGACCTTCCACAGCCTGCAGTTCAGCGTCTTAACCACTTGAGCCACCGCAGCTCCTTCCCAAGTCAGTACTGGTCCATATAATTCAGTTCCATCAATGGCTCTGCAGCATCTTCCCAGTCTAGCTATTAATTGGCATTGCCAGAGACTGACACAAGGTCCTTTGGCCTGCAAAGCAAGCACTCTACCACTTGCACCAAAATTCCATATAACATGCACATAGTGTACAAAATTAAAGGTTAAAATAAATTTGCTAGAAAGGGAATCCAAACAAGACAAGCACTATAAATAGTAGGAGCAAGAGAGCTCAGTGCCCAAATGCAAACTGTTAAATGGCTGGGAAAACCGAAACATCACACCAATGCCTGAGTTTGGGGTCTGGCGGGTCTCCTTGGGGAGCTAGTCTACAACAGCAGCAGATCTTACCAAGAAACCCAGCTTTCAGCCTGACAAGACCTGACTTTAGGATAGAGCTTCACATTTAGGTTTTCTGATAACAGGGGCACTTGTGGGAACATTTCCCAATATTTCAGCTTCTTACTAAGAAATATTTCCATTCTGTCTTTCCTTTCCAGAGCTAACCCAAAGTGGTTAGGAAATAACCAACAGACAATAAAATAAAATTATTGCAGACCAAGAACCAAAAGAATACCGAGGAATCTGTAAAGTGGGCCTAAGCCTGACTTTAGATCAGATCTCCCAGCCCAAGACACTCGGCTGAGTCACACGTTGTGTGCCAGCCGAAGTTTTCCAATAATCAAAGGCAGGCCCACATGGAAATAGCCTAGTCAGCCTGCAAACACTGCAACTTTTCTCTTTAAAAATCAATGCCCGTAGGTGACACATATGAAGCCAGCGGGAACCAAGACAAACATTGGCCGGGGGGGGGGGGATGCAGATTCTGAGTTGCCCCTTTGAAGGAAGATCTACAGCCAGTTAAGAGGAAAAGCACCAAGAAGACTGTCGTGGGGCTGCTTACCAGTTCGACTTTGGGACCGAGGCCTTCAAAGATCCGATGAGCTTCCTCAGCTTTTTTCTGCAAAGGAAAGGGTAGCGTTCACTTAGCCAGAGAATGTAGAACCTCTTCAGAGGCTCCGTCCTTCCCATTCCCCCTTTTTCTCTAGGATTATATTGCCAGTGAGGTGCTTAAGGGAATAGCTGCCAGTCAGGCGATCCCTTGGGGTTTAAGCCAAGCTTTTGTCTCAGCCTAGACACTCCCCACCCTGATGTGCACAACCGGGCTAGCCCAACATCATCAGATCTTGAAGGCTAAGCTGCAGCATCCCTGGTCAGTATTTGGATGGGAGACCACTGAGGAATAACAGAGATGTTACGCAGGGGCAGGCAATGGCACGCCAACTCTGAACGTCTCTTGCCTTGAAAACCTGACAGGGCCACCAAAAGTTAGCTGCGACTTGATGGCAAACCCCCCCCCACACACACACTCTCGCTCAGCACCAAAAGCTTTGCCTGTGAAACACTTAGGAATCTTACACAGACCAGAAACCTTGAGAAGCAGGGCAGCAGTAAAATCGTGAAGGCTCTGCTGGATCAGACCAAAGGTCTATCTGTTCCAGGCATTTGGCTCACACAGAGTGGGCCAACCAGATTGCCACCTGGAAAGCCCACAAAGAGTGCCATGGGGACCAAAGCCCCCTCTGATGTTTCCTTCCAGCAACTAGTATGCATAAGAACATAAGAACATAAGAGATGCCAATGTTGGATCAGGCCAAAGGCCCATCCAGTCCAACACTCTGTATCACACAGTGGCCAGAAATACCAGATGCCATCAGGAGGTCCACCAGTGGGGCCAGGACATTAGAAGCCCTGCCACTGTTGACCCCCCCCCCCCAAGCACCAAGATGACAGAGCATCACTTGCCCCAGAGTCCCTATCTATACCTTGTGGCTAATAGCCACTGATGGACCTCTGCTCCATATGCTTATCTAATTCCCTCTTGAAGCCGTCCATGCTTGTAGCCGCCACCACTTCCTGTGGCAGTGAATTCCAAGTGTTAATCACTCTTTGGATACACTGCCTCTAAATAACAACAACAACAACAGAGGTCCCCATTTGGCCACAGGGGCCAACAGCTACTAACCTTCCCCCCAGAGGATCACACGGCACCTACCCCTACTGTGTTTTAGGTGCCAGTATTTTAACTGAAGTTTTATGAATCTGTTTTTCTATTTTATGACCTTTTCCCACCTGCTAACGCTTTTATGGTACACTTAAGATTAGTTTCTACTGCTATGGGCTGTCTTTCATGGTTTTGCAACTGCTAAATTTGGAATGTTTTTTTCACTGGGGATATCAGTTTTGTTGTGCTGTTTCTTCTTGACCATGGCACAGGTGGATTTTTAAATTGGGCTATCATTGTTAGATGCCTTGTGTGGGTTTCAGGGCAGGGGCCACACAAATCCACCAAATAAAGCAGCCATTGATGGACTTCCCCATGAATTTGTTAGATTCCCCCCTTTTAAAGCTATCTCTACGTCCTGGAGCAGCAAGTTCTTCATGTGTGCTGCAAAAAAGTCAGTCTGTCCTGAACCAAAGCTTTGCCCCATTTCCAGAATATTTAGAGAAATATACTATCAATTTCCAAAAACTAAAAGGTCAATTAAAAATGCTCTTACCCCATGTGTATGGGCGTAGTTTCACACACAAAAAAGGGGGGGGTTACACTAGGGGAAGGAATATGTGCATTTAACTAAAGAGGATGGATTTTTAATGCAGTTTTCAATATTTATAATTTTATTAAATTTTTTGTGATTCTATATAACTGCAGCTCTTCTGGGATTGACCTTGACATTTCTACATACAAAGCTTTTCTTCTCTTTTCAACCTCTTAGATTACCTAGTTTGGTCTGGGTGGAAATCCCCTCCCCCCCCCTTTGCTTATTTGTGATATGAGAACTGAGGCCAGGGCATGGGGAGGGAAGGCACACTTGGGTGCTGTTGAACCACAAGTCGTCCCCCACTTATGTACAACCTGTGGCTCTTTCACGTAGTCTTAATTTAATGTTAATAAAAAGCAAATTTGCATCTCTTTCAATAAACACGTGCGTGTAATATTTATTTATTTTTTATTTATTTTTGTGATTTCTATGCCGCCCTACCCAGTGGCTCAGGGCGGCTAACAACAATGTTTAAAATAGTAAAACAATAAAACAATTATATATACAATATATACAAAACTGGTGCTATACAGATCTACACATTATATAAGATACTCGGCGGCTCTTATTTGCGGCCCACAACTTAACGGTGAAAGCGTCACAGCGCTCCATGGAATCTGGTAGGAGGACGGCACATCAAGATGGTATAGCGATGGTGGTGGCAGCGGCTCCTACCCGAAGGCCTGGTGGAAGAGCTCCGTCTTGCAGGCCCTGCGGAACTGCACTAGGTCCCGCAGGGCCCGGATCTCCTCCGGGAGCTCATTCCACCAGGAAGGAGCCGCCACCGAAAACGCCCTAGATCTAGTACAGGCCAACCTCGCCGTTCGGGGGGCTGGAACTTCCAACCGGTGAAGCCTCCCCGATCTCAGTGCTCTTGAGGGAACATACGGGAAGAGGCGGTCCCTTAGATAGGCAGGACCCAGGCCATTCAGGGCTTTAAAGGTAAGCACCAGCACTTTGAAGCGAATCCGGTATGCTATAGGCAGCCAGTGCAGCGCTTGCAGCACAGGCTGGATGTGGTCTCGCCTGGAAAGACCCATCAACAGCCTGGCTGCAGCATTCTGCACTAGCTGCAGCTTCCGGATTTGCGGCAGAGGCAGCCCCAAGTAGAGAGCGTTACAGTAGTCCAACCTCGAGGTGACCGTCGCATGGATCACAGTGGCCAGGTCATCTGTTCATGTCTTGCAGCTCTCAGACATCTGACGTTTATTCTATGTGGCTCTTACGTCGAGCAAGTTGGGCCACCCTTGCACTTGGGTTTTCCATACCACCATGTTGCAAGAGATAATGCAGCTACATATATTATTTTAAAGCAGTGATTTTTAGAATATTCCATTCATTTTCCCAATTGTCTCTCCATTTCAAGCCAAGGAGTAAAGGAGGGGAGAGAAGAATTCTTCTATTCCCCCACTGAATGTTTCCATTTCCCCAGGTTTTAACATCTCTATAAAAAGGTAAAGGTGGCTGCGGTGCTCATCTCTGTTTCAAAGCCGAAGAGCCAGCGCTGTCCGAAGACGTTTCCGTGGTCATGTGGCTGACATGACTAAACACCAAGACGCACGGAATGCTGTTACCTTCCCACTGAAGTGGTACCTATTTATCTACTTGCAATTTCTTGCTTTCAAACTGCTAGGTTGGCAGGAGCTGGAACTAGAGACGGGAGCTCACTCAGTCATGCGGCAACTCGGGTCTTGAACTGCTGAACTACCGACCTTCCACAGCCTGCAGTTCAGCGTCTTAACCACTTGAGCCACCACAGCTCTATAGTGAGCATTAAAAGTGAAGGAAAAAATAAAGAGTTTTTTTTAAATGCCGCTTCTTTAAAAAAAAAAAAATGGTGGGTTTTGCATATGAGGTGGTTCTTTGGGAACCTGCAACTAGACACTGTGGTTTGTTTGGTTTCCAAACTGCCCTGGAGGCTGAACTTTAAGCCTTCTTCCTCTGGCCAAGATTCTCCTCCAAAAACAGCTGAACTTTCAACTCCAAAGTTATCCAAACTGACCCCTCACCTCCTTCTCTGACCATGCTGCAAGGCATCTGCTCTCTTGCACAACTGTCAAAGTGCAAATGCACACATGGGTCACAACCGGATCTGTGGGTGTTCCATGATGCCATGACTACATGGCATAAGCACAGAGTTTAACACTGGGAATGTAACACAGTTTCTGGAGAATCTGATTTTTGTTTGTTTTTAAAGACAGGAGAAAGTTTCTAGTTCACAGGGTTGTGAAGGTATGCCTGAAGCTGAATGCGCAATGCTTGCTGAAATCTCAGGAGCTGCACATGTGCACACACAGTGCATCAGCGTGCATAGCTGACACACACAGAGTAGGAATGGGAAAGTATGGGGTGTTCCTGCCGCCTCCCATGTGCATGGGGATCACCCTTTCAATGTGTTTCAGAGCTGCATACAGGTATGTTTCCTGTTCAGGGCTACAAAGTATAAATAAATAAATGTATAGATAAATGTAAAGTGATACCCACTGGGGCAAACCCCATAAATTCTACATGCCAACAGGTTCTGAACTGGCAGTAAAGACGTTTGTCTTCCTCTCTTACTAGAACTCAAGGTTACCCTGATGAAACAAATCAGCAGTATTTTTAGAGCAGACTAAAGAAAATGCATTCAGCAAAGACAAACTATCAGTGTACAGAACTTGCTGCCCACAGATGCAGTGAATGTTGGCTTGTAGAGAGTAGAACAGTACATGAGGGAAGAGAGGTCGATCAGTAGTTATTTGCGATGCATACCAAATGGATCCTACATTTTCAGAGGCAGTACACCTCAATGCTTCATGTGCACGTACACTTATTCAGATAAGAATGTTTGAGATAAAAAAGTAGGGTGACAAAACTCAGTTAATACCCCTAAACTCAGTTAATACCCCTGAAAAGTGCCCATGCACATGAAAGCTTATACCCAGAATAGAACTTTTTTTTGTCTTAAAGGTGTCACCGGACTCAAACTGTAAACTTAAGACAGATGAAGATGGGTAACGGTGTTAAGTCTGCCTGTAGCAGCAGAAAAGAGCAAGAGCCCAGCAGCACCTTAAAGACTAACAGAATTTGTGGCAGGGTAGGCGCTTTTGTGAGTCACTGCTCACTTCTTCAGTGACTCACAAAAGCTCACACGCTCTGACACACATTTTGTTAAGTGTGCTACTGGACTCTTAAACTTAACACCATCTATGAAAAACACACCATAAGCAGCCTTGGGGTACCTGAGCTTCAGCGGCAGCCTCCCTCTCCTAAGCATCTGTGCCCTTCAACATAGTCACCGCTAGCCGCTCTGAGCCATTCGTCCAGAACGGTCCTTCCCCAGTTTAAACCCACTGGACCGAATCTCAAAGTATCAAATCCAACGGACTGAGAGAAAAGACAAGGAGATCTGAGACTGCCCCTGCATTTGCTCATCAGCCAGGTTAAAGATTCCTGAGTGCCGCGAAGCAGCTGAACCAAGGCAACACTGTAGGTTAGCAGGCCTGGCAATGAGGGTCCCTGCAACTTTCCCCCTTCAGTAGGAAGGGGAGCTTCTCTTAACACCTCAAAGAAGCAGCTGCGAAACCGCACAGATCCAGAGAGGCCTGTCTCCCCCCCTCCACCAGTTGCAAAAACTTCACCGCTTGTCAGTTCTTACACTGTAAGTTCAAAAAAAAAAAGAAAGAAGAAGGCCTCGTAAACAGCCTTATTTTAAAATAGAAGATGCACATGGGCAATAAATCTGACGCACGGAACAGGGCTGCCTTGTAAAAGAGCCACAGACATTTCTTTTTTTACTTGCCTTGCCTCCAGATACCCAGATGGCAATCCTTTGCAACACATGAACGGCCTCCAAGAACAGAAGCAGCGCTCTTCCCAGCTAGGTCACCGGGAGGCAATTATTACGTACCCCAAGCAAGTTGAAAGCAACAGACTAATGGGAAAAAGGATTCAAAGTCCTGCACCCTGTATAAACTCTATGAACCCCGATATGTAAGCTTATCTTGCAGGGAAGGGATAAAGTGACATGTCCCTGATCACGAGGAATCCTGCTCAAATGCCTGCCAGCTTCCAAGATTTCACCAGCTGCTGGCCAAGAGCTCTCAACACCTTCCTCCAAGGCCACAAGGGGTGGAATCTTGCCCATCTCCAAACAAAAGATCTGAAGAAGCCGAGTTCAGCAGCCAACGCAAACTTCGGCAGAACACAGAGGCGCTTCCTTAGAAGAAGAAGAGATCAGAGAGCACGAGCCATCCCACCACACGCAAGTCTGTCATGGTACAGCATCAAACCATCACTAGCCTAACCGGGCAAGGCAGATGCCTCCCACATCAACCCACCCGTGGTCAGCAGGAGGCCTGGAGAATGCCTCTGCTCCTCGCTTCAATTGGTAACCCAGAAGTAAACGAGGGATGTAAAGAAGCCACATATGTGGCAACTGGGTTTGGCAGCAGGCTATTTTTTTTTTGGGGGGGGGATGGGGACTGAGGCCTCAGCGATCCCCAAATAGCTGCCACCCAGAGCCTGGCACCATCCAGGGCACTGTCTGTCGAAAGCCAAGAGCAAGATCACTGTGGGAAGATGTCGCAGAGGGGAAAAACTACCAACAGCTCCCGCCAAGAGAGGCAAGGCGGGGTGAACAAGGCACACCCCCTCAGGTCCCTCGCCAGCCTGAGCGCAAGGCCGCACCATGCTGCTACTCCCCTTTGCTGGGCAGGCAGGTGAAGGAGCACACTTTGCTCTCTGAGTCCACCTGGCTTGCGGCAAGTGTGAGAGCTCCAAGATGACGCACGTTCCCTCGCAGGCACGGAGGAGGACAAAGAACCAAGATACGCACTGCATTAAAATAGCAAGAGTTTAAACATCAAGCTTTACCCGGTTCTCGTCATAAATAATCTGGACAATGCTGCGATGTTTCTGTTCCACGGGAGGAGGAGAGACAGGCCTCTCTGGCTCTGGGGGTTTAGCGGCTTCTTCTTCGAGTTGTTGCTAGGAGACAAAGGAGAGGGGGGGAGAAAAGGAGAGGGAAGGAATCAGCCATCCATACCGTGCCGCTCTCCCTGGTAATGAGTCACCAGAGATAAAGCCGGCATCTGGATCAACAGTTTGCTACCACACGCAATTTGCAAGGTATGAACAAGCGAGATTTAAGAGCGACCAGCTGTGCCATTCACAAACAGGAACGCATTTCTGTGGAGCCTAAAAATATGTAACAATTCTGCATTAAGAAGAGAACAACTTCCACTCCCTAAGCTGGATCCTGTGACTGGTATTAAGCATCCGGCATACAAATTTGCTAGAACTTCCTGTATGCAAATTTGCTGATTTAGCCTACTCAGTGCGACTTCTGGCAGTTAGGAAAGAAGAGCCAGGACTACAGTGGAGACCTGTCCCTTGACTAGTATAGACGACACTCTGCCCCCTTCACTCCTGAGGTTGACTGACACTTCTCAATCTAAAGCCCGTTTCACACAGGTAGGAGAAGGAGCTGGCGGAGCTCTGACGAGGCAGAAGGGACTGCGTGAGTCAAGATGGCAAGCACAGGATTCCAAGTAGATGACTGAATGCTCCTTTGCATAAAGCACTCCTTGCAAACAGAAGCTAGCATGGCAGGGAGAAAGATTCTTTGTTCTCTCCCCCCCACCACCACCCAAGACCGCTTTCCTTGCTACACAGGTTAACTATTGGCAGGGAGTATTTCATTTCGGGAAGCATTCCAAAAGGCACTCCCACACCTGCAGTCTAAAGTGGCGCAGTCCATTCTATCACCTCTGGGCTCTGCCACCTCATTCCTCTGCGACTTTAGAAGAACAGTGAACAGAAAAACAAAAACAGTGAATGGTGGGATTCTCATGTGCCAGAATTATCCTATACCACAGGCTGAACCTAGACCCCGTGCTGATCAGTAGACCCAATTAATAGGGCAGGTTCAGAGAAGGGGTATTCTTCTGCAGCCACAGAGGACCCCGAGGTTTCCAGAAAAATATGAAAATCCCCTCCCCAAGAGTGGAGGATTGTAAGTACTTCTGCAAGCAGCATAATGCAGCATCCTCTTTGGGGTGGCTGTGGGGTGGGTGGAGCAGGAGCTGCCACCCCAGCCAGGTGAGTGAGAGAGCAAGAGCTGCCACTGCATGTGCCAGGTAGACAGGCAGAGGGAAGAGCCAGAGGGCCCCTCCCCCACATAAGCGACACAGCCACTGGCTACAAGCAAAACCGGGAACATGTGGTGTAGAGAGCCAGTTTGGTGTAGTAGTTAAGTGCACGGACTCTGATTGGGGAGAACCGGGTTTGATTCCCCACTCCTTCACTTGCAGCTGCTGGATGACTTTGGGCAAGCCATAGTTCTGTCAGAGCTGTCCTTGATAAAGAGCAGTTCTCAGCCAGTGCTCTCTCAACCCCACCTACCTCACAGGATGTCTGTTGTGGGGAGGGGAAGGGAAGGAGTTTGTAAGCTGCTCTGAGACTCTGAGTGAAGGGCAGGGTATAAATCCCATCTCCTCTTCTTCTTCATTATAAGTAACGAAGTAACACCGTGTACAAAATGTTTACTGCATACTTATTATCTGAGTTTACTACCACATAGCATATGAGAGTCCAACAATATAAATTTTACAAACCCATACAAGACGTACAGGTTGCCAATTATTCAACGATATAAAGTTTCACAAGGAAGGAGCAATGAATGGCTAACACCTATTCCAAAGTTTGTAAAAGCATCCAAAAGGGTTTTTTTGGAGTTGCTCCCAATATTTAACCATGAAACTTTATATCTTTGGATAACTGGAAACCTGTACCTTTGAGTAATTGTTTGTAAAGTTTATACTGTTGGAATCTCATATGCTACATGATAGTAAACTAATAATTAATATGCGGCAAACATTTTGTACATGGTGTTACACAGCCATTGGTGGCAGCTCTATAAGCGGGCAGCCAACTGAGTGGGGGGGGGAGTATGGCATTCCTCACCACTGCAAATCTCTTGGACCCTCGCTTGCAATAACTGGCACATCTGCAGAATACAATCATGGGCCACACACACTCTAACAGATGCTGCAAGGCTTAGAAACCCCGACCTACAAGGGTCAGGCATCACTCCCCTTCTTTCTGCATATCCGTGGTACGTCAACTAAAGGAAAGAACCACGAGGTATTTCAACCCAGGACCTAGATACCATGGAGAAAAATCCTCCCAGGAGTCAGGTGATCCTGGACAACCAATCTCCTGCTGCTACCGAACTCAAGACCTGCTGCAATGCCTACACCATGTCTGTGGCGAGCAGGAAATATGTACGCTGTGAGGAAATGTCTGTGGTCTGGATGGTGTCAGCACTGGAGCAGGCCTTGGAGCTTCACAGCAGGCAGTGACAACACAGCCGACTGGACAACCAGAGAGGAGCAACACACCCCTGCTCGGTGTCAAGTTCTGCACGCAACTTTGAATCTTATCATTGTCCCATCCACCACCATTGCTTCAGCCAGACTCCCTCAGATAACAAGGAGCTCTTGCCTCCTGCTCGGGCTGCAGCTTCTTCTGCCTCCGCCCATCTCCTTTGCCTCAGGCCACCTGCTGGGAGCAGACCTTCATGGAGTACTCCTCGCTCAGCTTCTGACCCGACCCCCGGATAATTCAGTCCTCCTCCCTTCTCTGCAACAGACCTTAACTGAAAGGCATGCCCTGCCGTTCCTAATCCACGACAACTTACTTGCTTCTTCTTCAACTTGAGGATCTGCTGTTCCACTTTGGCAATCTCCCGATCCACCCGATCCATGCTCTGGATCAGCTCTTCCTTCGACAGCTTGGAGGGAGAAGCGTTCTGGTCTTCGCCGCACGCCTGACTGGACATTGGTGATGGCGGCCCTTCATGCTTGCCTCCAAAAGCTGGATCCTGGCGTTACGAAGGTGGGAGGAGGGGAGAAAGAAATTGCAAACTAAACATGCCAAGCAACTCCTTGCTAAGGTAGTCAGGCTACATGGAGCAACTTGTTGCTTGTCATTCTCTGTCATGCTTAACTGGCAAATTATCTTCAGGCTCTTTTGGCCCTAGTCGTAGTGCTGTTAAGAGGGCTGTTGAATTTCTCCCCTTACAAGTGGGGAACTGAGGCCAAGGGAATGGACTTGCCTAATGCCACATGATGAATCCATAACTGGGGAGCAGCATCAACAGAGCATTCAGATCTGCCCACCTCTTTTCCTACTTCTTAGGGGTAGAGCGCAGAAGGTCCGGGAGCCCCAATTTTATCCCCAGGAACATCCTATCTAATCCTGGATCCCACATCCTTAGCACGGGGCCACAGATGCAAAGGACTCAACCCCACCAGGAACAGACAGAGTGTTTCTGTCATGTATCAGTTTGAGAGCCAGTTTGGTGTAGTGGTTAAGTGCGCGGACTCTAATCTGGGAGGACCGGGTTTGATTCCCCACTCCTCCACTTGCACCTGCTGATGTGACCTTGGGTCAGTCACAAGCTCTGGCACAGCTGTCCTTGAAAAAGAGCAGTTTGTGTCAGAGTTCTCTCAGCCCCACCCACCTCACAGGGTGTCTGTTGTGGGGAGGGGAAGGGGAAGGAGTTTGTAAACCGCTCTGAGACTCCAAGTGAAGGGTGGGGTATAAATCCAATCTCTTCTTCTTCTTCTTCTACTTCATTCCCATCGGCTAGAAGGACAATAGTACAGGGAACGCAGACTTAATGAGAGAGCTTTGCCCAAGCCTCTGTTGCTGTTCACTCTGGGATCAAAGGACCTTTGCCTGCATCACTCACTGGGCAGCAAGTCAATGGATACAGCCAACACTGTTGGCCTTTCAGTTGTCACTCAATTCAAAATGTGACCTCTTTTAAAAGTAAGGCACTGACTAGGACTTTGACTGGACCTGGACCTGAACCTAGGACCCTATCGACCACTGGTGGAGTTCCTGGACAGAATAGTTTAATCTAAGGGTAACTCACACTTGCAAAACACATCCTTCATCAATGATCTGCATTCTCCTCTCCAAGCTTTATCTGGGCATGTTTGTATAGACACCCCAACTCACTCCAACGGTGTGGAGGTTTCAAGGGCACTCATACCACCACAAGTGGATGCACTGAAGTTTGATTCCCTGGCCCCATCCGGCCCACCTTGGTGCAGAGTCACACTTCAAACTGCAAGCCATCGTTCACTTTGTTTAGAAAAATAAAGGAACAATCATTCGGCCAGGAGTTGGCTTTACCTTCTTTATGTCCGCAGATCGTAACCCCTCTTGCAATGGGTGGACCAAGGGCAGGACTGTGGAAGCACTGACCCGCTGGAAGGGGGCATCGGAAACTTGGTCCAGCCGCGGCCTCTTTGACTCCAGTGAGTCATGATCGGCTTGTGATGGGCCAGGGTGAAACTGTGGCTCGTAGGCTGACCTCCTTTCCTGAGGCCTAAGGAATGAACAATAAGAACAGGTGACTCCTTGCCCCTTCTAGTTATTACAACAGGACCAGGGTACTGGAAAGACCAACTGCCCCCAGAGTTCCACATCACAGCCCTTTCTTTGCACTTCCCACCTTTAGAAGCAAGGCAGGTGGTCACAAAGGACATGGCCTGCTCCCTGGTTACCCTCCCCAAGTTGGAAATGCCCTCCTTTCATTCAGTTCCTGGCCAAGACTTTTTTAAAAACAAGTTTCACCAGGCTTTTGATTGAGCAGGATGTGGCTTTGATCCTCCTTTTGATTTTCCGCTTTTTATCACGTGGCAATTTAAAAATCAGTGGCTCTCATTTTAGTTGCTACTTTTTAGTGTTCTCAGTTGTCTTGTTTCACTGAAGGTGGCTTTGCATTTTGTTTTCAAATCTGTCATGGTAACTGTTGGTTTGATTTGATGGACTTGCGTTATCAACCACTTTTGAACAAACAAGTAAGATGTGTTCGTGTGGCGACTAAATAAATGGGGCAGCCACAACAAGAACACCAGAAGCCACAGAAGCCACCATGAAAGACAGCGAGGAGTGCCTGGCAAGCGCTTATATACGTCCAGTTTCGAGGAGGACCCAATAGAGAGTTTGGGAGCGGAAATAAAAGCGAAATGAAATTAATACCATTCTCAAAGTTGGGGACCTCCAAGGCATGAAAGGAAGAGGATTTATAGTGCATGAACTGAGTATGTTAACAGCAACCCGAAGGAGGATTTAACAAGCCGGAAGTAGAAGACAACAGAGGAAGCCCCTGCACGTCAGCGATAGTAAAAGTGCCCAGCACGCAAAGAAGCGGTTCTGACTGTGTCCAGAAGAGATTTTTCTTTTTTTATTAACAGAAACTCAAGGGAACTCAAGGGAACATTAACAGAAATTCAAGGGAACATTACTAACATTAACAGAGAATTATATGTGACTGAACTAAGAAAAGAAGTTTGACAACACACAGAAGAAGCCCAAGAAGATTAATTGGACATTACTAACAGTTTAATTTACCAGTTTATATATCACTCAGCTTTCTCTTTCTCCCGCTGTCTACCCTTCCCTTTTTTTTTCTTTTAAGCGAAATACCTCCCCTTTTTAGGGGAGCTAATAAAATCTTTACAAAAAAAAAAAAAAAAAAAAAGAAGCCACCATGAAAGGAGGGATCTGGTGTAGCTATCCTGCTAAAGGACCGAGGCAGCCAAGGACCCATGTTCTTTAACCTTTACAAGAAGTACTGAAAACATGTATCCATCTGCACATTTTTCTTTTGAGGCGGTTGCCCTGTGTCAGGGCTACAGCCCTTAAGACAGTACGTTGGAGACATACATAACTTGTACAACAACAAAAAAATTCCAAGTTCTTTCCACAGAGAACTAGGTGGTCAGAGAGAAGGGTTCTAGTTTAACACTCTTCCATGCGGAGATGACAGACACACACACACAAACGCATTGCACCTTGTCCTGACCTGGATGGCTAACCCAATCTCATCAGATCTTCGAAGCTAAGTAGGGTTGGCTCCGGTTAGTATTTGGCTGAGAGACCACCAAGGAAGTACATGGCTGCTCCACAGAGGCAGGCAATGGCAAACTACCTCCGAATGTCTCTTACCTTGAAAACTCTACAGAGTCACCATAAGTCAGCTGTGATTTGACACCACTTTCCACAACTACATCTATCGTACTTTACAGAGTCAGAAAAAACATTTCAGTGTTCCAATCTAGTTTCGAGTAAGCATTTCTGAACCCTTGTCTGTCCCTTTTATAATAATGGACTGCATTCAAGAATGCCACATTCCAAATTCTCTTGTATCAATCCACCACTGAGGGCAGATCCTTTGATCGCCAGCAATTTGTTTCACTCCTTCTCATTGCAGTTAATATAGATGTAATTCTACATCAACTTAAAATTCATAAAGAAACTTAACAAGTACACCTGAGGATCTGATGGCATTTCACATCCTGTAAACTCATATCAATTTTAAGGGGGCTAAATTCCATCTTGACTGCACTTTTAAAAACTCTCCTTCATAGGTAGAGTGTCTGGAGACATTTTCCCAGATCGAGCCTCGTTCCCGCTGTAGTACGTGTTGTCCAATATATTTTCCCACGTACTTTGATATTCTTGGTCTTTATTCTGCAAACTAACCAAGAGTTTGCAAATTTCTGCCACCTGACCCTTTAGAGCTAATTCTTCTATCAATAACTCATACGAAAAAAACCTCACCCCCTCCTAGCCAGTAATTAATCACATTCAGCTTAAGACTGGCACTGGCAGATCATCTCTCCAAGCAACTGAGGCACACAAAAGTCTTGATTATAAACCACTGACGCTAATGGAGATGAAACCTGGACTTAGAATAGTTTTAGACTTTGTCTGGCCAGTCAAATTAGCATGCAGTAGGCTTTAACTTCTTCCATCTCTTATCTTGATGCCACAATACTGATTCCGTTTCCCCCCCCCCCTTTCATTTCATTTCACCTCCACTCCCATTTCCTCCAGGGAGCTCAGGCTGGCATACAGGCTAGCTGCGGGACCTCTCACAGTTCTGCAGGGCCTGCAAGACGGAGCTCTTCCGCCAGGCTTTCAATTAGGAGCCGCCACCACCACCAACTACCTCATGGGAACATAGGGTATTGGAATGGCCCATCACAAGATCGAGCCACAATGCTTTGACTGACTGTACCGCCGAATCGGGCTCGGAGCACCATCTATAGGTTACCCTCTTGCTCTGACTGAATGCTTTAATAACATCGCTGAGCATTTTATTTTGATAGTGGTTGCTTTTATGTGTTTTAGGTGTTTTACTGTTTTATACTGGCACATGGTGCCCTTTTTGTGAGTGGTTAAGTGTGCGGACTCTAATCTGGGAGAATTCCCCACTCCTCCACTTGCACCTGCTGATGTGACCTTGGGTCAGTCACAAGCTCTGGCACAGCTGTCCTTGAAAAAGAGCAGTTTCTGTCAGAGCTCTCTCAGCCCCACCCACCTCACAGGGTGTCTGTTGTGGGGAGGGGAAGGGAAAAGGAGTCTGTAAGCCGCTCTGAGACTCCAGGTGAAGGGCGGGGTATAAATCCAATCTCTTCTTCTTCTTCGCGGGGAGGGCGGGGTAGAAATATAATAATAAAAATAAATAAATAAAAATACAAGAGTCTCCCACCTCCGTTTTACCCTGACAACAATCCTGTGGGGTACATTAATGAAAAGGAGATTGGTGAGCTGCAGCTCAAGAAGCTAGTGTCGTGCTGAGTGTGAATCTCAACATAAGACTACCCGACGGATCAGCCAGTACACCACACTGGGTCACAGAAGCCCAAACACAGGTTGAAGGCCTCCATGAGAACAGAGTTGGAGGGAAAGGCAAAAACCCCCTGCGAACTCTGGAAAACATGCACAATTTCTCCTGCTACCTCTATGGGAAGGGCTTGTAGAGCACGGAGGCCCACACCCATGCCCTCTGGAGGCCCAACCCCACGCCCTCTGAAATCTTATCAAGCAGTGCCTCTGAGATTTCACAAGGCACTGCTCGTACTGAGCCTCCATTGCGGGGAGGGCGTGGTACAAATGTGATTAATAAAAATAAAATACCCATGTGAAGGAATCTTCGCAATCACAACCATGAGGACGTGGAGCAGTGTTCCCTCTAAGCTGAGTTAGTGCGAGCTACCTCACAGTTTTTTAGCCTCTGGCTCACGCGTTTCTTCTTAGCTCAGGAAGGAGGGCTCCAGAGCAAACTAGTTTGTGCAATGGCCAAATGGCTCGCTCACAACTTTCATGCCAGTAGCTCACAGAGTAGAACTCTTGCTCACAAGATTTCACAGCTTAGAGGGAGCACAGACTTGGAGCTCACTTTCTTAAAAGAAGAAAGAAGTTGAGATCCTCACAGAAGCTGAATGCTAGTTTATGGACTCATGTAGCGGAACCACTAAGTACACACCATCCTGTACAAAAATCCCCTGAATTGTTACATATTTTTTTTAAAAAACCCTAAATACTCACCTATCTGAACCAGGGTGAAATTCAGAAAGCAAGGAAGGCCTCCGCCGGAGTTGCTGCTGTTGCTGCTGCAGAAGCTGGGTTGCTTGGCTGACTTCCAAGTGAGAAGTGCGAAAATCAGGCACAGCAAACTCCTAGAAACAGTACGGGCATCAGGGTGGAATGTTTGAGATTTAAAGACGGGGAAAACTGTTTTTTTACAAAGCCATTAACTGGAAGTATCTTTCAGTCTAGGATCCCACTGAACTACCCAAGTGCTCCTGTGAAGAACTCCTTCCTCTGGATTTGTGCTACAAAGACCCCACCACCAACAGCCAACAGCCCACGGAGGGACGGCCAAATCTGCAACGGGGGCCAGCAACAAGGACCATGCATGGTTTTGCAGGCTCAAAAGTTCCTCAAATTCACCATGCAGAGGCGACAGAAACCCCCAAAAGTTGATGCAGTGAGCAGCTGAGCTGAGCGGAAGCCTGAGCAAAGTTGCCTGTTAGAGGATGTGGGGGGGGGGGTAGATGCGGTACAAGCGGCTCCCCTCCTCCCACACCCCCAAAAGAAGAGTGCTTCAGCCCCATAAGGGACTGATTGAAGAGCCGTGTTTCTATTTCGGGAGCCTGGAACAGAAACACAGTTCTTTGAGCCCAGGAGCAGTGGAATTCAGGTCAACAGAGAAAACAGCCCTATAGGTCTGGAGTTGGAGGTCAGACTCAGGAGATGTCTTTGCTCATCACTAACCACCAACCCCCCACAGGTCACTTTCACTACAGAGCTTGATTTCAGCACTTCAGAGTTTTAAGAGCCACCTTGCTATTTCCCTGCTCCAAAAAAACCACAACGCAGCTCTTTAAGCCTCACTTTAAGCCTCACCGTTTATTTGTCCTACAAGTGGGGATCAACGACAAAAGATGATGGATTGTTTTAAACTTGCTCCCCATGAGCTCCATAATCCACACCCCACTGTCCATTTTCAAAGTATGGTTGAATTTAAGCAGCACATGAGAGCAAGCAAATTTAAAAAAACCAAATAATTGCAAGATTTTATTGCCAGTCCCAACCTTTAAGAATTTATTTCTAAATTAGGTATTTTTCCTTTGTCTCCTTTGGAAGAAAGACTTCCCCAGGCTTGGCGGTGGGGGGACTTTCCGATTTCTAGTAAAAAGGACCCACGGGTTGTTGCCACTAATGCTCTCCACCTCCCTGAGCTTAAACATCTGTAACCTGGCCCCCCTTCCTTATGGGTAAAAGGTAAAGGTTTCCCTTGTTCGAAAGCCAGTCGAATCTGACTCCATTTCCAAGCCGAAGAGCCAGCGCTCTCCAAAGACACTTCTATGGTCATGTGGCCGGCATGACTAAATGTTGAGGCACATGGAAAGCTGTTACCTTCTCACCGAAGCGGTACCTATTTATCTACTTGCAATGTCTTGCTTTCGAACTGCTAGGCTGGCAGGAGCTGGGGCCAGGGATGGGAGCTCACTCCATCACGCGGCACTCGGGTCTCGAACTGCCAAGCTACTGGCCCCCGGTATGCAGCTTCAGCATCTTAGCCTCTGAGCCACTGCAGCCCACTCCTTATGTGTACGTATACACGAAAACGAGTTATCTCCCAGATTCCTATTTATTCCAACTCTGGCTTGGCCAAAACCCACCATGCAACAGTTTTCAACTGTCCACCCTATGCAGATCTTTTTCATCGCTATCGGCAGACAAATTCTGAATTGGAACAAGTTTTCCCTTCCTGCAACTGATCTGCATGTAGAAGGAGCCGCTTGCATGTAATCAGGAAAACACCCATCATTATGGCAGGTAGCAGAGAGCTTCGCCCCCATTAGCAACTGTACCCCAAACAGTCCACTGGCGTGAATGGGAGATACATATACTCCTCACACCCAGACAGCCTGTAGGACAGTGGACTAAACATGCCCCTCGGGGGGGGGGGAGCACATTTTTGAAATCATGTCCTCTGAGAAAGCTACAAAACTGCATCACATAATGGGAACCACTGAGAATCAGGCCCACTTCTGTCCCCACAGCCCCACCCTGGCTTGAATTTCTTGGGTCATGCGTGATTATTACAAAGAGACAAAACCCGGAACCCAGCTTTTCTATAGAGAAAAGTGTGACCAAAGCAGATCCACCAAGGCTTCCCCGGACCACAACGGAGCGCCTGCCACTTGCCTGTTGGTGTCGGCTCCCAGGGAACGTGTACTGGACCGAGTGTGTCGGGTAACGGTTCTGTTCTGTGCTAAACGCTCCTTGGTTAGGAGGGTAGCCTGAGCTTGACATTATTGGAGGAGGAGTCTTTGCTGAGCTGTGAGGTCAAGACTGCTGAGCAATCATGTTTCCAGGAACCCGCCTAGAGGAAGAACAAAGAGATGACAGATAAGAAGCCACCAAAGACTGAACTGCAACCCTAAACACATTCCAGCCACAATTCACCTAAGTGTAACCAGGATTACCCACCTCTAGCTTGTGGACAGCAGAACTGATTTATAAAGGCACAAAAGCTTGCAGATGAACGATTTTTCCAACCCCAACCTTTACTTATTATATGCAATATAGGGTTTCACCGCGTGGTTCTCATAATCTTGATTTATTGCCTATAAGTATACTGTGTTTTCAAATCTGTCCTCTAATTCTATTGGTTGCATGTCTTACACTGTTTCTATGGTAGTCCACCTTGAATCTCAGAAAGCAAGGCGGGCTAGAAATGAATAAATTAATAACTATACCAAAATCAACCAACACAACGCAGATCGCAGACTGGTAAAAAGCAGAAAGAAATGTATTGCACAGAAGAGACCCAGGGCTCTTGGGTGTTAAGCATTTAGAGTGTGTGCACACAGCCAAGCCTTGGTGCTGCTTTGCATCTAGTATACCAAACGGGCAGCAACACAGCATTGTACAAATGCCAGCCTGACTCTGCGCCAGCAGTCTGCCAGCCAACTGTGCTCCTGGGAAATCAAAGCTCCTTCGTGAGAAGATCAGAAAAGGACGAGCTTCGCCAAACAATACGCTCACCCCTCATGATTGGCATTCACCCACAGAGAACAATAGGTGTCTTTTAAATCAGCCTCTCCCAACCTGTAAGTGGCAAAGCTTGTGAAAGAGGGTGCCAGGCTCTAGCAGTTTTATTGATCAGGACATGCTCTGTTTTTTGCTTTTTTGTTTTTTTTTAAGTGGGTCACTGCACCAAGTAAATCTGGAGTTGTGGTTCACCATACCAAAGGGTTGGGAACCACTGCTTTTAAGGCATGCTGTTGCTTCACACAGGCAACAAGAAATCCCAATGGGCCTGGCCAGTGCCAGGCATGAACACAGCTGTACGCCCTAGAAGAAGTGCAGGAATCCTCTCCAAGGTTGGTGTTGACAGAGATCCCTCAAACCCAAGGGTGCCAAGAATGCTAGACTAATATGTCACCTGTGACAGCCAGGCAAAAGGGTGGCCACCAACATCATCGCAAGAACACCAGCTGGCGCAAGTACAGACAACCAGATAATCTTCTTCAGCATGGAGATGATATACCATCTAGTTCTTGTTCCTGCTACAAGTGCACAGCAGAAACAGAATATCCACCCGGTAGATTTTCGTGCACTTTCCTTGCCTTAGTGCTCAGCAGCCACCATTCTCTACCACCCTGGAAGTCTTTTCTAAAAATAAATAAATGGCAACAGCTATTGAGATGTAGCAGAACATTTTAACAATCTATTGTTGCGCTAGTGGCACCTTTAAGGCCAACAAAGCTTGCCCTGCCTGGATAGCCCAGGCAAGACTGATCTTGTCAGATGTCGGAAGCTAAGCAAGGTCGAATACAACGTGGGGCTCATAACACTGGCCTACCTTCCAGGGCTGTCACTAGGTGTACAGAACGACTGTATGCAAATATACAACAATGGATATCAAAGGTGTTCACATCAGGGTCCCGATCTGGATATCCCAGGCAAGACTGATCTCGTCAGATCTCGGGAGCTAAGCAGGGCCGACTCTGGCAGGTATTTGCATGGGAGACCTCCTTGGAATACCAGCAATCGGGAGGCGGGGGCAGGCTTTATTCAGCCACCTCTCTGAATATCCTCCAGGCTCCACTAGGGATCAGTCACCAGAGGTCGCCATGGCTTCCAGGTGCACACACTCACATGCTCATGCATAAAAAATAAAGACCAACCAAGTTTAATTCTGGGTATAAGATTTTGTGTGTATGCACACTTCTTCAGATAGATTCAGGTGGGTAGCCGTGTCGGTCTGAGGCAGCAGAACAGAGCTTGAGTCCCTGGTGGCACCTTGAAAAGCAGCCAAGGTCAACCTGTGTGCAGGCAGGCAGGCAGGCAGGCAGGCATTCTGTTGCTTCAGACCAACATGGCTACCCACCTGAACCTATCTGAAGAAGTGTGCAGGCAACTTCGCCAGGTCAGGCAGCTGGCTTCCTACCTGTCTCGCCCCAACCTAGCCACGGTAATCCATGCAATGGTCACCTCCAGGCTAGACTACTGTAATTCACTTAACACGGGCCTGCCCTTGCACCTGACCCGGAAGCTCCAACTGGTCCAAAATGCAGCCGCACAGGTCCTTACCAGGACCCCTCGGACAGCACACATTCAACCCGTGCTGCATGAGCTGCACTGGCTTCCAGTGGAACATTGGATCGAGTTTAAGGTTTTGGTTTTGACCTTTAAGGCCCTTAGCGGTCAGGGACCTATATACCTGGAAGAGCATTACACTCAGGGAATAAGGACTTCCTGGTGGTCCCCAGCAAGAGAGAAGTCCGGTTGTCCTTGACCAGGGCCAGGGCTTTCTCAGCTCTTGCCTCCACCTGGCGGAACACTCTATGGGAAGACATCCATGCACTGTGGGAGTTGTTACCTTTTCGCAGGCCAGGTGAGGCAGAGATGTTCCTCCAGGCCTTTGGACAGTAGCGGGGCACCCTTTGGCACTCTCATACATTTCCCCATCCCTTGTACCGTCCCCAGGAGGCTGGGGAGCTGGAATTTTTTCCGCCATCTTGTATATTGTATATATACTGCTTTATCTATTGATATTTATTCGTTGTTTTAGCTTAGTTTTAACTTCAGATTTTGTATACTATTATGTTGTAAGCCACCCTGAGCCCTTCTTGCAGGGAAGGGCGGTATGGAAATCCAATTTAAAAGGTAAAGGTTCCTTTGCTCGAAAGCCAGTCGAATCTGACTCTAGGGTTGCGGTGCTCATCTCCGTTTCAAAGCCGAAGAGCCAGCGCTGTCTGAAGACGTTTCCGTGGTCATGTGGCCGGCATGACTAAACACCAAGGCGCACGGAACGCTGTTCCCTTCCCACCCAAGTGGTACCTATTTATCTACTTGCAATGTCTTGCTTTCGAACTGTGAGGTTGGCAGGATCTGGAACTAGAGACGGGAGCTCACTCCATCATGCGGCACACTCGGGTCTCGAACTCCCGAACTACCAGCCTTCCACAGCCTGCAGTTCAGCGTCTTAACCACTTGAGCCACCGCAGCTCCCAAAAAAATCCAATTTAATAAATAATAAATAAATATCGTTGGTCTTAAAGGTGCCAGTGGATTCAAACTGTGTTCTGATGCTTCAGACCAACACGGCTACCCACCTGAATCTATCTGAAGAAGTGGGCGTGCGCACAAAAGCTTATACCCAGAATTAAACTTGGTTGGCCTTAAAGGTGCCACTGGACTCAAACTTTGTTCTGCTGCTTCAGACCCACCTGAATCCATTGTTGAGCTAGTTGCTCTGTATTTCCAACTTTCAGGTGTGTTTTTTTAAAAGATAAAGCTGAAAATTCACAGCAGTGGACTATTCTGTTCTTTCACATTAGCAATTGCCAGTCCTTTGAAGAAGCCCCTCAGTGGTAGGGTGGCTATGGGAAGCTGAGGCAAAGAAAATGGTGCCAATGTAGCTTGAGGGTGCGCCCGGATCCAGGCCTATTGCTGAGTAAGCAGGTTGCCACTGAGGCCAGGAGCACCTTCTGGCAGCTTTGACAATGGGCAGAAAAGATCTGGCCATTGTGGCACGTGCCCCGGTTAACATCTAGATTAGTTTACTGCAATGTGCTCTACATGGGACTGCCCTCGAAAAGTGTTCAGCAACTTTAGCTGGTACAGAATGCTACTGCCAAGATGTTCACTGGAGTGGGTCATAGGGACCGTGTCATTCCAGTCCTGGCTTGACTACACTGGCTCCCGTTTCTGGGTCCAATTCAAGGTGATGATGTTGATCTTTAAAAGCCGCATATGGTTTGGGACTAGCAAACATTAAGGACCACCTAGTCCCCATACATGCCCACTCAAGCAACACAGTCATTTCCTGAGGCCCTGCTTCTGGGGCCCCCACCGTCTGGGGACAGATGGGTAGCAACTCAAGACAGGGCCTTCTCACTCGTGGCACCAAAACTATGGGACTCTCTCTACCCAGGGATATTCATCTGTTCTATCACAGCTGAAGACTTTTTGTTTGTTTGTTTTGGCTGGCATTCTTTTAGTGACTTCTCCTTCCTACCCTATGTTTTAAGTGCTGTCTCTGCATATATGCATATATGCATATATGCATGCATATATACACACACACACACACACATATGCACTTAATTGGTTTTTTCATCCATTTTTATAATGCTCTGTTTTAACTGTTAGCCACCTTCAGGGCTCTGAAGGGGTAGAAATGTGGGATACAAGTTTTGTAATAACAAGAACAACTTGCCCCAGCCTGAGATAGGAACTCTCAGGCTGGGGCAAGTGATACTCTATATTCTTGGTGCTGGGGGGGGGCAACACTGGGAGGGCTTCTAGTGTCCTGGCCCCACTGGTGAACCTCCTGGTATTTCTGGCCACTGTGTGACAGTGTTGGACTGGATGGGCCATTGGCCTGATCCAACATTGGCTTCTCTTATGTTCTTATGTTCTAACAACAACAACAACAACAACAACTACAACAACAATAATAATAATAATAATAATAATAATAGGTGGGCAGGACCTCCAAAGGTATGCACCTTCCCAACCACGTGGCATGCGAAGGCCCTGCGATTGTGACCTTTTGAAAAAGAGCATGTCAGATCAAGTTTGAAAAGATCACAGCACAGCAGGGGAAACCCCAAGAAAGTGGGTGATCAGGGAACATCACCACGTGGATGTCAAACAGGGCGAAACTTCCGAGTAGAAGCAGCCACAGACACAACCCAACTGACCTTTCTTTTTTTTTCTTTTTCTTTTAATTTATTTTTATTCTTTTACTTATAAATACACATAAATACAAGAGGAGGAAATTAAAGCTCAAACATTAATAAACTATATCCTTTAAATACAATACAAATGATGACCGCTATACATATTGTATCAGCTATGACCCAACATTGATCTTCAATCAAATACTTGGTGACCAAATATATAACTATGTAAAACTCGTTTAAACTGAAGACTACTCTTCTCATTAACACCCTCAGTTGGTACTACATATCGTACAGTGTATGTGGACCTACACCTCTTGTTCAAAAACTGAAGATATCTGGCGCGCCCAACTGACCTTTCTCAACCCTGAAGATGACAGTAAGTGCACGCAGAATCCACTCTCCCCATCACACCAGTGAAAAGATCTGTGGCCACCAATCCATACTACTCAATGTCAAGGATGACGCTGCATGAAATAAGAATTAACATGATTTTTTATTTAGTTCATTTATACCCCATCTTTCTCCCCACAGGGACCCAAAGAAGCTTACATCATTCTGCACTCCTCCATTTTATCCTCACAACAGCCCCAATGAGGTAGGTTAGGCTGGAAGTTATGCAACTGGCCCAAGGTCACCAATCAAGGCTTCCAGGGCAGAGTGGGGATTCCGAACCTGAGTCTCCCAGACGCTAGTCCAGCCAGCGCCCTAAATACAACACCACACTACCTGAAGGCTGAATTTTGAACTGAGCAACAACTGAAAGGCCAGCAACACCCCCCCCTCCCATTCATCTCTGGGAGCCAGCAGCTCAGAAGGGTGGCTGAGTGTTCGGCAGAGCTTTTGTGTGCTGGTCTTTGGCCGCCTCTTCCCCAAAGCAGAGCAAGACAGAACCTCTGTCAAAAGGCACCCAGCAAACTTCCATGGAAGAGTGGGGATTCAAACCAGGGTCCTTCAGATCCCAATCTGACACTCTAACTAGACACTGGAGAGTATCAATTTACTTCCCACAATTAGAAAAGATATCTTTACACATTTTTCTCCTATTTTGACATATTTATTGTTTTACAACTGCTGACCTTATAACCTTAGCTGGTTATTTAGTTCTGTCTTTGCACAGAATGATGAGTCTGCTTATCGGGACGAGGTGGAACGGCTTTGTGCTTGGTGCAGGGAAAATAATTTGATCCTCAACACCACCAAGACCAAGTTTTTGGGAGTGATTATTGAGCAAAACTTGACCTGGAGCGCTAACACCACTGCTCTGGTGAAGAAGGCCCAGCAGAGGCTCTTTTTTCTCAGACTTTTAAAGAAAAATAACTTGAGTGAGAAAATACTGATGTCCTTCTATCGTTGCTCAATAGAGAGCATTTTAACATACTGCGTCTGTGCCTGGTTTGCCAGCTGTACGGCTGTGGAGAGGAAAGCACTCCAGAGAGTTATCATCACAGCCCAGAAGATTATTGGCTGCCCTCTCCCGTTCCTGGAGGAATTGTATAGTTCTCGATGCTTGAAAAAAGCAAAGAACATTCTGCAGGATTTGTCACACCCTGAACACTCCTTGTTTGAACTGCTGCCTTTGGGTAGAAGATACAGGACAATTAAAACAAGGACAAACAGATTAAAAAACAGTTTTTATTCGAGAGCTATTATTGCTTTAAATGCTGTATGAAGTTGGAATTTGGGTGACATTGGTGGTTTAGGTTGCAATGTGAACCTTAAGGGAGTTATGGGATGGTTGTGAATGGTTGTGTGAGTGTATATGTGTATGGCTGTAGATCACTGAAATGATTGCACCTTTAATTTTGTTGTACTGTGTACAATGACAATAAAGTATATTATTATTATTATTATTATTATTATTATTATTATTATTATTATTATTATCTTCATCATGTTACATGTTAATTTGCTGTTCAGCCCGTCTATAAGTTTGAACCTTACCTACCATTCCAACGTATCTGGAAAAGCGTGCATGCACACGAAAGCTCATACCTTGAATAAAACTTTGTTGGTCTTAAAGATGCCACTGGACTCTAATTTTTTTTTCCACAATACTTTTTTAATTTATTGCAGTAATATTCAATAGCATGAATCAAAGTAGGTAACATACACAACTACATTTGCAGTAAAATATGTACAGAAAGATATAACAATAACAATCCACTCAAGGTTAAGTCAATTGGGCTAAACATTGGCTTACTGACTCTCAAAGGCACCTGAAGTATATAACTATACTAAATTTGCTAGTAGCGATTACAGTGAAAAACAAAATATACAAGTACTGGCCTCAAATCTTATACTAGCCACGACTATCTGTAGGTTAAAAGTTTAAACTTGGTCTCAGATAAAGTTTCTACATCCATCTTGTCAGTTTCAAGCTTGTCTATGATAGGATACCATATGCTGGACTCCAAATTTGTTCTACTCTTACTACACCACGCTGACACTTTATTATCCTATATACCTTGCTGCTCCAAAAGCAAGATGCCTCTTCATTTTCAGAACAAGTGGCAGACCCATTCCAGCAAATTTCCAAATTTCTGCCCCTCGTGGCTCGGCGATCATTATGCAGATAACACCATGATTTCCAAACCCACTCCTAATTTAGAGTCCAGCAACCCACCAGACTGGACTAAACCTCCTAAGCAAGATCAGGCCGGAAGGGCAACCTGTTTTCTGCCACCACAGAATGAGCTCTGTGATCAAAAAGACATTTCTACAGGAGCTCTTAGTATCTAACT
>NW_015173128.1:1532481-1549345 GCF_001447785.1 Gekko japonicus
CAACAGGGAAAGCACTTGCAGAACGATCCCAGCAATTCAATGGCGCGACAAACACTTCAACAGTCTGTAGCAAGGATGCCCACTCCTTTTTCTACTGCTGCCCTACTGCATAAGAGTGTGCCATGGACTGATCTCTGCCTGCAGGACCATTTAGATCTCCTTTTACTGAAGAGTCGCTTAGTCTTGCACATTGCCCTGCACATGATCAACAGAACTGAAAACCTATTCTGAAAAACCACACAACCACAGGCCCAGCATTGCAAGCCACCATGCCTTCCGAAGCCATTTGGAGACATTCAGATCCTCTAACCCCAAATGCTCTGCCGAACACTCAGCCATCCGTCTGAACCGAACTGCTGACTGGCCCGTCTCATGACTTTTTTCTCATGGCTTGTTTCTAAACTTGCCGTTTGATCCACTACCGATTTTAAACTGGCTCTATACTGCTGAGAGTGAGCTGGTGAGACAAAGCAGAATTGCAATAAATAATGGACAGATGTACGAACCATGACCGAGGTGAAAAGCAACAAAACTAGCTGACTAGATGTACTTGAGTTGCCAGAGAGGCCTTTAACACTGAAATGAAGTTGTAAGGATCCAGAATTTAGCCACAATCCAAGACATGCTGTGCCCAAATTGCAATTCTGTACAGAATTCACTTCCAGAGAATCTCGGCTTTCATATTAAAGAATAAAAGCTCCTAAACCTCGCTGCTGAAAAGGTGTGCTGAAGCATCCACAGACAACGCCTGGTGAACTGTCAGAATTTCAAAGAGTAACTTCCCAGTGATTGACAGGTGGAGCATCAGTGCCCTACACAGCATTTCACCCTTCCTGTGGCAGCAGTTAGTAACCAGCTATTCGATCGGTCCATATTCAAGACCGGCACTGCATTATTTTAACATCTGTAGCAATCAAATGTCTCCCTTTTTCAGCAGCCACTACCCCAAACCCATCTGGCCTCCTGTAATTGATGGGACTGTTTTACAAACCTCCAGTTAACGACAATCATGAAAACCAATAGCTTCTAATGCATTTATTTACATCACTGACCCCATCTTTTTCCCTAGGGGGACCCAAAGAAGCTTACATAGTTCCCCCCCTCCTCCATTTTAACCTCACAACAACCCTGTAAAGTAGGCTGGGGTGAGAGGGTGAGACTGGTCCAAGGCCCCTAGTAAGCTTCCACATGGGAGAATGGGGTTCAAACCTGGTACTTGTAAATACAGGAACAGCCATTGCCTGCAGGCCAGGGCTATGCAAAGGCCTGGTTGCCTTCGGCTGAAATTTTTAAAATGGCATCCAAAACATCTCTGCCCTGGCTCCTGGGTGCACGCACAGAGCCCCCTGCACTTTGGGTGTCAGGTACAAATCTTCAAGACAGATATGAGTGATGATCTATGCCCTAGATACGTAGCCATAAAACAGCTCTCTTGCATTCTGGGCAGGAAGCTGGGGTTCTGCATCTCTCACTCCTGAGGTTTGGCAGTTTCCTCTCCCCTCCCTCCCGCTGGCCAGCACGGGACTGCAACTGCCTTTCATTCAATACTGCAAGGAATCCGTCACAGAGCAGAGCCAGTTGACCCGATAATCCCATGTATTTCAAAAATAGCACCGCTTATGCCTTCAGGATCCTTACTGGAGCGGAAAGAGACCCCCCCACACAACCTCTGCTGCTATTCATTCACAGCTGCTAGCAGTCGTCATATGAAGCCCTCCTCTCGAGACTTGCAAGGAAGAGGCCTCCATGCTGTTCAACGAACTGCCGTTGGCCAAACCAGCACCTATTCCTGAGACGCCGGCACCTTCTCAACGGGGTTCCATTGCTACAGGCTTGGGAAGCTTCCATCGGCACGAACAGGACCAGGCCGTCAAAGCAGTCAGTTCAACTGCCAACAGATTTGTTACAGGTATAGACTGGTCACAGACTCACTACGCAGGGCAGCCTTAAGCCATTCAGCTCTATAAGCCCCAGGTTGCCAACTTGGCAATTTTATCTATTTGTAGATTCATTTATACCCTGCCTTTCTTTCTCCCTGAGGGTGACCCAAAGCAGTTCACATCATCCTCTTCCCTTCTGTTTTCTCCTCACAACAACCCAGTGAGATAGGTTAAGCTGAAAGTGGTCCAAGGTCACCCAGCAAGCCTCCATGGTACAGCGGGGATTTCAACCTGAGTCTCCCAGATCCTAGGCCAACGCCACCACGCTGGCTCTCTAGGGCTGTATTTTGAATTGAGCGATAGCTGAGGGGCCAGCAGCGCCCCCACCACCACTCCGGTCCCAGAGCCAAAAAAGCAGACAAAATGTTTTTAGCTGCTTCTTCCCCATGACAAAGCGTAAGAGAACCTCTGTAAAAGCTTCCCCTCCATGCCCCTCCGCTGCTTCCTCTTCTACTCCTGACAAGATACCAAAACCAGTGTGAATCATAAGGAAAAGGCCACAAAACCCTCCACTGTTTTTTGCTCAGGGAGAAAGCCTAATCGAACACTCTCAGCCTAATCTCCTTCAAAGGGCTGTTGTGAGGATAAAATGGAGTGGAAAATATTATAAACCATTCTGGGTCCCCGTTGGGGGGGACAGGCGGGGTCTAAAGGAAATCATCCAATAAAATAAAGAGCTCTTTTGCTTGAGCTTTGACTAAAGGACAAGGAAGAAGGCAAGAGTCCAGCAGCACCTTAAAAGACGAACGAAATTTGTGGCGGGGCCTGAGCTCTCATGAGTCACTGCTCCATATCTGAAGAAGTGAGCAGTGACTCACAAAAGCTCATACCCTGCCACAAATGATGTTCGTCTTTAAGGTGCTACTGGAGTCTTGTCCTTTTCCTTCTGCTACAGATGGATTAACACAGCTATCCGTCTTGATCTCTGCAAGGAAGAAGGTGAGATGAATAACAAAAAGGAGACTGAGACCTGGGGCTACAGGAAGAGGCCCCCAAGGGACCGGTTGTCTATGCCACCAGAAAGAGTAGGAAAATGGAGGGAGGGGTGCACTTCAGTCTAACTGCCATTCAACTAGCCGCTTCTGCTATAAAAGTCTATGGTGCTTCTAAAACAAGTTTTATGAGTTTAAAAAAAAAATCTGACCCAGCTTGCTCCAGGAACCAAACACGACTAGGATGACCCTCCACTCTCTCCTGGAACAGGAACACGTGTGTCCACTTGTGTTACTGCAGGATACTTTGCACAGAGACTTTGGCACACACATTTCCAGAGATGCATCTCCGAAAGACACAGTGGGTAGAGTGAAATGGGAGAAGAGATTCTGACAAAAGCCAGACTCAGACATGAGAATAAGCCATTTCCCTCAGCTGGGGTAGAAGAAAGGACCAGAGCCAGAAAGAAAGAGCAGGTGAGGTGAACTATGAACAAGGAGGCCCCTGGCTGAAACTGTATCTCAGTCAAGTGGATTAAGGACGTGGCCTCAGACAAGCCACTTTCCTCTCAACGCATTAGCATTCCCATGGAGGACTCTCCACCATCTGCAGCACTGGGATAATATCAGCCTTATGAGGTTCCCATGCATGCATCTGAACACTGGAAAAGTACATTACTGTTGCTGATCTGATACTACCTAAATCAGGGGTGTCAAACATAAGGCCTGGGGGCCTCAACCAGCCCCTCCAGAGCTCTTATGCGGCTCCCAAACAACCAGTGCAAGGGAGGGAACAGGAGACTGCTGGACGGGGGAGTGGGCGGATCCACTCCAATTGTGCCTTCAGCATGGCAGAACAACCTCGTCTGCAGCAGTCAAGCGGCATGGGAGTGTCTGCCCAGTGCTGCAACACTGGCTCTCCAGTCTGCCCACGTGGGTTTTCCTTTGCACCCCACTCCCAGCCCATGGGGCCCTGCAGTGAGAATACAGCAACCTGGAGCTTACCAGCTGCTCTCCTTTTTACAGTTTATATCTCAGGTACCTGGCATTATGTTTTATGGCACACATGGTCTGGCCCGACAAAGTGACATTTATGTCGAATCCGGTCCTCATAACAAATGAGCTTTCAGTGAGGGAAGCTCACTGAAAAATCATAACATGTTGAACGCATTTAATGGGAAAGTAATTTTAAATTTTTTAGGTAAAGGCTTATAACAGATAGCAACACAGTAAGAAAGGATAAGAGAGCCTGTATATCGGTTTATATCATTTTGAAATTTCATTTTATAATTAAAGATCTGTTTTAGAAAAAAATAGCAGAAGGCTTAAACAACGCTTAAATAGAAGTAAACATATACAGTTAAAACAAAGAGTTGCAAGAATTATAGCTGGCTATATGGTAGAAAGATAGGTAAGTAGATATATATGTATGAGGTATTTTAATAGATACAAGATGATGTGAATACGCTCATGTAGAAGAAGAAGAGGAAGAAGAGATTGGATTTATACCCCGCCCTTCACTACCCGAAGGAGTCTCAGAGCGACTTACAGACTCCTTTCCCTTCCCCTCCCCACAACAGACACCCGGAGAGGTAGGTGGGGCTGAGAGAGCTCTTGACAGAAACTGCTCTTTTTCAAGGACAGCTCTTATCAGAATTACGGCTTGCCCAAGGTCATCCAGCCAGGTGCAAGTGGAGGAGTGGGGAATGAAACTAGGTTCTCCCAGATTAGAGTCCGTGCACTTAACCACTACACCAAACCAAATGTTTGTTTGTCTTAAAATAATAAAAACTGATTTTAAAAAAACAAAAACAAATGAGTTTGACACCTCTGACCTAAACACATTGGCCACCAAGAGTCCAGTGGCACCTTAAAGACTAACAAAATTTGTTGCAGGGTAGGAGCTTTCATGAGTTACTGCTCACTATCTGAAGAAGTGAGCAGTGACTCACAAAAGCTCCTACCCTGCCACTAATTTTGTTAGTCTTTAAGGTGCTGCTGGACTCTTGCTCTTTTCTACTGCTGCAGGCAGACTAACACGGCTCCCCATCTTGATCTACTGGCCACCAAGGCATGTTTGGCCTTCTTATGTTCCTTCCCCCATTAATGGCCTCCACTGTGCTTACATGAACCCAACGGTGTCTCAGTCCTCTTCTTGCAAGAGATGAAGTGGGTTGTTTGCTCCCAAAAGATGATACCACAACAAAGCTGACCAGTCTCTAAGCACATCATAGCATTCCTAGTTTACCTGCTGGTACAAAGTGAGCTGGTGGGGAGGGATTACATACAAACCTCTGCAGGATACAGTTTAACTCCCACACTAACAAGAAGGTCCTGTTCCTTCACTGCACATCTATCCACTGGGAAGCTGTAAACTGTCAGAGTACTCTCAACAGGTATACTACTAGGAAGCAGTGCTCCTTCTAAGCTGAGTTAGTGTGAGCTAGCTCAGTTTTTCAGCCTCCAGCTCACACATTTTTGTCTTAGCTCAGGAAGGATGGCTCCAGAGCAAACTAATTTGTACAGTAGCCAAATCACTAGCTCACAACTTTAATGCCAGTAGCTCAAAAAGTAGAATTTTTGCTCATAAGACTCCACAGCTCAGAGGAAGCATTGCTAGGAAGCAGACCACCATATGTGTGTGTGTGTGTGTGTGTGTGTGTGTGTGTGTGTGTGTGTGTGTGTGTGTGTGTGTGTGTGTGTTCGTGTTATAGAGTTAAAGTGCCATCAGGTCACTTCTGACTTATGGCGATCCTTTGGATTCATGTCCTCCAAAACTTCCTATTGTCAACTGCCATTCTCAGGTCTTGCAAACTGAGGGCTGCAGCTTCCTTGATTGAGTCATTCAATCATTCTTGACTTAATTAAGGGTAACTTAAGTTCCATATGGGCAGCCAGGTGGATAAAAATCATTTTTAAAACATTGTAAAATTGTGATTATTTTTTTTTTTTAGTTTGTTGCATTTGCATTCCTTTTTTAAAAGCCTGGTTTAAAGTGATATCTGCATGCCATACAAACCAACAATTCCAACCCACAGAATATAAGTGCTTCCATGGCGGCAGCGGGGGGGGGGATCTTGCATGATTCCCAGCATAATGTCTTCAGTGGTCAAAAGGAAAAGCTTCTTTGCATCAATAGAAAAACTGGCAGAACCAAACCTATAATCTCTTAAAAGTGGATTACCTTCTTTCAGACAGGCTAAAACCTACTGTTTTAATGTATTGTATTAGAAGAATGAACAATGAACCAACCTGCAACTTTGGTGGTCATGCTTTATAAATATGAAATATTTATGCATTTAATATTGTCCAAATTATGAATGTATAAGATCATCAGCCTACACAGGATGCGCATTTTGTTTCTTTAAATCATGGGGAAACAGTTTTGCGCAGTCAACTACCAGCCCTTGTCTCAGCAAAGTTCTGTGCACTTAGCCTCTTGCTCAGTGTCCCTAAATGCACAGCTAGAGCACCATGCAATCTTAAATGTCACCACTGCTCCCCTCAGTATATATAAATTCTTTAGCACAAAGGGCATGCAAGCTGCATGACAGTCCTGGATAGTACAAAGGCTCCGTTTAGTTGCTATTAGCCATAATTGTTATAGGAACCAATTAGCATGCATGTTTCTTTAGAAAAATACATTAATTAACAATACTCCCCAGAACATCATCAGATCGATCATCCTCTAAAAGCGGTTAAAGCTGCCTCAGCCCGTTCATGAACTATTTCGAGTCTACCCCAGCTGTATGAAACAGTCTCCCATAGAAGAAACCTCCTGGCCAGCATTCAGGAAGGCCTGCAAGGAAGTTTGATTAAAGAGTGTTCTTGGATGAAAACAGGCCGCTACGGTCTTACGGTTGCGTCTGATTATATCACTTTATCTGATGGTCATTTTATTACTGATAGTTATCATCTTTTTGTGTTTCTGGACCCACTTTTTGGAAGTGGTAGGAAAGGTGGGAAGGAGCTGTGGCTCAGTGGAAGAGCAACTATTTTGCATGCTGGAGGTCCCAATCCCCTGCATCTCCAGGTTCAATCCCCTGCATCCCCAGCCAAAAGAACCAGATAGCAAGTCGATGTGAAAGGCCTTTCCCCAAAACACTGGAAAACGGCTAATAGAATAATTGGTACTATCATCATAAGCCAGCTTCATGGATCCATGTATCTATTTTACTGAGAGCCACTGTGACGTCATGGTTAAGAGCCCTGGACTACAAGCTGGGAGACCTGGGTCTGAATCCCCACTCATGCTACGGAAGTTCACTGGGTGATCTTGGGCCAGTCACATGCTCTCAGCCTAAACTACCTCAGAGGGTTGTTGTGACAATAAAATGGAGATATGGAGAAATGAAGTAAGCTGCTTTGGGTCCCCGTTGGGAAGAACGGCGGGGTATAAATGAATTAAATATATAAATTATTTACGAAATGAATACGAATATAAAAATTCATTCGTCACTGAGGAAAAAAATATCAGCCCCTTTTCTCTGAGAACTGATTTCATCTGCTGAAAGCTCGGAAACAGCAAAGTGCTTTGTTTTGGGGAAAAGACCATTCTTTTCCCAGCTCAGATGCTCGATGCCATCTGCAGCATTACATGGAACATGATTATGTCAAAGCACCTATTGCACCTTGCTTGTGATATCATATCAACATTAATGGCAAAATGCCTGCCCTTTGCTTTTTTTTCTTTACAAGATCAACTTCATTGCTGTGGTGTTTCTAATTTTCTAAACTGTCCCCGTAAGAGTGTGCACTTCTCTGCAGTGCCATTACAGCCCTGGAGTGCTGAGAGACACTTGATTATTCAGCAGTGTCACTGAATGTCCCTAGGCAGAATAAATACAGAGACAGGAAAGCTTTCAAGAAGGGATCCCCTCTGGCTCAATAGGAAATAGAAACACCAACCAAAATCAGGCCCAGGAAGAGGCTATCTCTGCAGCAAAATGGTCCCCCTTCCTACAATCCAATATAGGACAATCAGCTGTTGCCCCATGGGGCCAGTGCAAACGCACCTCGAACCTGCACCCTACTTCATCCTTTGGAAAGACCACCACTGGACTCCGACTTTGTTCTGCTGCCTCCACCACTGTACACTCACCATCAGCCTTCTGTTTGGTGAGTTTTGGAGATGTCACCATGAATCCACACAGACACCTAGATTTGGATACCTCCTCTGTACGCAGATCAACACAATACTAGAGGTGTCTCATACGTAACAGAGAAAGAGGTTTGTGCATTCTGTCAACTGCCCAAAAACAAGATCACCAGGCTCGCAAAACTCTTCTATAAAAAGGTCACTAGCCTGCAAAATATATTTTTCTATCCCACCTGTACAAATACCCAATACAATCAGCCTCCCAATCTAATCTAACCTCATAAGATGATTGTGAGATCAAAAAAAGCAGATGAGAAAATCATGACTTTCTCTCTGAGCTCATTAGAAGAAGGGTGAAATAAAAGCATAATAGGTAACAGACAGCTGTTAACCAGCCTGGGATAACTTCTATTCCTTACCCCTGACAAACACTTTTGGCTTCTCCAAGCTGCTGCCCCACCCTCTATCCTTGCCTCTTTCCCTCTGGCCACCAGCCTCTGTCCTCCCTAATGCTCAGAGTGGATGCCAAAAAGCCACTTGCAGTCACCATGTATCCCCTTGCTGGTGTGGGCCTCAGGTAACTCTCCCTCTCAGCCTCACCTATCTCACAAGGTTCCTTGTGAATATAAGAGGTACACAGTGACTTGCCCGAGTCCACAGGATAGGGTAGGAAGAAATCTAAATTACTGATAATTCTTTTGAATATTCAAAGGACCTAAATGCACACTGTCTCAACAAAAAATACAGCCACCCTGCAAGGCAGATAAGGGCTGCGGTCACACGGAGCATTAGCCACGCTACAGAGACAGAAGATAGGCGGATTTTCTGGGTGCGATCACAGCGCCACATCTGGGAAGTGTAGAGCTCCCGTGGCGAACCCGAGGCTTCCCACCGAAGATGCGAATACATGGATCCATGAAGGGGACCAGACGGAGGACACAGTTTGCATTCCTCTGCAGCCCTAGAAGGGGTTAAACCTGCGGAGCCTTTTGCTAGAGAGGCCGCTTCTTTGCCGTGCCGCAGGATTGTCCTGTGATCGGCACCTGCCCCCTAACCACGGGACCTCGACGGGACATCTGATCGCGCAGCCGCGCGTTATTTTGCTCCGGGGCAAACAGCCCCGCTCCCCCCCCCCCGCATTTTCCTGCCCGTGTGACCGGGGCCAAGTGTTGTCATCCCATATGGAAGATGGAGGTTTGCGGCTGAGAGACTATGGCTGCAGTCACATGTCCTGAAAAACCTCTGTTCATCCCTGATGGGCATGAATATAGTTTGTCGCTGTGCTTGCACACTCCCTCTCTCACTCTCTTTTGGCTTTGGGAAACCTTCAATCAAACGCAGAGGTGCAGTGTTATTTGAATGGGTTTGTTTGTTCCTTTCTACGTGCTGAGATTTCACAGTGTATTTAACTGAATGCCAAACTAGTTTTTTTCAGGTACACCGTCAACAAAACAGAGGAGGTTGTCTTACATCTGTGTACAAGCGACAATCATGTCCAATAATAATTTGTTTTGTGCATTACTTTTTTTTAGAGGGTCATTTTGCTTTAAGGTATAGTATATGGTACTATCAAGGTTTGTGAAAAAGAAATCAGCCCCAATTTGCCCAGACACCTATGTTCAGATGTCACAGCAAACTGGTGTTTAAGGCTTTCAAAAACAGAAAATCTTCAACTGCACTCCATTTGTGAGGGGAGAGAGGAGGGATGGAACACAGCAACAAGTGGCAGTCATGCCCATCATGGACAAACCAAAGTTTGTCATGACCTTTGACCGTAGCCAGTGCCTTGCCTAAGGTCACCTAACGAACATCTGGCAGAGGTCAAATCTGAACTCTGAACTTCCTGGTTCACAACAGGATCTCTAAACACTATGCTACAGCAGCGCTCAAACTGATAAGTTAATCATTAGCCAATCATATATCTAAATACTTAAAAATATTCCCACGCTGATCAAACCACCATTGAAAGCCAAGGGACTGAAACAGCCAAATCATGTACAAAAATGGGGGATGGAAGGGAAGAGAATAACTTTATGTTGTGAAACCATAAACTATACTAATAACAACCTCCAATTAACAAGAATCAAATCTATGCAAGATAAATCAAGACTATCTTAAAGTAAGCAAATGAGGCCCAGGAGCAAAGGAGCAGGTGGAGTTTTGTGATGTCATCCAAGAGCCACTTAGTAGTAAAGCACCTGCAACTGAGCCTCAGCCATTCTGGGGCTTGAGATGCTTACAAAAATCCCGAACAAACATCTCAGGAGCATCAGCAAGACAGGTGCTACATCTCGGGCAGCAACCAAGTTGGGGGGAGGGACCTGTCAACCTACAGCCTCCCTTCTAGGGAAGGAAAGGCGATACACCGCTTTTAACTGCCCACAGTGTCTAGACAGACACAAAGATTATGCGTCCACAGAGAAATGACTCCCAGTGCTTGGGACTTCCCCAACCAGACTCTGTCTCCCCTGCTCTTCATGCCTCACATCACACCCACATGCTAAAATACAAGTTCGAGAGGACCTCCACCCTGCAATCTTGCCAGGTTGCTCCAGCATCCCAATGTTTTAGCCCACCCCATTCAAGGACTTGGGGCTGACAAGACAAAGTTACACCTCAGGGCCAGTGTTCCCTCTAAGCTGAGTTAGTGTGAGCTAGCTCACTGTTTTTTAGCCTCCAGCTCACACCTTTTTGTCTTCGCTCAGGAAGGAAGGCTCCAGAGCAAACTAACTTACGCAGTAGCCAAATCGCTGGCTCACAACTTTAATGCCAGCAGCTCACAAAGTAGAATTTTTGCTCACAGGACTCCATAGCTTAGAGGGAACATTGCTCAGGGCATAAGACTCTAGCCCTTGTTCTCAAGGTCAAGGACAGCTTTGCCTGTCCTCACACGGCAGCCAAAACCCAGGCTACACCCATCAACCCAGCCTAGGGTCTTCCGCTTGTCTCTCTTGCTCCACCTACTTCCCCAACATCCCTAGGCACCCCACTGGGTGACTCCAGACCCAGTATCCAAGGGGCCACACAAAACATAGCCAAGACCTGACTCTTTTGCAAGACGACTCACAACATGTAGCATTTCCTTCCACCTGACCCATCCACCATGCTTTTGCTTCAGCCTAGCACAGTGATGGCGAACCTTTCAGAGACCAAGTGCCCAAACTGCGACCCAAACCCCACTTATTTATCGCAAAGTGCCAACACGGCAATTTAACCTGAATACTGAGGTTTTACTTGGGAAAAAACAACTCATACATTAACTTAAGATGATCCAAACAAAGTAAGGAAAGCAATCCCAAATGCTTTCATTTACTTAAAATTATTTGGCAGAGAATTCGACACTTTAATGATGGTCTGGGCCTGGCTGGGGCGATGGCACGCGTGCCCGCAGAGAGGGCTCTGAGTGCCACCTCTGGCACCCGTGCCATAGGTTCGCCACCACTGGCCTAGCATATACTCTGCACTACAGCATTCAATCAGAGGCTACTTCCCAAGCACACAAAAGTTGACATCCTAGCCATACTTCCTAACCTGACTTATTCACCCATTTCTCCCAACCCCTCGTTTCCCAGCTCAATGTCAAGTCTTACCAAACTGCAGCTATCCCTTTGCAATATTGGTTTTCCCTGCAGACCAGCCCATCAACAGGCATGGCACCTCATAAATTAAACTTCACTCACACAGCCGCCGCTACACTTCCTGGAAACCCCATCAAGCCAACACCCAATTTGCCTTCACCCACATTGCCTGTTTACCCCAATACACACACATCCAGCTCTCACTCTCTCTTCATTGCCCAACCTTAGCTCTGCTTCAGAATCTCGCTGCCCCTCCCCCAACCTGCAGACCATCAGAGCCCCCCCCACCCATTCCTTCCCTCTCTCCCATGCTGCCTACCTATCTTCATCTCCCAATATCACCCTACATTCCCAAGTCTTTCTTTCTCTCCTCTTTCCCCCCTCCACACTTGCTCCTAAAACCTGATATGTCAGTCCTCCGAACCTATCCTAAATTCCCCCCATTCTTACACATTCCTTCTCTTTTCCCAATTATTCAGAAACCCTTTCATATCCCCCCAGGTTTCTTGAATCACCCCCTTTCCCTTATGGAGGCAGATCAAGATGGGTAGCCGTGCTAGATCGTCTGTAGCAGTAGACAAGAGCAAGCGTCCAGGAGCACCTTAGAGACTAACAAAATTTGTGGCAGGGAGGTAGCTTTGGTGAGGCACTGCTCACTTCTTCAGATACAGGTAGAGTGAAGAAGTGAGTCATGACTCACGAAAGCTCCTGCCCTGCCACAAATCTGGTTAGTCTTTAAGGCGGCTCCTGGACTCTTGCTCTTTCTGACCCTTTCCCCTGTGTTTCCAGACGAGGGTTCTTCCTACCCCACACTTACCTCTCTATATTCTTCCCCTGCTAGGTCAAGTTTCCTAAAAGGCCCCTCCCTTTTCTTTGCCCCTCCAGAACCCTGATCACCCCCGTCCTCCTTCTTCCCCATCTGACATCCTCAGTACCCTCCCCTCCTCCCCCCACCCTGCGGCTCCTTGACTGTGCCACCTTCCCCTCTACAAGGCCTAATCAACAGCCCCCCCTCCACGCCCGCCTACTGATGACCCCCCCCCAGAACACGATGGAACCCCCCCCAGTATAACATCCGACCCCCCCCCCCATTCTCCAGTCCCTTCTCAACCCTCGTTACACTACCCTTCCCCTAGCATGCGCGCGCACAGAGAGCTACCTTAACCACTAGACGGACACCCCCCTGCTCCTCCTCACCCCTTCCCAATTTCCCGGGGGACTCCCTCTCCACCCCCAATTTCCTGATGCGTCCCCTCTAGTAGGTCTTGCTTCGCCTCCATTTCTCTCGTGCTCCCTTGATTGGCTGCTTTTTCGCCCCCACGGGGCCTGGTCGGCCCTCCCCCCCCCCTTCCTTCACCCCCCCCGCGCCTCTAAGGGGCCCTCCCCCTAGCTCTTGCCGGCCGCCCCTCTCCGCCGCTCTTTCACCTACCGACAGTGGGGCGGGCGCGGCTGCAATCGCTCGACGCCGTCGCAACCTCACCTCCGCCTCAGCACCTCTTCCTCTGCGGCCGCCATTTTCGCTCCCCCTCCCTTCCCCCATCCCCCCTGGCTCCGGAGGCCCCTCCCTCGCCTCGGCACCCGGGGTCCTGACAGCCACATAACAAATACGCCGCCTGTGTTAATCTTTTATTTTAGAAAAGGGGGTCCGGATCAACTGAGCGATGCTTGAGGGATTCCGTTCCGAAAGGACTCCATGCCGCCGCGTCGCGGCTTGCTTTGGGAGACTGAGACGGCGGTCAGTTCACGTTCTAACTACAACCCTTCCAAGACCTTCCGGCCGGTGCGGTAGTGAAAAAAAGCAAGGCCTCCTTCGCTCGGAGGTGGGACGGGCTGGGGATTGGGACAACAGTGCCGGCCAATAGGAGAGCACAGGACGAAGGGGCGGGGCACTGAGCTCCCAGCCAATGGGAGAGGACAAACTGAGCGGCTGCCGGCGAATGGGGTAAAAGGAGCGAAGGGTGTTCGGGTAGCGCTGGCTGTACTTGAGTGAGAATAAGGCGCTGTCCAATCAGAAAGCAAGAAATGTAGGCATTCTGTAAGTCAGCTGTCCTGATACCAATAGGAATACTGCATCTATCTAGGGGTTAAATTAACGAATGAGGAAACAAAGATGGGGGGGGGGGGGTTTAAGACTTGGTATTGGAGAACGAGAGAAACAGGTAACGATTGGCCAGGTTTTGAAGTTTACCCCCTCCGCCTTTCATTAAAATTGTTAGCCTTTCCTCAACCTCAGATTGTATAACGTCTGGAAATAATTATTTTCAAAACAAATTGAAAAGTACTCAGAACGTGGAGTGATTCAGCAAGAGTACTTTATTAGATCAGGAACAAGACAAAGAAACCAGCTCGCAGGCCGGTTTATATGCGTTCAGAAAACCCGCCACCAAGCACACCTAAACACACCCCCTACTCCCGATAGGCTATTTACAGTAACCGGGCGACCATTGGTCTCCCGGCTGGGAAGCTGGCCCTTTGATTGGGCCGGCTAGGATCCTATGGATCCTTTGTCTTTCGACTGAAGCTACTGAGGAATATTGCCTGGTCAGCCCGGGCAAGTCCGGGCATGTCAGGCTGAATGCACTACACGTGGTAATGGCGACAGTACATTACAAGGAGTCAGAGAGAAGCCAGAGATGAGTGGACATCTACGGAAGAGTGAAGAAGGAGGGCGTGGAGTTCACAGTTAAGGCAAATCCAGGTAGATTTAAGGTTTGAAAGCAAGCCTGAAGAGGAGCCTGGGGATCTCCCAGAATTCCAGTTGATCTCCAGACTGAGCCATCTAATAAGGGATCAGGCAGATGATGGCTCTTGGGGAGGCGCTTTGGCTCAAGATGCTCTAACACTGAGCCACAGCCCCTCCCCAAGAGGGAAAAGGTGTGTGGCTTCCAGGTTCTAGAGGGAGAGTCGGTTTTTATACCCCACTTTTCCCCATGCAAAGGAGTCTCAGAGCAGCTCACAATCCCTTTCCCTTCCTCTCCCCACAACAGGCACCTTTGTGAGGCAGGCGGGGCTCCGAGAGCTCTGAAAGAACAGGTACAGGCTCGAGGTCACCCAGCTAACTTCACGTGGAGGAGGAGGAGTGGGGAAGGAAACGCCATTCTTCAGATTAGAATCCACCACTCTTATCCACCACACCATGCCGGCTCTAATGCTTACGCTTTTTCCCCACAGCAGTGGAAGGCTAAAGTGTTGGGCCTAAGGCTTCACAGGAGAGGTGTGATTACTTGAGGGACTTGAAGGAAGTGACAGAGGGGGAGGCGCACCAGGTCCAGGCAAAAGTGGCAGCAAGTGAGAAAGGGTGGACTCGACTGAGGGAGCAGGAGTTCTTGGCACTGAGGAGGGTGGTGGAGCTGGAGGAGCAAAGGTGTCAAGGCTGGAGAGGGAGGAGGAGGAGGAGAAGAAGAAGAGTTGGTTTTTATACCCCACCCTTCACTACCCAAAGGAGTCTCCAAGCGGCTTACAATCGCCTTCCATTCCTCTCCTTACAACAGAAACCCTGTGAGGTAGGTGGGGCTGAGAGAGCTCTGAGAGAACTGTAACTGACCCAAGGCCACCCAGCTGGCTGCAAGTGGAGGAGAGGGGAATCAAACCCAGTTCTCCAGATTAGAGTTTGCCGCTCTTAACCACGACACCACACTGGCTCTCTTTTCACACAGCTCAAGAGGATAATGAGGAGAGTGGCCCTGGCAACGGATATGGCGGAGATACAGAGAGGAGGGCTTGGGGGGAAAGAGAAGTCCAGTATAGGATGGGGGGATACAGAAATAGATGGATGAATGGATGGATGGATAAATACAGCCATTACACACACACAGGTTTTACTGCAGATTTTCAGAGCAGTAAGCCATTAATCTTGACATTGGGTTTTGTGCCTGCCTTATGCACCATTTTTCCTTCGCTGTATTTATTCTGCCCCTACAATTGGAAAAAGTGTGCTTTTCTAAATTGGGGTGGGACATCACTTGTGACATGCGGGGGGGGGGTGTCCAATTTTTTTTTTTTTTTTAAAAAACATAGGCAATTACCCTAACACAACTGTGCAGTACCATCCAGCAAATGCCTTCCTTTAAATCCGTATATTTCAGGTTTTACACATGCATTGTAGCATTAGTTCATTGAATGAAAGGGAACAGAAGGAACATAGGCAAAGGGGGGAAACCTGATGTTGAAACTGACCAGACTTTGTTTTTTTTGAAACTGACAAGCAGCTGTGAAGCCTGGTTTTCCATATTGCTGAGCACTATGGGATTCTCTGCTGTGTTGGTGGCCACTGTGAAAAAATGGGATAGGAGAGGAAATTGCAGCTTGTAAACTGATGAAGGGGGGAGGTTGGCAGAAGGCGCAGAGTGGGTGGAACGACCTTGACGTGGGCAGGGGACTGACCTCTGATTGGCAGCAAAAGGGAAGGGGGGAAATCTGAGGGAATCTGTATGCTTTTGAATTACTTTCACCTTGGAAGCGAAACAAGGGGAAATCAGCACAAAAGCACTCTCAGAAAACCCGGAGAAAGAGCAACTAGAAAGCAAACTGAACGCTGAAGAGAGGGAAATCAATGCAGAATGACAAGGAGGCCTAGTAGGCACAGGTGTTTTCCCCTGTGCCGGGATTCTTATTCAGAGTTGATGGATGTATTCCAAACACAAGAGCCACACAGTGCAAAACAAAATATCTTTACTAGAAAAATTAAACAAACATGGGAATGGTTCTTTGGATAAAAGAAAATAAAGGTTACATACTTGCAGCTACTCTCATACATGCTAACAGCTACATTGCTAAAGATGGTTCCTTTCTCTTTTTTTCCTTCTTCAAATATTGTTTATTATTTTTAAAGACAAAACAAACATATAATGGGGGATATTTATCTGTAAATTCTTTCTTTTACAAACTCATGCCTAAATTGTAATTTCTCTACATCTCTCTCCTTTCTCTACATCTCTCTCCTTCTTCCCTGTGAGTGTTTCTTCTTTGCTTCACACAAACTTGTGAATACATGAATGCTAGATCAAAGCCTTTCTACAAACAAGACACAAGTAGACAAGGGTTACAGGTCACTTCATTAGGATAAACAACTCCCACAAACTTTCCCGCAACTGAATACATTACACAGCATAACATCCTGTTTGGCTAACAAACAACATTTAACTCTATAATGGCTGAAATGTAAGCAACTTGTAACTCCAATACCCTGCTTTCACTGTTCATGTCCGTCAGGTTTTCTTTGCCACCCAAGCTGAAATAATGAGGCAGACACAGGTGATGGATTTAAACATTGGGCCACTTTATTAACTGACTGTTGTGAGAAAACTGAAATAGTTG
>NW_015173128.1:1549363-1567686 GCF_001447785.1 Gekko japonicus
TCATGCGCGTCCCCGCAGCTGGCACAGGAGGAAGCTGGCTCCGACGGCCTCGCTGGCGGTGCGCCCTTCGAACGGTGAGGTTGTGACGGCTTGTGGTGGAGTTGCGCCACTGCCTCCTCTTCGGAGTCTGCCGAATCCCCTCCGGCTTGGGTGCGGTGTACCCGATGGCCGCCGTGGCCCGGGTGCTCATTCTCGAAGGCAGCCGCATCCTTTAAAGCCGTGGCTAGCGTGAGGTCATCATCCCGAATGAGGCGCCTCCTCAGTTTGGCCTCTCGTAAACCCAACAAGAACTGATTCAGCAGGGTCTCGTCCAGGTTGCTGAAATCGCATTTCATGGCGGCCTTGCGAAGGTTGGCCAGGAAGTCCGCAGCTTTCTCTTCGGGGCCCTGGACCTTCACAAAAAAATCCATGCGGGCCGCAAATTTGGAGGGCTGTGGCGCTAGATGGGCCGTGAGAGCCGTGATGAGGGCCTCGAAGCTCACCTCCTCTACCTCCTTAGGTGAGATTAGGTTCTGCAGAAGGAGCAGGGTGTCCATCCCACACAGCCGGATGAGCTGGGATCTCTTCAATTCGGCGTCGGTGACCCGCATGCAGGCAAGGTAGTGCTTGAGGATCCTCACCCATGTGGTCCATCGTTCGGGGTGGGCCAAGTCAAACGGAGCGATGCCTTCGTGCGAGGTCCCTGCTGGAGCGGCGGTGGCGACCCCGGAGGATGCGTTGGGCCCGGAGGATGAGGAGGTGGAAGCAGAGGAGGGAGCGGAGGTGGCATTTTGCTCCGACATTTCCGCGGATGCTCGTGGACGCTCGGAGGACCGGGTGAGGCGGGCGCGATGGTCGGGCGAGCTTAGCCTGAAGCGTGCTAGGCGTGGAGAGCGATGCTGCTGCTCGAGGGGTCAGCAGTGTGCAAGCGGAGCCGGGAGCGGAGCGATGAGCAGTTGCCGGAGAGCTGGGATGCGAAGTTGCGCGGTTCCCGGAGAGGTCTCGGCGTCAGGCTCGGTGCGGTACTCGTGTTGGCGTCCGGGTCTTGTTCATGGGGTCGTAGATCCCACCTTCGTCGCCAGTGAAAAGTACTCAGAACGTGGAGTGATTCAGCAAGAGTACTTTATTAGATCAGGAACAAGACAAAGAAACCAGCTCGCAGGCCGGTTTATATGCGTTCAGAAAACCCGCCACCAAGCACACCTAAACACACCCCCTACTCCCGATAGGCTATTTACAGTAACCGGGCGACCATTGGTCTCCCGGCTGGGAAGCTGGCCCTTTGATTGGGCCGGCTAGGATCCTATGGATCCTTTGTCTTTCGACTGAAGCTACAGAGGAGTATTGCCTGGTCAGCCCGGGCATGTCCGGGCATGTCAGGCTGAATGCACTACACGTGGTAATGGCGACAGTACATTACACAAATAGAAGCGAATTATTTGTTTTTGTAATTGTTTTTAATTTATGTAATTCACAAACATGTCGTTGTAATGTAAAGAATAAAATACACAAAGAACTCCAATAAAACATGATAAATGCAAATTTAAATGCACACAGGCAGGGGACCCTGAAAGTGGGGAAAACCTCTGCTGGCTCTTGTGTCTTCTCTTTCGCTCTGCCATTTTACCTTTCTCCACTTCTTCTCATTCGCTGACACTCCCACTGCTGCCACCCCATCTTCTTTCTCCCTTTCCTCCTACCAGCACCTCTTCTTGCCATATCTTTATTCCCCCTCTCCTCATCCCACTGTCTCCTTCTCCTCCCCAGCTGCTGCTGTACACTGTGGCATTACTGACTGGGCCTGCTAGGCACCCCCTGAAACAGCAGCATGAGATTTCAAATTTTCTTTTGGTCGGGGGTTTGTAAATCTGCATCACCTTTTAGGGTTTTTTTTAAATTTTATTTTCAGATTTTCTGAAATCTGTGCACTTGGGTTGCCAGCGATCTCCAGGAGACTGGAGGAGTGGGGACTGGGAACTCAGCAGAATGGCACCCCAGAACATCATGTACAGATGTGTAACTGGAAGTGTTGCCACTGTGTCTCAGAAGGCTTCAGAAGTCAAAGATGGTGAAGCTCTATGCAACATTCAGGCTTAAACTGAAGAAAGCTGGGAAAACCACTAGGCCATTCAGGTTTAACCTAGGTAGATCACATCCCTTATGAATATACAGTGGAGGTGAAGAACTGGTTTAAGGGGCTAGATTTGATAAACAGAATGCCAGAATGCATGACATTGTACAGGAGACAGCAATCACCGCCATCCCAAAGAAAAAGAAATGCAAGAAAGCAAAGTGGCTATCTGATGAGGCTTTACAAATAGCAGAGGAGAGAAGGAAAGCAAAAGGCAAAGGTGAAAAGGAAAGATCTACCCAACTGAATACAGGTTTCCAGAAAACAGCAAGGAGAGATAAGAAGGCCTTCCTGAATGAACAATACAAAGTAATAGAGGAAAACAATAGAATGAGAAGGACTAGAGATCTCTTCAAGAAAACTGGAGAAATCAAGGGAATGTTCCATGCAAAGCTGGCCATGATAAAGGACAAACACGGTAGGGACCTAACAGAAGCAGAAGAGATTAAGAAGAGATGGCAAGAATACACAGAAGAATTATAAAAGAAGGACCTCAATGTCCTTGACAACCACAACGGTGTGGTCACTGACCTTGAGCCAGACATCCTGGAGTGCAAAGTCAAATGGGCCTTAGAAAGCATTACTAATAACAAAGCTAGTGGAGGTTATGGTATCCCAAGCTGAGCTATTCAAAAAAAGATGAGGCTGTTAGTGCTGCACTCAATATGCCAGCAAATTTGGAAAACGCAACAGTGGACACAGGATTGGAAAAGGTCAGTTTACATTCCAATCCCAAAGAAGGGCAGTGCCAAGGAATATTCAAATTATAACACAATTGCACTCATTTCACATGTTAGCAAGGTCCTACAAGTTAGACTTCGGCAGTACGTAGATAGAGAAGTGCCAGAAGTACAAGCTGGGTTTCGAAGAGGTAGAGGAACTAGAGTTCAAATTGCCAACATTCGCTGGATTATGGAGAAAGCAAGGGAGTACCAGAAAAACATCTACTTCTGCTTCATTGACTACGCTAAAGCCTTTGATTGTGTGGATCACAACAAACTATGGCAAGTCCTCAAAGTGATAGAAGTACCAGACCACCTCACATGTCTCTTGAAAAACCTGTATAAGGGTCAAGAAGCGACAGTTAGAACCGGCTATGGAACAACTGATTGGTTTAGCATAGGAGAAGGGGTACGACAAGGATGTGTATTGTCCCCTTGCTTATTTAATTTATATGCAGAGTACATCCTGTGAAATGCCAGCCTGAATGATTCAGAAGCCGGAATTAAAATTGCTGGGAAAAACATCAACAACCTCAAATATACAGATGATACTACTCTAATGGCAGAAAGTGAATAGGACCTAAAGAGCCTCTTGCTCAGGGTGAAAGAGGAGAGCACAAAAGTTGGCTTGAAACTCAACATCAAAAAAACTAAGATCATGGCATCCAGACACATCACTCCTCGGCAAATAGAAGGGGAAGTACTGGAAGCAGTGACAGACTTCATGTTCCTGGGATCCAAGATCTGCAGATGGTGACTGCAGCCATGAAATTAAAAGACGCCTGGCTCCTTGGGAGGAAAGCTATGACAAACCTAGACAGCATAATGAAAAGTAGAGACATCATCCTGCCAACAAAAGTCCATATGGTCAAAACAATGGTATTCCCAGTAGTAATGTACGGCTGCGAGAGTTGGACCGTAAGGAAGGCCGAGCGCCAAAGAATAGATGCTTTCAAACTGTGGTGCTGAAGAAGACTCTTGAGAGTCCCCTGGACTGCAAGGAGATCAAATCAGTCAATCCTAAAAGATATCAACCCTGACTGTTCCCTGGAAGGCCAAACACTGAAGCTGAAACTCAAATACTTTGGCCATCAAATGAGAAGGGAGCTCTCACTGGAGAAGACCCTGATGCTGGGAAAGATTGAAAGTAAAAGAAGAAGGGGATGGCAAAAGATGTGGTGGTTAGACAGTGTTATCGATGCAACGAACATGAAATTAAGCAAACTCCGGAGGACAGCGGAAGACAAGAGGGCCTGGCATGATGTGGTCCATGGGGTCGCGAAGTCGGACTTGACTATGCGACTGAACAACAACAGTGTGCTTGCACACAAAAGCTCACACCTTGGATACCACTTTCTTGGTCTTACATACATTTTGGTGGTACATACAGAAACTATGAATGGTAGGCACCATTTGGAAGAGGCTTCCCTTCAATCATTCAGGAGAGAATAGCTCACCAAAATGCTTCTTCAGTTAAGATTGTTGCTTCAGCTATATGTAAATATATGCATATTTAATTGAAATATATAATATATATTAAAATGTATAATATTTTACATATTGGATGTATGTGAGGCAGCAGCTGTATCAAGAGCTGATATGCCAAAACAGCTATAAGTGAAAGCTGGGAAATGTTAATTTTAAAATCTGATCTCACCATAGTAATGAATTCAGTCTGAGGTTTTAGGCAACCTACTGTAGTATCAGCCCTCATTGGAGCACATTGGTTGCCTTGCAGGGCTGATGTTAGGATTATAGGGATAATGCCTTGCATGTGCAGAAGTACTATTATATGTCACAACTGTTATTATATTTCTTTTTCTTTCTTCCTTCAAGGAGCACAGAGAAGCATATATAGTTCTCCATTTTATCCTTACAACACCCAAGGTAGGTTAGGCTGAGAGTGATTGATCCAAGTTCATCCAGAGAGCTTCATAGTTAACTGGGGATTTGACCTTGGGTCTTCCCTGTCCTAGCCTAACCTCTCAAATCCCTACATCACACTGCCTCTCTCAATATTGCACACAGCAATGCTATACGCTAGCCACATTTTTCTGTCCTTTGCCCAGAGGTCATTTTGGGGGGGAACACGGGGAAACACAGTTCCCCCGGGTAAGGTGCGGGTGGGCGGGGCACACGATGAAGCCCTGTCCCCTGCTTCCGGCCGCCCCGCTTCCAGCCCTCATTCAGCCAGGAGGAGGCAGGAGAAGAGGGAGGGTAAGTTGCTTCCTCCCCGCCTCTCCCCACCCCTGCCTGCCTGGGGCCAGGGAGGGCCTTGGCGGGGCTTCCTCGCACTCCCGCCGGCCTTGCAGGTCCACCGCCGGGCCCCTGATGTCAGGGGGTGTGGCATATGCTAATGAGTTATGCTAATGAGTTCCCCTAGCTCTTTTTCTACGAAATGACCCCTGCCTTTGCCTCTAAATGTCCACTGAACCTTCTTAAAACCTGTGAACAAATTTGGAAAGTAATCTGTTGAAACGAGTGGGATTTATACCTAAGTTACTATGATTGTGGAGCTGCGGTGGCTCAAGTGGTTAAGACGCTGAACTGCAGGCTGTGGAAGGTCAGTAGTTCAGCGGTTCAAGACCCGGGTGCCGCAAGACAGGGTGAGCTCCTGTCTCTAGTTCCAGCTCCTGCCAACCTAGCAGTTCGAAAGCAAGAAATTGCAAGTAGATAAATAGGGACCACTTCGGTGGGAAGGTAACAGCGTTCCGTGCGCCTTGGTGTTTAGTCATGCCGGCCACATGACCACGGAAACGTCTTCGGACAGCGCTGGCTCTTCGGCTTTGAAACGGAGATGAGCACCGCAACCCTAGAGTCGGATTCGACTGGCTTTCGAGCAAGGGAACCTTTACCTTTACCTTACTATGATTAGAATCACAGAGTATATGGCTTCCAAGATTAAGTTCATTTGTTGGTCTCAAGTGATAGGATAAGGTGCATGGTAGCACTGAACAACATACTTCTGGCTTTCAGTGGTTCCTTTCCCCTGTAATTTGGAGGGTAGCCTTTTGTGGAAAAGGTAATAAACTTTCCCATCCTGCATTGTACACTGATGAAAACAGCATTTGGCTCATTGTCAGAAAGGCTGTGCCTTCCCACACCCCTAAACACACTGTCTCAAACAAGGTCAAATCAATATGTTTCATTATCAGGAATGCTTCTTTTTATGGACAGCCTCTCTGTCATTTTAACAGCTCCATAAGTGGCAGGAATCCACAGGTGACATTCTTCTGGGAATGGAGAAGACAGTGATGGTAAAAATTTCACCTTTGCTTTCAGCCTGTTACACAGCTTTTAAAAGTATATAAATCTGTATCTATAAAAAGGTGAGAACCCTATTTATAACATTATTGCTGTAGCCAACATTCTGCCAAACTCTGCATAAAAGGCATTGTGGGTAGTACAAGAGCAAAGGCAAGCATTTTTTTTCCCTGATGCAAAAAAGTGGTTTCTTTGGCTTTGTGCATTTCTGTGAATGCCTCTGCCTGCCATTCATGCTAAGAGCCATTGAAGGAGTCATGTATGTATAATGCATGAGATTTAAATACCTTACTGAAACAGACATAGCAAAATATTCCAACAAAATGGGGGCGGAGGGGTTAGGATGCATTTTCTAACAGTATGATTGGGTGTAACTCTGTTTAGGATGGCACTGTAAGTGAATCACAAATGGCAAACTCTTTTCCTAGCACTGGATAAAAAACTTACACTCCCCTCCATCTTGAGAGCTTACTAGGCAGGGTAATACAGGTGATACAAAGAACTTATTTTGGCTCTAGAAGGCCCAGCTTCAAATCCTGCCCTCAGCATAGGGAAAAATTACACCTTTTTGTTGATTCATATATGAAATGAAAATCAAGAGTTGTATATCAACTAGAGATGTTGGCAGCGTAAATGCAATAAAGTTTTCAGAGTACCTTACAAATAAATCCTTCAGTCCTATATTTGGAAGTATATGGCACTAAAATTAACAAGATTTACTTCCAAGCAATTACAGTTCTTGGCTGTGAGGCTGCAATTTATATTCACTTGGGAGTGAATCCCATTGTAATTATTGCAATGTCTTAGTAAATTTATGGGATTGGGCTGGATGAACAGACAGACACAGCAAGATTGTAAATATATTAAGTTAGAAGAAATACCGCTGATTTTAGTACGACTTTCTCCCTTGTAAGCATGTACAGGACTGCAGCCTTAAATCAGAAGCACGGGGAACTTAGCACCATGAATAATGAATCTATTTTCTTCACAGTTCCTTCAGGCTCTAGAGCAAGTGGCCCCAAGCCTGCAGGCACCTTTGGAATCTTAATACAGTGTGTGGGCGTAGACACAAAATGGGTGCTGCAGGAGGCAGAACCAGCAACAGAATAGCTGCCACAGCTTACTTTCAGTCACACAGTAAAGATCCTTGTGCTATGGAGGCAGCTGCTGCCAAAACAATATTTTTTAAAATCTGCACAGACAATCAAATGTCTAACAGCAAATGAGAACCATCGCTGGGCAAAAGTCCTACCTACTCTTAAAAAACACATTGCGGATTTTGGAAGCAGGAGAAAGCTTTATTACTATGATTCAGGCAATTTACAAAGAGCAAAAAGCAAGAGTTGCAGTTAATGGGGAATTATCAGAAAGTTTCAAGATTGAGAAAGGAACAAGGCAAGGCTGTCCACTATCTCCGTTATTATTTATCATGGTGTTGGAAGTGTTGAATGAAGCTATTAGAAAATAAAATAAAATAACAGGACTGCGAGTTAAGAAAGAGCAATATAAACTGTTGGCATTTGCAGATGATGTGGCATATATATTAGAGAATCCAGTGGAGGCGGCGGAGGTATTGATGGAGAATATTAAAGAATACGGAGAAGTGGCAGGGCTCAAAATAAATCCGGAGAAAACTAAAATCATAGTAAAAAACATGGAGGAGAAACAGAAAAAAGAGCTTCAAGGAGTAACAAGATGCCAGATAGTGAAGAAGACAAGATACCTAGGAATTACAGTTACAAATAAATGCAGTGATTTATACGAAGAAAACTATAAAGTGTTGTTAAAAAATACTAAACAGGACTTGGAGAAGTGGAAAAATTTACAACTGTCCTTGATGGGTAGGATGGCAGCAATAAAAATGAATATATTACCAAGATGGATGCTTTTATTTCAAACTATACCCATATTGCAGAATCAAGCATTATTCAGAGAATTGGACAAATTGACAACTAAGTTCATCTGGCAAGGAAAGAAGGCGAGAATAAGGTTAAAAATGTTGCAGGACGTGAAAGGGCGAGGCGGATTTGGAGTCCCAAATTGGCTTTTATATTATAGAGCGGCGGCTCTAGTTTGGATTAGAGAGTGGGTCACTCTCGAAGATACAAGATTGTTGCAAATCGAAGGACATGATTTGTTACTTGGATGGAATGCCTTTTTATGGTATGAGAAAGCAAAGTCCCAAAAGTATTTTAAACAGAACAGCATTGGTTGAGAGCCTCTTTACTTAAAGTTTGGGACGGAATCCATACAAATTTTTATATTAGAAGATCGAGACTAATAACACCATTAGAGGCCTTTACGCTGCCAAATGCTTATACAGGAGAAGAGACATTGAGGTATCAGGACATTCTGGATAGTAAGGACAATCTTAAACTACCGGAACATCTGTCCTGGTGGCAAAAAGCACAGCTGGAATCAATATATTTGAAGGACAAAAAAAGTGGGATTTAATTGTAAAATAACAGAACTGGAAAATGTTATGTTAACAGCAGATAGTAAAATGATAAAGAAAAAATATAAAATTTTGTTGGATGATACAATGGTAGATGAAATTGTGAAGAATAATATGATTGCATGGGCTCAGAATTTAGGGCATACTATAAATCTGGAAGATTGGGGGCAGATTTGGGTGGAAAATATTAAAATGACTAATGCTATAACATATAAAGAGAATATGTATAAGATGTTTTATAGATGGTATATTACACCTGATAGACTGGCTAAGCAAAATACTAACTGTTCTGCTAAATGCTGGAAATGTAAGAGTAAAAGGGGCACATTTTATCATACGTGGTGGCTATGCGATGTTACAAAAAAGTTTTGGAAATGGGTCCATAGTTTGATGGAGAAGATACTAAGAGCAAAGATTCCATCTACTCCAGAGGTCTTGCTGTTGAATATATTTCCAAAAGATTATGAAAAAGAGAATAGGTATTTGACTGTTTATATGACGACAGCTGCAAGAATTTTATATGCCAAATATTGGAAAACTATGGTGATACCAACAAAACAGGAGTTTGTGAATAAACTTTTTGAAACAGCAGAAAATGATAAACTGACTTTAGAAATGAGATTAAGCAAAGAGTGGACATTTCAAAAAACATGGAAAAAGTTTTATGATTGGTATAATGTAAGTACAATAGAAGATTAGGCAATTATGGCACAATGGACTTGAGAACACAGAAGACAGAAGAATGGAAAGAGATAGAACGTTTCTATTAATTAAGTAATTGGATATAAGCATATAATGTAACTGTACTCTTGGTATACATGTTATGTGTAGTAGAGTGTCTGTTTGTAGTGTGTAGATTTGTTTGTTGTAGATTATAAAAGAAAAATTAATAAAAGTGTACCTATGGGTACTTAAAAAACAACAACACAAAAACACTTGATGGGCTCCAGGAAACACACCAGTGGGCACCATGGGACCTGCAGGGCTACTGTTTTAGAGGGACAGGAAAAAAACCAACCAAGGCCCCGGTCACACAGGCCGGATATCATGGGGGAGAGGCGTGGCTGTTTGCCCCGGAGCAAACTACCGTGTGGCCGCCGGATCATACGTCCCGCCGACGTCCCATGGTTTGGGGGGAGGTGCCGATCATACGACAATCCTGTGGCGTGGCAAAGAAGCCGTGCGGCGCGATCACAGCAGCAATGGCTAGGCGCCGCTGCACTGGCAAACGGGGTTGTGTGTGTGTTTTTTTTAAACCAAAGTGTGCACATGCGCCATTGGGTGCTTGTGCACATCCCGTGGAGACTTGGGGGGGGGGGACCTTTTCGCCACGGTACATGGGCGGGCGCCGGATGCCACGACCTACCACCGGAAACGTGAGCAGACGCCCGCCCTTGCCCCATGGTTTCCGGAAACTAGTACCTCAGAGGTACTAGTTTTTTACAGCGCATCTTCAGCGGGAAGCCTCGGTTTAGCCACGGGAGCTCTACGCTTCCCAGATGCTGCGGTGTGGTTGCGCCTGGAAAATCCGCCTATCTTCCGTCTCTGTAGTGTGGCTAATGCTCCGTGTGACCACAGCCCAAACCAGGATTCCAAAATTGTAAATGAAGAATACAGATTTTGTCTTTAGTGGTTAGGCAGGGACAGCATTTCTCCTCATTATGTTTTTGCCAGCCTGATGGGTTTGGATATTTTAAGTTAAGCAAACTTATCTATGCAGATGGATTAGGAACAACGCATGTTTCTCCCATACTGTGTTACAGTACCCAAAGGTGTTGGTGGTGGTGTTACTTCATTTCGTACTTTTGGACTTTACTGATCTGGCAGTGACAAGAGGTCCATCAGGTTCTCTTGAAGTGTGGAGCTTCATTGCTGTAACAAAAGGATTGTTTTTAAATGAGGGGAATATCTGCACCCTTAAGATCAATCACCCTGTTGGATCAGCCCCAGTGGTCCACCCATTCCAGCATTCTGTTTCTTACAGTGGCCAATCAAATGATTCTGAAGAAGCTAATGAACGAAGCACGTGGCAATTGTCCTCAAAAGAGGTACAGTGATTTTGTCTATGGAGGTTAACAGTGCTGGTCAACAGGATCTCTTGGAAGACCCACAGACCAAAACTTTCTCCTCCTGCTGTCCTATAAAGTACTATTCAGAGGTATTTGGATTTGGAGATCCCATTTTGCCGTTAAGATCTCTCCTCCTTCATAACAAATTTTGAGTCCAGTGGCACTAAGACCAACAAAGGTTTTTTTCCTGGGTATAAGGTTTCATGTGTACGCACACCCTATACCCAGAATAAAACTTTGTTCGTCTTAAAGGTGCCACTAGACTCAAACTTTGATCTGCTGCTTCAGACCAACACGGCTACTCATCTGAATTTCTCCTCCTCCATTAATTTATCCAATTCCCTATTAAATCTCCCTAACCCATTGGCCACCCTACCACTGCATCCCGCGTAACCCTTTCCACGACTTTGCCATACGCATTTTTATAAGTTAGTATTTCTTCTTGTGCAGAAACTCCTCCTGCATGACCCTGCCGCGATTCCCGCCTCCTTTCCGCCTTTCAGGTCTGGAACCTTGCATAGCCGGAACCATTCTTTCTACTATTCGTGGTACCCGTTTCCGTACGAACTTTTTTTTTTTAACTTTCCGGGAATTTTTTTTCCCTGGTGGGGGCATGTTATGGCGACGAGAATAGTGTCAATCGCCTTGCTGTTTTCGCCGCTTATACTATGGTTGGTCGCCTGCTGGTGGCTGCGGCGACGCCACGGAACGAGGCGGTGTGACAGTAGGACGCTGTTAACTAAGGGACCGGGGCGGCGCGATAGCGATGACGCAGTGAGAGCTCTGTTTGTAACGGCGCACCCTGATGACGAAGCGATGTTCTTTGCGCCTAGCATCCTTAAACTGGCTCGAGCCAGGCTGTGGTTGTTTTGCGCGTCCACAGGTGAGGGGACAGCGATGCGAGGTTGCCTAGCAACCGTAACACCATATCCACCGCCAGGACGTCTCTGACGTCACGGTTGCTCGGCAACACTTTAAAGGCGGTGGTGCGCGATGCGTGACGTCACGGACGCGGCGCTTCCCCTAAGAATGTGGCCGTCCTCAGGATCTCGGACGCGCGTAGGGCGAGCTATGAGGTCGGCTCAAAGGGCGTCAAAGGCCCGGGTATGTCGTCAGTTGCAGCGCCTCAAGGCCCTTCAAGTATTATGGGGCTAGAGATTGGGAACTCTGACGTCACGTCGCACTGATCTTGCCTTATGCCTTAGTTCCCTTTTGTGCAGTGCAGAAAATAGCACCAAAAGCTATGTATCTGTCAATCATGATACCCACTGTGGTATATTTATTGTATATATGTATAAGTGTCACACCATACAGAATTAATTTGTGGAACTCTGCCACAGGATGGCCAATAGTTTGAGAGGCTTTAAAGTGACATTAGGAGAATTCCTGGAAAAGGAAGGTTCATCTATAGGTATCAGGTGTTATGATAGTGAAATGGAACCTCTGTGTTCAGGTGTTGTGTAATAATATAGGGTAGCCGTGCTTCTCTGCAGCAGAAGAGCTAGATTTGAGGCCAGGAGCACCTTAGAAACCAACTAGATTTTTGAAGCACTCATTTGAGCATTTGAGAATCAAAGCATTTGAGAATCAAATCAAAGCATTTGAGAATCAAATCAAAGCATTTGAGAATCAAAGCTCCCTTTGTCAGTGTAATAATTTAAAACAAAAGTCCAGTAGCACTTTAAAGACTAACACTGTTTATTCCAGCATGAGCTTTCATGAGTCAGAGCTCACATCTCCAGCTGCAGGGGTCATTTCGTAGAAAAAGAGCTAGGGGAACTCTTTAGCATAACTCATTAGCATATGCCACACCCCATGACATCAGCAGGTTGCGGGGCTTTGTCATCTGCCCCGCCCCCTGCACCTCACCCGGGGGAACTGTGTTCCCCCGCAATCCCCCCCAAAATGACCTCTGTCCAGCTGCCATTAAGAGGAGAAATCAGTTTCTGCTGTACAGGTGCAGTGTCCTATGAATGCCATTTGTTGGGGTCAGCAACGAGGGGAGGCTTGGCCTTTGGGCTCCTGGACCTGGACCTTCCACAGTGGAAAACAGTACAGTGGACTAGGACCCCTCTTGATTGGATTCAGCAGATCTCTTCTGATTTTCTGTAATGTACATAAATTTGTGCCTGACTGAAGGGTCCACAGAGCCATGAGACTAGATATAAATTTCCACAGAAAACCAATGGCTCCCTTTCCCCAACTTACTAGAATCCTTTGCAGCATAGAAGCCATTCAGGACACACCCGAAATTTAGATGCCTTTTGTCCACTCGTTCCATATGTGCTCACCCACTGAGCGCCTTTGGCATGATACCCATGTTTTTGGCTTCTATGTCTACCTTCTCCAAAGATCTCTTTAGGTGCTGTGAGATACATTGTACTTTACTGTACTGCCAATTTTTGAAAAGACAACGAAGTAGAAATGATGTAGCCGCCATGGTGTAGTGGTTACAGTGCTGGACTAGGACAAGCTCACTGGGTGACCTTGGGCCAACCACTCTTGCAGCTCAACTTACTTCACAGCATTGTGAGGATAAATTAAGAAGGAACAGCCATGTGGGCCACCCTTTGTCCTTTAAGAAAGGATGAAATAAAAATTAGGTAGATGGATATCATTGTCAGGGCTAGTGAGCAATAATCCAGCAGGGCTTTTTCGGTGGTGGCACCCTCCTGCTGGAAGTCTGATTGGACCCTTTTTTTGTACATCTTGGAGTGGCAACTAAAGATATATTTCTTTTCCAAAGCTTTTGTGAGCCACAGCTGGTTCTCCAATCACAGTAGCCATTTTATTCTCTCTCTAACAAAGATCTTGGATCTTCTGTGGTGTTTATAAACTATTTTTTGGGTATTTTCTTGGTTTGCTGCTTTGAACATTCTAACGTACAAACTGGGAAAGTGACACATTATATTAAAAAACTGATAAAGAATTTGCAAGGGAACATCATATGCCTATCTCACTGTGGCATATTGGGTGGCTTGTGCCAGTAATGAAAAAAGTAAAGCTGAGCCACCCACACACACAGTGGCAGTTTATACATAGGGAACTCCCCAGACACAGAGAAAAGTAGGATTTTACAAATTAGCACAATGCAAAAGAACAAAGCTACAAAAAATGACCTGGTGAGGACTAAGTATACTCCAGGAGTCATAGAATGTCAAGAAAGCAGTTGAGAGTCTGTTACAAGGAGATGGAGAATATTCCTCCTAACGGCTGTGAGAGTTTCTAGAAATACCCAGAGGAGGAAATTTGTGCGTGTGGTTTCTAAATCATCCACCACCACCGGCACTAGTCTCCAGGTTGTGCATGGTTGTTGACAAGGCAATAGGGGACTGAGAGGCAGGTCTGCATGACATCTGCAAGTACATTTTTACTTGTTCCTTGCAGGGTGTATAAAATGTGATATGCCAGCCTATCTACCTACCTCCTTCTTAACCCACCTGATAGCTCCACACCTTTATATTCCAGCAACACAGCAGTCAGTCTTTAAGGTGTCACCGAATTCTTCTGTTGCTTGCCACAACAAACAGCCGTGCAAGGTCTAGTGAAATGTGGGGACCTCCACTGTTATTCCCTTCTTGGCTCCATTATTTTATCCCTGGCTGCCAAATGTGTAGAGTTTTTCCACAGTGGGAAGAGCCTTGTTCTGTTCCAAACAGAGGGCAGAGGGCCTTGATATTGTCTTTGTGGTTTGCAGGGAACTACTACAATCATGGGACCATACGCAAGGAGGAGCTCCTGAAGAGCTGTGCAGTTCTTGGGATCTCTGCTTCCAATGTGACTGTCATCGACCACAGGTATCTCTCTACCTTTAAAGCACTGGCATTTTCTGACAGCACAATATTGCATACTTTTCTGTAGGTGACTGACATATTTTTCAAGCGAATCATGCAAGCCACAGCTTCCCATAGGGCTGTTTCTTGCCCCTGCTTGTATGTTGGGACAGTTGGTATTGGCATTTCTCCAGGATGAAAAGGCGGACCAAATTCACTGAGAGCAGGTCTTATCAGTAGTTACTGACAGTCATTATCAGCTAATGACGGTAATGTTTTTAATGAAAGCCAAGAACTAGTAGATCATTGCAATGTATATTATTGCAATATTATATCACATTGTATTATATTAGATCACATTGTATTTGTTATGTTATGTTATGTTATGTTATGTTATGTTATGTTATGTTATGTTATGTTATGTTATGAATGCTGTAGTGATCTAGCAATTCCTGGGGTTTTTTCAAGACAGCTACACAGATAATTGTCTCTGTGGAAACAGCCTTCACCTCCCACTAAGTCCAAAATAGTATGGTACATAAGTAACATCTGGGATCTATGACTAGACCTCCTTTACTTTACTGTGACCCTTCAGATGAAGCCAAGAATTTGCACTGGGGCTGTAGGGATTAACCCTTCCCTTCTTTATTTCCTTGACAGAAATCAGCCCCTGAGCTGCTGTTGGCCTCAGCAGGAGGGGAAAATGTTATCCTCCACATATCTGACTCACCTCCTTGGTGCTGCCTTTTAAGTACATGTCTCTTTGATGTTGATGGTCATAGAAAACCACATAAGATGCAGCACTGCCAAACAGCACACAACCAGCTCTTTGGGCCAGCACCAGGGCTCTCCTCGGTGGGGCTCGCAGCTGCCTTTGCTTCTCTGTGGACCACAGCAGGGGTGGGCAAAGTCAGTTGTGTTTCTCAGCAGGACACAGAAGGAGACGGGTGGGACATCTTCCCCATGCTTCTGCAGTCTGTACCCATAGCTGAGGGTTAAGCTGCCATCTTTTTGTGGGCCAACTCTTTTGCTTGTTTCACAGCAAGAAGAAGAGATAAAGGGGCCCTGCAGTGTTGTTGCTGGGTTGTTGTTGTTGTTTTTTTACAGAAGTAGCTGTGAAAGAATCCCTGCCCCCATACGCACGCACACACACTCATGTCCCAATGCCACTTGCACCTCAGATATTTTCACCGCCATCAGTTGGGCAAGGCAGGAGGAAGCAGCACTGATTGCACTCTGAATTGCAACATCTGGAGAGGATCCAAGCCTCAGCAGTCCTTTGGCTTCATTTGCAAGGCAGGTCAGAGATGGGAGGGGCCAGGGTGACAAGGCACGGGTGCGAGAGGATGCTGCTCCTGCTCTTAGTGGGCATTGGGAAAGACCGGGGTGTGTGTGTGTGTGACAGTATTAAGCAACAGTTTTGCACAGAAAGTAGGAGTTGAGTAGGGTGGCATTTTGCAGCTAGGAGCTCCAGATTCCATGCCGTCTGTGTGTGTTTGTGCGCAATGCACCATCAAGTTGTAGCCAACTTATGCTAACCCTGTAGGGCTTTCAAGGCAAGATAAGTTCAGAGGTGGTTTGTAGTTGCCTGCATCTGCAGAGCAGCCCTGGACTTCCAAGTGGTCTCCTAGCCAAATGCTGCCCAGAGAGCCAACCCTGCGTAGTTTCCAAGACCTGAAGAGAACAGGCCAGCCTTGGCTATCCATGTCAGGGCATGGTAGGCTTGCCAACCTCTAGGTGGCACCTGGAGATCTCCCACTATTACAATTGACCTCCAGACTACCAAGACCAGTCCCCCTGGAGAAAACGGCTGCTTTGGAGGGTGGACTCTATGCTGTTTTGTTGTTCAGTCGCACAGTCGAGTCCGACTCTTCGCGACCCCATGGACCAGATCACACCAGGCCTTCCGGTCTTCCGCCGTCCTCTGAAGTTTGCTCAATTTCATGTTCGTTGCATCGATGACACTGTCCAACCATCTCATCCTTTGCCCTCCCCGTCTTCTTTGACCTTCAGTCTTTCCCAGCATCAGGGTCTTCTTCAGTGAGTGCTCCCTTCTCATTTGGTGGCCAAAGTATTTGAGCTTCAGTTTCATTATCTGGCCTTCCAGGGAACAGTCAGGGTTGATTTCTTTTAGGGTTGACTGATTTGACCTTCTTGCAGTCCAAGGGACTCTCAAGAGTCTTCTCCAGCACCATAGTTCAAAAGAATCTATTCTTCGGCGCTCGGCCTATGCTGTTATATCCTGTTATATCCTGCTGAGGTCCCTCCCTTCCCCAAACCCACCTTCCCCAGGCTCCACCCCCAAAGTCTCCAGGTATTTCCCAATTCAGAGCTGGCAACCCTAGGACATGCTCTCTACACATGCAAATTAAGCCTGTTCCTGCCTAATCTATATATCTGTCTAGTATGCTCCTATCCTACCCTTCCTCTAAGGAACTCAGGGCAGTGTGTGTGGGTCCCCCTTCTCTATTTCATCTTCACTTTCACCTCATGAGATAGGTTTGGCTGAGAGAGAAAGACTGGTCCAAGGCCACCCTTCAAGCTTCGTTGCAGAGGGGAGATCTGAATACAGGTCTCCCAGATCCTCCTACAACCACTGACCTACCTGCTTGCATAAGTTCTCTTGTTCTACACAATCTAGTCATTCAGTTTTGCATAATTCTGCATCTAGTAGTCACAGGGAGAGGGAAGTTCAGCTTAAAGTTAGTGGGATTCGTCCACCCGTCTGACCCTAGCAGGAATTGTTCATACACGGAGGGCTAGAAGCTTGCTTCGCACCCCCCGCCACCATGAAAGCGGAAAATCTCACACACTCTGCAATGTTTCCCTAAGCAGTCCTCCAGCCTGCCTTCTGGCCTGTCAGGAGTACTATTTAACAATTCCCCCGATCCCTGCCATACTTATGATCACCACTGTTCTTGTTAGTTTCACACACAGTGGTTGGTGATACAGGCTTGGAATGCTTGCTAAAAAGCATGAACTCCCATGCTTTTAAAAAAGGAATAACTAGGTAAAACATATAAACTAGGTAAAACTATAAATGTTTCTAAAACTCCATTTTCTATTTATATGGGGGGGGGAGTGTAATCTTGAATATATCCAAGAGCCATCTTTTAAATCTTGGTAAGAATTTTATCCTCTCTCCCGGCCACTGAAGTCTGCATGTGAAATCTAATTCCCCTTTTAACCTCTAGATCAGGGGTGTCAAACATGCAGCCGGCGGGCCGGATCAGCTCCTCGGAGGGCTCCTATCTGGACTGCAAGGAACTGGCTGTCTCCTGCTTCTTTCTCCAGTTCTGCTGCTGCTGTGTCGCAACTTGCTTTACCAGACTCTCTCAATCGCACAGGAGAGATAGATAGGCAAACTTCTGTTCCCAGCACTGACTGAGACTCCTCCCCCTCCCCCTCCCAGAGGGAGAGAGGGAACAAGCCAGAGCTTGCTTCCTGGCCAGGCTGCCTCAATTGCACAGGAGACAAAGGCAAGCCTTTCTTCCCCTCCATTGGCTGAGGCTCCTCCCCTTATTTTGCACCCTAGGCGAGGATCCCTTCTGGCGCCCCCCCCCCCACCAATTTTCAAAAATAAATGCTCTGCCTCTGAGTCCCATCCCTTTCCCTATGGTGCCTTTGTAGGTGAGATTTGTTGGCCAGTGGTATACATTAGATTAACATTTGAAAGTATCTGTGTGTGACAGCATATACACAGTAGGACTTGTTAGCATGTTCACTGATGGAAGAAGCCAACTAACCTCTCATATCTCATATCCCAAAACTGCTTCTCAGTTGCAGGTAGTCCCAGAACTCATTTTGTGACATGTAAAAAGTCAGAATGGGAGGGTGGGTGGCCACTGGCTCTCTTAGGATGCCTCCACACATCCCTCCGCCCCCCCCCCCCCGGAAAAGAAAAAAATTTAGCCAAGCTGGCTGGGTTTC
>NW_015173128.1:1568142-1659036 GCF_001447785.1 Gekko japonicus
AGAGCGGGGCCATTCGCTGCGCTCCCCGACACGTGACCAGAGGAGCCGGCCGTGTCCTGCTGGATGGAGGGGAAAGCGCGGGGGGGGGTTGCCGGGGGGGGGGTCTTCTGGCTCTTGCCCGCTTTAGCCCAAGGAGAGGCGGATTATCGGACTGTCTGCAGCCGCGCCTCTCCTGCTCTGCTTCCCCCGCCCTCGTGGAAAGGCCTGGCAGCCGGGGGAGTCTTGGAAGGTGTCCCCCCCCTTCTCCAGGGAGAGCCCTGGAGGTGGAGGCAGCCGCAACTTCCTCGCCAAGCGAGAGGCGCAATAGGAGCCCCAGGAAGCCAGAGGGCAAGCCGCGCCAAGTGCGCCTTCTCCGCCGGGGAGGGTGGGGGGAGCACCCGAGCCCGCTGGCCTGCGCACCTTGCAGGGAGGGGGCACTTCCCCCCGGCCCCGCCGGCATGCGTGCTGCCGCCGCCAAACGAGCAGCGGCTTTGGGCAGGCTTGGGCGGGGGGTTGGCGGGGGGCAGCAGCAGGGCAGTTGGCGCCCTGCTAGTATCTCCGCCCTAGGCGAGATACTAGCAGGCCTAGTGACAGGGCCGGCCCTGCCTTCTCTGTCTCCTGCCTTGCTTTGCTCAGCTGCCTCAGTTGCACGGAAGAAATACAAAGCACCTTTAAAACCAACAAAGTTTTATTCAAGGTATGAGCTTTTGTGTGCCTTGCTACAGTGTGTGTTTTGTTCGGCTGGTTATGCCAAGGCTCTCCTGGGTGCAATTGGGTTCCCTCCCCCTTTTCACTGTATTCATGCCCTCATGATCCAGTCTTTCTCAGTAGGGAAGCGATGTGAACTATTTAGACGAGGAATAACAACAAGCCAGTGAGGTGGATTAGTCTGAGTGTATGTTTCTAGACCAAGTTCACCCAGCACGTTTCCTTTGTAGACTGGGGATTTTGAACCTAGATTTCCCAGATAGCAGGCTGATACTGACCACCATACATTGCTGTCTCTCTATTCTTGCACTGCCTCAAAGGAGTTATAGTTATTTCTCTGGGGAAGAGTATAGTTTTGTAGACAAACACATGCCCTCAGTCTGTGTTAGGATGCCTTCTCATGTTCTTGATCAGCACATAAAGCAATTTATGTACAAAAGGTTGCAATGCCCAGCCACTTCATGTTTTCCGCTGGGTCCTAGGCTCAGAACACTGAGCATGAGATTTCTGTAATGAATGTCAGTAAATCAAAAGTAAGTCTGCAGCTTACAGATGCACACCTGAACAGCATACTCAAGATTGCTACAGCACAGACATTTTGATGCAATAATTCAGAGCAAGAGGTCTCAGTTATCAGAGACTGTTAAATAAACAAAGTATTGTATGTTTTATTTAAAGTTTAAAAAATCTTTGTGTTTGTATCCTTTATGAAGTTTATATCTCCGCTACCTGGCATTACATATTATGACATGGTCCAGCCCAACAAGGTCTCATTTATGTCGGATCCAGCCCTCATAACAAATGAGTTCGACACCCCTGCTCTAGATGGAATAGAACCTGATATCAAGTTCATACAGACCTGCATGTGCCTAGGGACAAAACCACAGTGGGGCTGTGGGAGGCTGGTCCCCTGAAGGATAGTCCAGGCCTTTCCCATAAGTCTTTATGGGCTTCTTACTTAGGGAATTCTAAAAAAACACAAAACCATTATTTTGCACAGTTCTTCACTAAGAAGTGAATTTGCTCCCAACTTCTAGCATCCTGCAAAGGCACTAGAACAACTGGGTTGCCAGTCAGTCAGTCAGATTTTATCAACGCCCCACGGCCAGTATAAAAATAAATATTACAACAATCATGCGTAAGAAAGACAATAAAACAATAACATAATTAAAAATATTCAAAAAATTAATGCACAGATTTAAAGTTCTGATAGCACAGTTATGCATATCAAGTTCCCACTATTCCTTTAGAAACATAGATGGAACATCATTTTATCACTTGAGCACAAAGTTTTGCAATTTTCTTAGTAGTCTCTGTGTTCTCTTCAGAAAGAAATTTATTAACAGTCTCTTCCTCTGAGATTTCGGGACCTTTCGGTAATATCAGCAAAACAAAGGTCAGGCAAATTTCATTGTATATCGAGCAGTGAAATGCGACATGTGTTGTTGTCTCTATCACATCAGTGTTACAAGGACATACTCTCTCAGCTTGAGGGATTTTGTTATATCTCCCCTCAACAACTGCTGATGGCAATACTGGTAGCCTTGCAAGAGAAAAGGCTCTTCTTTGGTTAGCATTTTCCAGGCTGTATAAGTAAGAGGCCGGCTGGAGAAGATAACGTCTTTGAGGGGCAACAATGAAATTTGGTGCTTTGGAAATGTTGAATTGGCGTCCTGTGTCTTCCACTCTCTGCCTGAGGAGCTGGCTAGCTGTATCATAACTGGGGCGTGTGCTCCGAAATTTATCTACAACTTAATGATATGGTGCTAGGGTTGCTGGATCCCTCCCGGCCACTGCCGTGGGATGGGGTGGGCTTAGGGTTGCCAGATCCAGAATGGGAAACCTCTAGAGATTTGGGGATGGAACCTGGAGAGGACAGGGACCTCAATGGGATACAATGCCACAGAGTCCACCCTCCAAAGCATCCATTTTTTCCAGGGGAACTGATCTCTGTGGTCTGGAGATGAGCTGTAATTCCAGGCCCCGCCTGGAGGCTGGCATCCCTAATGGTACTAATGTTTAATACAACCGAGTAAGTTCAGACACACTGTCTCCCTTGGCTGTTCTGCTTTAATGTTCCCACCGCCCGAGTGTTCCCTTTGGCCCTCTAACCACCAAGCTTTCTGGCCGCGGGTCCGCATGCACCAAATATATCTACCCAGTACGTGTTATATAGCAAGGCATTTCCTGTTCAAGTCCAGAGATCATCGGACAGACACAATCACCCAACCGCTTCTCTTTTTTTCCGGCTTTTTGAGGTTCCTCTTCAGATGTTTCAAGAGACCTTTACTCCAGTGTGAGGTCACTTTTATGCTTGGCAATCACAGCAGCTGGGGGGGGGGAGGGATTCTCCCCACTCTCTTTCCTCTCCCTGATGGTACTGAGTAAAGTGGTGAAACTTCTGAAGCATTTCCCAAGAGGGGGGGAAGGCAGAGGACATAGCAGAGGGCTTTCGAAAGAGGAAACTCCTGATGGATGTTTGTCTCAACCGCCAGGAAAAATAAAAGACAACCGAAGGAACAGCCGCGGCCAGTGTTTAACCTGGTATACTGGTGAGGTTAGAGCAGCGTAGCAGAAAGGTGGAAGCTCCTGACAAACCACAAGTGATTACCAGGGGTGTGTACGGGTCGGCAGGCTAGCAAAATAAGTTTCTGGGCTAGCAATTTTAGTGGATTTATTTCCAAGGCTGTAGTAAGGCTCCGTTTCATTCAAATGAGAGGTGAAGGATAGGGTTGCCCGGTCTGGACTAGGAAATAACTGGAGATTTAGGGGGTGGAGCCTGAGGAGGGCGGGGTTTGGGGAGGGGAGGGACTTCAGTGGGATATGATGCCATAGAGTGCACCTTCCAAAGCAGCCGTTTTCTCCAGCTGAACAGATCCCTGTTGCCTAGAGATCAGTTGTAATCCCAGGAGATCTGTGTGAGTGTGTGTGTGTGCACGCGTGCCTGGAAGTCATGGTTGATGTCTGGCAACCCCTAGTGGGGCTTGGATGTTTCAGAGAGGTGGCTTGCTATTGCCTGCCTCTGAGTCCCTGCCCTGGAATTCCGAGGAGGAGATGATTTGTACCCCACCCTTCACTCGGAGTCTCAGAGCGGCTCACAAATTCCTTTCCCTTCCCCTCCCCACAGCAGACACCCTGTGAGGTAGGTGGGGCTGAGAGGGAAGAAGAGATTGGATTTATACCCTGCCCTTCACTCAGAGCGGTTTACAAATTCCTTTCCCTTCCCCTCCCCACAACAGACACCCTGTGAAGTAGGTGGGGTCGAGAGAGCTCTGACTGAGAACTGCTCTTTCAAGAACAGCTCTGAGAGGACTGTGACTGACCCAAGGTCACATAGCTGGCTGCATGTGGACTAGTGGGGAATCAAACCCTGTTCTCCAGATTAGAGTCTGCTGCTCTTAACCACTGCATCAAACTGAAGGTTGTCAAACCTGCCTGGATCCCAGCAGCCAGATCATGGGGCATTTTTAGTTGCTTGAAAGATTAATTTCAGCTTGAGTGGGGGAAGCGGGGAAAAGAACATGGTCCAATTGGCAACTGAAATTCAGTTTGAAGTAGTGAAGGAAGGGACTCTGGACAGCAGGAACAGGGCATTGCATGTTTTAAGTGAAGTCCGCAAACACTGTGGACTTACAGGAGATTCTTTGGGCAACATATTGGTTTTATCTTTCTTGCGCCACAAAAATCAAACCAACATGTTTTCTTTTTCATTTAACCAAAAATCATTGCAAAACTTCACAGATGGATACGATAAAATATTAGCCTGGGGAGCAGCCATGGCTTGCTGGGAGAGCACGCACTTTGCATGCAGGGAGCTGGGGGGACATCTTTGTTAGAGGCGGGAGTTTTGGTTTGTGTGTGTGTGTGTGTGTGTTTTGCTGTCAAGTCCCAGCTGACTCATGGCGACCCTGTAGGGCAGGGGTTTCAAACATACAGCCTGTGGTTGGAACTGGCCCGTTGAGGGCTTGTATCCGGCCCACAAGCAATTGGCTGTCTCCTGCTTCCTTCCCCAGGGCTGCTGCCACCACCACTTCACAGCTCGCTTTCACCTATCTCTGTCAGTTGCGGCGCAGGGAGAGATACAAAGCCAAGCCTCCTTCCCTCCATTGGCTGAGGTTTCCTTCCCCCTCTGCCTGACTGAGATGGAAAGGGAGGAGGAGGGAGGTGGAGGGAGAGAGAAAGAGAAAGAAAGCAAAGTTTGAGTCCAGTGGCACCTTTCAGACCAACAAAGTTTTATTCAAGGCATAAGCTTTCGTGTGCATGCACACTTCTTCAGAGAGTGAGGGAGGGAGGGGGGATTCTTCTGACAAGCACAGTTTAAATTGAGATGACCCTGCTCTGTTTACTTTGAGACTTGATCACACACACACGTTAAAAGGAAGGAAGGGGACACGGGAAAGAGATGTCTTGGGACAAGGGGAAAGGAGAATTTTTTAATTATTATTATTATTTTATCATTAACATTTTATTGGTAAATATTTAGTGACAATACAGAAAATTCAAATGTAAAAATCATTAACAGCATATATAGTGAACATCTGAAACGATGAATATTTGAGACAATACAATACAAATAAGATTAGAAGTGACAAAGTACGATAATTCTTTCGACATACTTTTAGAGAGAGTAGATATCCAGTACAGTGTACGTTAAATAAAACGTGTTCTGTCTATTGTTTTGAACAGTATTAGTAATTTTGCAGTTATATACCTTCTGCAATTGTAACTTTCAGTAAGCATACAAAATTGATGGTATCATTGAACAGGACAAAGGAAAAGGGGAATTAAAAGGAAATTATTTTGGCTTATCCTGAAAGGGTGTTTTTAGATTAGATTTCTCTGTGCCAAACTGGAATATTATTTTCTTTTAAAAGACCCTGATTAGGAATTACAACACTTGGATTGGATTCCATTGTTGAATGCCTGGAAGTAGATGGCTTAGTATTTAAAAACACATTTATGGTTCCATATGTTCCAGTTCAATACATCTCCCTCTCTCCCCTCCCATCTCGCTGGCTGCCTTTCTTCACATTGACACACACACCCCTTTGCTTTTTTAACGGTTTCATTATCATCACTAGCACTGGGTGGATTTTGCCCGGTCTGAAATCAACACATTATTTGACTTGAAGAGATCCAGCTCTCCAGTTCTAACAGATGATGAAGAAGAAAAAAGAAACCTAACAGCACAGCTTGCAATCTTAATTAGTGAAAAGGAGCAAGAGTAAAGTAGCACTTTAACAACTAACAAAATTTGTGGCAGGGCATGAGCTTTTGTGAGTCACTGCGCACTTCTTCAGATACAGTTAGAATGTATTCAAGATGGGTAGCCGTGTTAGTCTGTGTGTAGCAGCAGAAAAACGTCCAGGAGCACCTTAAAGACTAACAAAATTTGTGGCAGGGTATGAGTTTTCATGTGTCACTGCTCACTTCTTCATTCTAGATGTATCTGAAGTGAGCAGTGACTCATGAAAGCTCATACCCTGCCACAAATGTTGTTAGTCTTTAAGGTGCTACTGAGCTAGAATGTGAGTCCATCTGTCCTTATATCATGGAGAGTGGAGTAATTTCAGGTGCCAAATGGTAACAGCAGGCGTTGGTAAGGAGACAGGAAACCAAGGTCTCATTTCAGTCCAGGAGGATGCATTGTCTTGAGCTTCATTATCAGTTGCAGTTCAGCAGTCTCTATCTCTAATCTCTCTTTGAAATTATTTTGTAAGAGAACTGCTACTCTTAGGCCAGCAACTGAATGTCCTGGAAGGTTAAAATGTCCCCCCACTGTTTTTTGAATGTTGTGGTTTTTAATGTCAGACCTATGTCCATTTATTCTTTGCATCCTTCTAGACTGAACCCTCCTGGACCAAACTGAGATCTAGGTTTCCTGTCTCATTACCAATGCTGATATCTCCATGCCTACTACTCCTCTGCATATCACACCTAATCCAATCAAGCCTGCTATTGTCATTCACCTTCTGTTGTCATTCGGCATCTGAAATCACCGTTATAAAATTTATATTCTGGCACCTGGCATTACATTTTATACCACACATGGCCCTGCCCAACAAAGTGACATATGAGATCCAGCCCTCGCCACCTCTGCTTAGGTTTCCAGGGCAAGAAAGGCTCAGAGCTGCTTTGCCATTGCCTGCCCCTGTGTAGCGACCCTGGACTTCCTTGGTGGTCTCCCATCCAAATACTAACCGGGGCCGACCCTGCTTAGCTTCTGAGATCTGACCATAGGGTTGCCAAGTCAAAACAATCTTACCTGCGGGGGAGCCTCGCCGGGCTCTGGGAGCCATCCCTCGAGGCGCGCGTGTGCGTCGCCAGCACGTCACCGAAAGTGACGCGCGACGTCGATCACGTTGAAGGCGTGGCCCCGATCGTCGGAGGGAAAACCATAGAGTTTCCCCTCCAACGATCGGGGCCACGCCCTTGACGTGGTTGCGTCACCTCTGGTGACGCAGCCACGCTGTGCTTCGGGGGGCGGAGTTCCCCCCGGGGCCTGATTCCGTGGCGGCGGAAATTGGGCCTCCGAAGCGGGGGTTTACCCGCCCCACCCCCACCCCCACTTGGCAGCCCTATCTGACCCTCTGGGCAGGGGCTTGGGCTAGGACTGAGGAAAGCCAGGTGCATTTTATCGCTCAGCCATGTGGGTGCCCATGAGCCAATTACTCTTTCAGCCTTCCCTACCTCACCAGATTGTTGTGGAGGATTAAAAATGAGAAAGGGAGAGCCAAGGACTACATGCAGAGATTCTTGGAGGAAAGGGGGGATAAAAATTAGATTGATGGATAGCAGAAGATCCCAGGTTCAGTCTCCGCCAGCTCCAGTTAAAGTAGGGCAGCAGATGTTGGGGGGGGGGGCCTTCTCTGAGTCACTGCCAATTGGAGTGGATTATACCGAGCTAGATGGACCACAAGTCTGATTCCTTAAATGGCCTCTTCATATGTTCAGTGGGCTCGCAGCCAGCCCTAACCCACAATCAGCAGGTCACCTCTGCCGTCCGCAGCATTTCTCGGGGACAAGATTGATCTGAGCTTTCATGCCACTGCCAGGAAAAAAAGAGGTCATTCAGTACTGAGGTCCAAAGTTTATCTGACCTCTTCCAGAGTTTTCTATACTACAGGTCATTCAGACAGGCAGCTGTGGTTTCATGGCAATCCATGCTCGCCATCGTACCTGAAAAGGTCACGGCCTGGTAGAAGTCACACCCTCCGCTTGGATGGCTCAGCACCCTCTAATATCAAATAAGGACAGGTTTATTTCACAGGACTTGGGGGGAGTTTGCCCCTCCCCCCAAATCAGCAGGGAACACAGGAAGTGGTATCTCTTGTGATGCTGTGAAATGCCTTTCTCAGCCACACAGCTCCTCCGGTGCTCTGGTCTCAGCCTCCTGACACTGCTCTAGTGGGTGGAACCCGTGCGGTCTTCTAATCTGCTTTCTTGCAAGGCCTGAATGGGATGCTGCAAATAGACAGCTCATCAGCATTTGCTTCCCAGAAATCCCCACAGGAGGCTGGCTAAGGGGATGCCCTGTCTGGCTTTCTTTTTTCTGACGGAGATCCTGCTCTCTAATCCCCACTGCTCCATCCTTAAAGAAAGCAAGTACTCATTGGGTAGGCTAAAGGAAGCATTCTATTAAATGCTAAAGGCCGGGGCCAAGGATTTTGAAGCAAGGAATGAGTGTCAGCCTTCCTCATCTCTGCCTCTCCTGGCCATGCAACCTAACCTGTTCTGCTCATTCCCTCTCCCATTATTCCTTCCCTTCTTGGTGTGATCTCCAGGTAGAGTTTCCCGCTCCAGGTTGGGAAATTCCTGGAGATTTGGGGGGGGGGGAGCCTGGGGAGGGCAGCGTTTGTGGAAGATAAGGCGCTCAGCGGGCTATAATGCCACAGAGTCCACCCTCCAAGGAAGCCTGTTTCTCCAGCGGAACTGATCTCTGTTATCTGCAGATTGGTTGTAATTCTGGGAGCACTCCAGGTTCCACCTGGAGGTTGGAAATCCTACCCCCATGGACACTGCATGATTAACTTGTGAAATTCACCACCACAGGATGATTGCTGGTCCACACAACTTTAATGGGAGGATAGACAAATGAGGATTAATTTTTCTAGCTAAATAGAGCGGGGGTGTCAAACATGCAGCCCGGGGGCCAGATCAGGCCCCCAGAGGAGGGCTTCCATCAGGCCCGTGGTGGAACTGGCCATCTCCTGCTTCCAGTTCTGCTGCTGCATCATAGCTTGCTTCGCCAGACTCTCAATCGCTCAGCCATTTCATGTGTTAGCCTGGGTCCTAGACACAGAACTCTGAGCATGAGATTTTTGTGGTGAATGTCAATAAATCAAAAGTAGGTTTGCAGCTTACCGAGCTAATGTTTTAAGCATGTTTTCATTTTAAGTTAAAAAACCCCAATCTTTGTGTTTGTGTCCTTTATAAAGTTTATATCTCCGCTACCTGGCATTACCTTTTATGACACGCATGGCCCGGCCCAACAAGATCTCATTTATGTCAGATCCGGCCCTCGTAAGAAGTGAGCTTGACACCCCAGAAATAGAGGGAGACTACCTCTAATCATGAAATGCTGGACAGACAGATGTAGAGGGAGGCCTGTGACCATTTTGGCTCACCTGTGCCCTTCGCTGAGGGCATTTTGCAGGATGCGACCCTGCAGGGACTCTTGACCTGATCCAGCAGAGCACTTGCATTCAGGTGTACTCTTGTATTGCAGGGAGACCATTTGCTGGCTGGGAATGATTCTGTGTTAATAACAAGCCCTAAAAAGCTGAGCAGGTCGACCATGCCTCTGGCCGACAGCCAGTCTGCCTTGTCAGATTAAACACGAGATGCTTCCAAGGCCGCTTCCCGCCCGCCCCACAACTCCGCAAAGGATTATTAGCTCAAAGGAAAGGCTCCCTCGATCTCCTCCGCCTCCCCCTTTCCCAGTCAGCCTCTTTGGCTCCTGGCAACTGAACCTGGCCAAGGACTGCGGTTTGCAGCGACAGAGAGAAAGAGAATGATCTACATTGTGGCTTCCCAAGGATCAGGCCGGGCTGGGCCAGGTAGCCGCCAGGCAAAATAATAGTCAGGATCTGTGCCCGCGTGCCAGGCCAGGCACAACCGCTCGGGCCGCGAATAACATCCCAGCTGCTTCCAAGTTTCCATGACCTTTGAAACAATTTCTCTCAGTCCAAACAGGAGTCTGAAGCCCCATATAGATGTACAGATGCTTCCGTGAAGTAATTCCCTAGTGTGGCTTGGTTGTTCCCACCAGAGACTCCTCTTTGGCGTGGCGTGGCTGCGGGGAACGCCGGTTGGACGTTTGCGGTGGCAAGCCGAGCACCAGAGTCCTTGTTTCTCCCCCTCTGTGAGCCACAGCCGTCCTTCTACTAAGCTTACCAACCTCCAGGTGGAAACTCCAGAATTACAACTCGTCTCCAGACTCCGGACATCATTTCCCTCTCAGAAAATAAGAGCTTCAGAGGGTGGGCTCTGTGCCATTCTAACCCACAGAGATCCCTTCCCCATCCCCCCCACCCCCAGCTCCACCCTAGGGTTGGGAAATACCTAGAGATTTTGGGGGTGGGGCCTGAGTAGGGTAGGCTTTGGGGAGGGGAGGGACCTCAGTGGGGTATGATGCCATAGAATCCACCTCCCAAAGCATCCTGGAAATCAGTGGTCCTAGTGGGAGATCTCCAGCCTGGAGGTTGGCAACTCTGCCCCACCCCCACCCTTCTCAGGTCTGCCTTCAGCATTCCAGAGTTGGCAGCTCTAGACACAAACGACGCATTTGGCAACGGTGTGGCCTTTCCAGAAGAATTTCCCCATTCAACTTAAATAATCTAAATATTGAAATAGCACTAGCAAAATTTCAATAATGTTAGAAGAAGAAGAAGAAGAGTTGGTTTTATACCCTGCCCTTCACCACCTGAAGGAGTCTCAGAGCGGCTTACCGTCTCCTTCCCTTCCTCTCCCCACAACAGACACCCTGTGGGGTGGGGGGCAGTGTTCCCTCTAAGCTGAGTTAATGTGAGCTAGCTCACAGTTTTTTAGCCTCCAGCTCACACATTTTTGTCTTAGTTCAGGAAGGAGGGCTCCAGAGCAAACTGATTTATGCAGCAGCCAAATTGCTTGCTCACAACTTTAATGTCAGTAACTCACAAAGTAGAATTTTTGCTCACTAGACTCCACAGCTTAGAGGGAACATTGGTGGGTGGGGCTGAGAGAGCTCTGAGAGAACTGTAACTGACCAAAGGTCACCCAGCTGGCTTCATGTGGAGAAGTGGGGAATCAAACCCAGTTCTCCAGATTAGAGTCTGCTGCTCTTAACCACTACACGACACTGGCTCTCAGATACCAAGGATTTGGGTATGGTGGGATTTCACTGGAGAACAACTGAAGACCACAGTATTGGTGCTTCCTGCCAACATTTAAAAACAAATTTCCAGCTCCAGTGAACGGGGGTGGCTGGGGTATAGCGCTGCCAGCTTAGAGTTGGGAAATGCCTGGAGATTTTGGAGGTGGAACCTGGGGAGGCGGGGCTTGAGGAGGGACCTCGTTGGGATGTAACACCATAGAGTCTGTTGTGTACTGACCCGGCCATGTGCGCGATCCGGTTTCGGCCAGTTCCAAATGCGGCCAAGCGAAGGGCCTGAGCTTCGCTCCTAAACGCAATAGCCGGTCGGATCCTAGTTCCCTGCCAATCGGGAACCTAGGATCCAAGGGAATAAGCTAATCACTGTAAATAGACCATTCACGGGTGCTGGGTGTATGTGGGTGTGTTTTCCTTGGGACATATAAGCTGGCCTGCGAGCCGGCTACTTTGTCTTGTTCTTCTCCTAATAAAGTATGAGAGGTGAATTCACTAGTAAGTCTCAGTACTTTTCAGAGTCCACCCTCCAAAGCAGCCATTTTCTCCAGGGGAACTCGGTTGTAATTCCAGGAGCTCTCAGCTGTAGTCTGGCAACCCTACCGGTGCACTTCAGTGTCCGTGCTGGTCCCTGTCTAGCAAAACTAGAATTAATTATGCACCGTAAAATTAGACAGTCTCCTTGGTTTGCGTAATGTATGGGAGGCAGCAGAACCCAGCTTTTCTTGCAACAGGATTTGTGTCGGCAGAGAATATCAATTTCCCTGGATACAGTATATTAACCCCACTTATTGCAGTAAACTTGCTTTAATTTAATTCATTTAAAATGCTTTGTTCACTCAGTCTCGGCTAAACCTTCCAAGACATCTTGCGAAAATTAAAACAAGAGATATTATAATAATAATAGAAGGGGAAAATGGCAACCAAACAACAGCATGAAATCAGTGACAAAATCCCAGCCTAAAAGCTATCACATAAAGCTGTCGTTTCCCAAAGGCCGTGCCCTAAACCGCAAATATCAGAGTAGAGGAACAAAGCAATAAAACAGCACTGATCAAAACCATCAGAACCAAGCAGGCCTGAAGCAGAAACCGTTTTATTTGTCACTTAACACATAACAGATTCAGTACCAGGCAGATAGCGGCCATAAAGGGAGGTGCCCTCTGAGAGCCACAGTGGTGCAGAGGTTAGCCAGGGGAGACCTGAGTTTGAATCCACTTCCCTGCCATGAAGTTCACTTGGGCCACTAACTGTTTCAGCTAAGTCTCCCTCACAAGGGTGTTGTGAGAATAAAAAAGGGAGAGCCGCTTATATTCACCTTACCTGAGCACCTTGGAAGGAGGGCAGGATAAAAGCCTAATAAGAAGGGATGCCAACCTCCAGGTGTGATCTGGGCATTCCCCAGAATGACAGCTCATCCCCAGACCACAGAGATCAGTTCTCCCAGGGAAATCGGATGCTTTGGAGTGTGGACTCTCTGGCACTGTAGCTACTGAAGTCCCTGTTCTCCCCAGGCTGCATCCCTAAATCTCCAGGAATTCCCCAACACGGAGCTGGCAACCCTACTCCCCACCTCCTGCCAGTGGCCAGGGAAACCCGGCAACCCTAACTTATAAGGCAAGTTGTCAGAATCAAAAAGCTCTGTCCCTAATAGATAAGATCTGGACAGAAATAATAAAGGAAGATAGCTATAATGAGCACACTTGCCTTTTGGCTCTCCTTAGCTCGAGATGTTGATACAGACCCCTGTTTATAATGTGCCTGACTTCATCCTTTTTATTTCGGGGACCAGCAGCCAGCTAATTATTTTCTCTAGACCATAAAAATGATCTTCCAGGTCCAACAGTGACCCAATACATTTGGTGAGCTCCCCACCCCCACCCCCCTTTGGCATTTGATGTTCCATTGGCTGACATTGCTAAATGGGACCCTTTTTGGCTTTGTGGGGCCCGCTTGAAAGCATTTCTCTCCCCTTGATAGCATCATTCATTTCCTTGAATGTATGTTTTCAGCCAAAGAAAAACAAAGGAAGATGGGGAGAGGCGATAGGCACCTTTTCAGCTTTGGGGGGAGGAGGGAGAGGTATCCCTCTCAATCCTTCCCCTCCCCAAGGCCCTTTCAGTGGGGAACAGCTTTCAAAGCCCTGTGACAGGCCGATTTCTGATGCAAAAGAGGCCAGCCACTCCTGTGTCTGTTGGGGGCACAGCAGAGTTCAGCCTGTGGGGCTGGGAGCAAAGGTGACGGCAGGAGAGCAGACAGGAGACAAAAGGTGCTGTTGGAGCAGGGAGCAAGATGAATGCAGAAGTTCCCTCCTCCTCCTCCTCCTCCTCCTCCTCGGCCATGGGGTATAAACTCAATCTCTTCTTCTTCTTCTCCTCCTCCTCCTCCTCCTCCTCTCTTTTGTGCCACGGCTCCTCTTGACCTAAATCTGCTAGGCACGCTTATAAATTGTGCATAATTTCAACTGAGCCTTGCTGGATCAGACCCCAGGTACGTCTAGAATACCATTCTCTTCCCCACAGCGCCTAAGAAGATACGCCATTTCACCAGAAGGGAGGCAGAAGCTGAAGGCGCCCTTCAGCATTGCCCTCCCAGTATTCAAAGGGGCATGGCCGCTGAACGGGGAGGTTCCGTTAAGCCAGGAATCCCCAACCTTTTTGAGTCCATGGGCACCTTTGGAATTCCGGCACAGCATGGGGGGGGGGGGTGCCCGGCCCAAAAACACTTACCTGGAGGAGGTGAGATGATCTATGCCACTGATGGCGAACCTTTTAGAGACTGAGTGCCCAAACTGCGACCCAAAACCCACTTATTGATCACAAAGTGCCAACATGGCAATTTAACCTGAATACTGAGGTTTTACTTGAGAAAAAACAACCCCTACATTAACTTAAGCTGATCCAAACAAAGTAAGGAAAGCAATCCCAAATGCTTTCATTTACTTAAAGTTATTTGGCAGAGAATTGCACACTTTAATGATGGTCTGGGCCTGGCTGGGGCGATGGCACGCGTGCCCAAAGAGAGGGCTCTGAGTGCCACCTCTGGCACCCATGCCATAGGTTCGCCACCACTGATCTATGCAATGGCTGCTGCAGCGTACCTTCAGTCACACAGCGAAGATCCTTGTGCTGTGGTGACAGTTGCTGCGAAAGCAATGCTTTTAAAACTCCGCACACCCAATCACAACTCCAGTGGCCAATCTGGAACCTTGCTGGGCAAAAGGCCCACCTGGTCCGACCCACTTTCTAAAAACATTTGGCAGGCACCAGGGAGAGTGTTGGTGGGCGCCATGTTGGGGACCTCTGCATTATGCCATCTTTGCTAGTAGCCTAGGGTTGCCATCCCCCCAATGAGAGGGCAGGGTTTCCCCCTATTTGGGGGGGGCAATCCACCACCAGCCAACTGGCCGGCAAGGGGAGCCCCGCCCCCAAAGAGCCCCAACGTGCCCGGCACAATGATGCACTCTAGCATTTGGCTAAAAACTCTATGGTGACCACAGAATTTTTGGCCAAATGCTAGAGCATCCCCTTGCACAACATGCCCGGCACAATGATGTCACTTCTGGGTGATGTCATCGTGGCGCACACTCTTTGCACACACGCAAGAAGAAGAAGAAGAGATTGGATTTATACCCCGCCCTTCACTACCCCAAGGAGTCTCAGAGTGGCTTACAAACTCCTTTCCCTTCCCCTCCCCACAACAGACACCCTGTGGGGTAGGTGGGGCTGAGAGAGCTCTTTTCAGAACTGTCCTTGAGAGAGCAGCTCTGACAGAACTGTGGCTTGCCCAAGGTCATCCAGCAGGTGCAAGTGGAGGAGTGGGGAATCAAACCCGGTTCTCCCAGATTACACCAAACTGACATGGAGCCCCCCCCCCCCCCCCGGCAGAAGGTAAGCACCTGGCGACCCCGTAATAGCCATTGATAGACCTCTCCTCCATAAATGTGTCCAGGGTCCTAGTGAGGCCATCTAAGCCAATGACTGTGATTTCCACAAGTTTGCTGTGCAAAGAAGCCTGTTCTTCACCGCAAGGCAACAGTTACTGTAGCTGGATAGCTGAGAGAGACAGGTTGTGAATGAGAAAGGCTGGTTCAAACTTCACATCTGCAAGAACAGGCAGCCTCCAGCAAGACACTCCCAGCTCCAGCTGGGGTCACCTCTAAGGGGCTGCAGCGGGGACTGCCTAGGACAAGCTCCCCCCTCCCCCTCTCCAGCTTCACGCAGCTCCACTTCCCAAGATGCCAGTGATCGTCTGGGCAGTCAGTGGGCCCTGCACAAGCCTCACGGCCCCGGTGACTGGCGGCTTCTTTGTGCAAGTGCAGGCGATGGGCAAGAGCGACGCCATTTTTAAAAACCGACTTTGTGCAGCTTAGGCTGACTAAACCTTTGAGCGAGCTAAATTTAGTTAATGTGCAAAACAGGGTGGGAAAAAGCGGGTAAAAATGTTCCAGAACGTAGTTGATTAAACAAAGGTGGTTTTTAGAAAATAAGAGAAGTTGTTTTTGCAAAGCGCAAAAAGCATGTGAGCATTCCAAACGAAGGCAAAAAGAATGCATGCTTGGCAAATGCACTTGTATAAAAATCGAAGAGTCTAGGTTTTATAATCCGCAGACACCTACGCATGTCTAAAAGTTGTTTGTCACACTGTATAAAAACGAATGCTAATGCCTTATTTAGAAAGTCCTCAGGTTTTGTTGCCAAAGTCCACTTTATTGCAATAAAACTTTGTTTGCTCCTAAAATCTCCCTAGCTGTGTGCATCATTAAGTGCTAGCACGCCAAGCAACAAGCCCATGCAGCTAACACAGGGCTCTCCAAAGGGTGGGGCCCGAAGCAATCGCCCCCTTTTCTCCCTACCCAAGGATGGCTGTGCTGAGCTTATCCTCCCGTCTGCAGTGGCAACAAGGCTCCGTATTCTCCGTGGTACCCCCTTGCACCTGCTGCCCCATCCCCTGCCACTGGCAGACTTTTGCCAGCAGTACAAAAGAAAGAAAAATCTGCAGAATGTATATGGCTGTGGCATTACGACACTATAGCAAGACACCTGCGCTGAAAAGCTGGCAGAAACCTTCCTGTGGCAGAGGCAGCAGGTGATACCTTGGAGAGTGGGCCCTTGCGGAATCCCTGCGGCTGATGCAGGTGTCTCTCTGCCTTGTTGTAGCAACAATCCTTGCGGCCAGGGAATTGTCCACAGGTGGAAGCACGCCATGTTGGTCATAAGGCAGGTGATCGAATTATTTAATACCCCCTGGTATGTAAGTTTGCAAAAAAAAGTCATCCAGCCCACTTTTTCCTAGGGTTGCCAATGTCCAGGTGGTGGCTGGAGATCTCCCACTCTTATAACCAATCTCCAGGTGACAGAGATCAGTTCCCCTGGAGAAAACGGCTGCTTTGGGAGGTGGGCTCTATGGCCATTATACCCCACTGAAGCCCCTCCCCTCCCAAAACCCCGCCCTCCTCAGGCTCCGCCCCCTAAACCTCCAACTATTTTCCAACCCAGAGCTGGCAAGCTCAATTTCCCCCCCTGTTCATTTTGGTCTACACATATAGCCAAGCGTGGTGGTAGAATGGATTCTACCATTTCAGGCGGGGTGGGGCAACAATTTTGAATGCCTAAGCAAAACCCCTTGCAAAAAGCAAGTTTGCATTCTAGCTCCCAGCGCATGAGGGCTTTCAGAAATCACCCCCCCCGCCCGCCTGCAGAGTCCTGCCATCTGAAGCAGTGCAGTTCATTCTGCTGCCTCTTTCTGGAGCATGGATAGAGACACGTCCTGTGTGCCCAACAAGGAGGGGAAAAAATGAAAAATCCATTTTATGAAGCTTCCACGCCTGGTTACCCAGAGAGTGATGTCTGTTCACCCCGAGTTCCTTGCAAGTCTGCCCAGCCTGTACCCTTTGGTGTCAGCTTCAGTTGCAGGTTCAATCGTAAACTTCTTGATTCTCCCCCCCTTTTTTTTCTGCTGGTGCCCTAAGGGGTTAATGCCCCGCCAAACACAACTCGAGCTGGCAATGGGAGCAGGGCAGCCGAAGGATTTGATTGTGCAGGAAAGTAGGTCAGCGGGTTTTCATTATTGCACTCGGCAGACCAAATGTGGCTTTCATTTAGGAGTGAACTTGGCTGACTCCGCAGATGGTCAATTTCCTCTTCTCAGAATCCAGTCCTCAGCAGCAGCCCAGTACATGGGCCTAGTGTGGACATGAAGGCGGGCAAACATTTAACCGTACGGAGCAGGAGGTGGGGGGACAACGTTGCCTTCGGCTTCTGCCTGACTCCATCGTGTAAACAAAAAAAACTTGAAGGCTGCAGTACAAAGAGGACCGAGCGGTAATTTCCCCCTGTCCCGGGCCCACCCCCCTCTCCTGAGAACCAGCTTCAGAAGAGTTAAGAATGGCTGCTGACTTCAAGGGCTTGGCTGGACCACATTCTCGTGATCCAGATAGGTTGCTCCTGCTCAGAACGTGCCGTGCAAGAAACCTGCTGGCCTGGTTTCGGCTCCCCCATTTCTCTCTTCCTCCTCCAGCAGTTTCTAACAACTTGCCTACAAGTTAGAAGCTCAGTCCCTCTGCCTGGCCTGCTGCCCTCACTGAGCCTCTAAGTGAACTGGGGCCTAGCTTTCCATCTGGAATCTAGCTTTGCATGCTGGGAGCTGAAATGGTTAGCAAATCGGGGCTGGAGGGTAAACTCCCTCTCCCTTCCTGACAGAGGCCAGATCCAAAACAGGGCTGCACACGTATACACTTTCCCTTTTGCACGTGACTGGCAATCCATGAGTTTCCTCACATCTGTCTTTGTCCAGAGTTGATTCTTCTCTTTCTCTGTCCTTCCCCCAAAGAATTCAAGGAGCTGTGTCTCCACGGCAGTAATAGCAAGTGAAGTGGGAATGGTAGCTCTCTCCTCTTCCATTTTATCCTCACAACAACCCTGTGAAGTAGGTGAGGCCAAGAGGGAGAGTGACTCACCCCTCTTTTATGATTGTCTGCTAGGCACCTTACCAGCTTTTGTGAGTGCACTGTTCAATTTAAAACTTCCATTTCCTGGCAGGGGTTTTTACATACTTTTGAAACTGTAATCAACCTCTTCTTTTGACCATACTGGTGGGATTTCGCAGCGTTAAATCTGTTGCCTGTTTTGCATCGGTTGCATGAAAACAGCACGCCATATTCATTTATGACGTAAAAGAAACGGATAGGGAACGCCAGCAATTAAAAAACCTGAAAAATGGAAACGCTCACAGTGATCAAAAAGACACAAGAAAAGAGCACATTTAGACAGTCCCTGGGACATTCCTTCCCTTCCACTCCACCCCTCCCACGCATCTCCCCCCACACACACACACTGATCAGCCTTCTTGGAAGCAATTCAGGGAGTGATCTTTGGGGTGAGAAAAAAGGGTGTCATATAAACACAAGAGTGTCCCTAGTTTCATCTGTGAAATGTTCAATGTTTAGGAAAGCTCGTCGCGTTACGGCTTTAAGGTTGAACATTTTATTTCCCAGTGCATAGACTCTCATGTTTTTACAGACTCGAATACGATTTAACGGCTCTTTCAGCCCAGTAAAAACATCTCAACGGTGTGTTTAGCCAATTCCCTTCCACCCCCACCCGGTCTTGGCAAGGAAAATCCTAGAGCTTTTTTTAATATATTATGCAAACAGATTTTGGTTTGAAGAGCTGAACAAGACAAATTCAAAGCAGTACAGACAACAGGCAGGCAGGGGGGAACTTGCTTGCCAGCAATTCCTGGAAAGAGCGGTATTTCGGAACCGTTCCCCACATATGGGGATGTTTTAGAAGAGGGAGGGGGGGAAATGATCTTCATGGTTTAGCCTGGCCAACTTTGTACCTTGAGAGAACCTTTTCCCACAGAGATTGGCCTTCCAAGGGACTCCTGGGCATTGCAGAGGGCGCTGGAATTATGTTCTGGAAGTACACCCTTTTAGTATCAGGACAGCATTCCCGCAGGATTGCCCAGGGCAGCAGAAGATTAGTTGTGGTGGACAACATTTCTCTTGAAAAAAGTTCTCCAGTATTTCTGATCTTCTCTCTGAGGCACCCTGGGAACAGAACACAGATGGGAAACCACTGGTTTGACCCAAGGAAAATAATGGAAATGAAACGTCCACCACCAAGATTCGTTACACAATGTGAATTATTGCTGCCAACTCTTATTGTTTTAACAGTGCTTCAGAGGGTAGCGCTGTTGGCAGGGGTCATTTTGTAGAAAAAGAGGTGCAGGAGCTCATTAGCATAACTCATTAGCGTAACTTATTTGCATGTGCCACATCCCCTGACATCACCGGAAATGTGTCAGAAGGCAACACCCACCGCTCGGGCGCCACTGGACTGTTTTGGATTGCTAGGTATTGGGGGGGGGGGGGTGGGCAGATCTGCCCTTGCAAAGGAGGGAGAGCTTGTACCTGAATAAAACTTGGTCTTAAAGGTGCCACTGGACTGTTTTGAACCGGGGGGGCCGGCCAGAGCTCTGCAACTTACCTGGCTGCTTCTTGCTCTGACTGAGGGCTGCTGGGAGCAGGGGGCGGGGCTTGTTGCATCTGCCCGCCCCCTGGGCTCTTTACTGCCGGAGCTCCGCTCCTGTGCGCTCCTGCAGGAAATGACCCCTGGCTGTTGGTATGCAGTAGAACCGCTAGCTTCGCGACCAGTAGCACCTTGGAGAATCTGACAAAAAAGGCTTTGACTCTGGAAAGCTCATGCCCGAGAAATAACATTAGTCACTAAGGGGCTGTGTGTGTGTAAAGTTGTCAGAATCCTAGTTAAATCAGTTCTCAACACCACTCACTTCGAAGAAAGTTTAGTTTATTGAGACGTTGAAGAATACCATACCGAACACGAGCTTCATTAGGACTGAAGGTGAAAGCGCGGAGATTGCAGATATATTGTGTTCAAGCAAAGGCACTAAAGATCAGGACCCAATCACCCCACGGCATTTGCCCGCCAGAAATAACGGTCAACTACCCAGCCCCCCCACTAAGCACATACCCCTCTACAGAAATGAAGCAAAACAACAGGTCTCTGGGACACATCAAAGCATTTAGGAAAACGAAAGCATTTGGTTTTCACCAGGGCTATTTTTGGGCAGGAGTTCCGGCTGGCTCCCAAGTTGGCCACACCCAGCAGGAACTCATTAGCATAATAGGCCACACCCAACAGCAGACACTCATTAGGATTGGCTACATTAGGGGTGTGTGGCCTAACATGCAAAGGAGTTCCTGCTACAAAAAGGCCCTGGGTTTGGACAACAAACAAGGTAAACAGAATAACAAGCAAAAGGTGGGTGTGGCTGGATAACCACACTTCTGGTAACATGGGGGTGCGGCCTAATGTGCCAATGAGCTGTGCTGTCAGGGGTGTGGCCCAATATGCTAATGAGTTCCTGCTGTTGGGTGTGGCCTATTATGGTAATGAGTTCCTGCTGGGCTTTTTCTACAAAAAGAGCCCTGGTTTTCACACACTCTCTCCCCCTCCTCCTTCCTGTATGGCAGGTGAATTATAAAATCCATATTGAGCCTGACAAAAGTGCTGTCAAGCTGCAGCTGACTTATGGTGAACCCACAGGGTTTTCATGGCAAGAGACTATCGGAGGTGGTTTGCCACTGCCTGGCTCTGCGTAGCAACCCCGGTCTTCCTTGGTGGTCTCCCATCCAAGGACTAACCAGGGCCGACCCTGCTTAGCTTCCAAGATCTGATGAGATCAAGCTAGCCTGGGCCATCCATGTCAGGGCAGAGACTAACAGAGGTGGTTTGCCACTGCCTGCCTCTGCGTAGCAACCCTGGACTTCCTTGGTGGTCTCCCATCCAATTACTAATCAGAACTGACCCTGCTTAGCTTCCTAAATCTGACGAGTTCAGGGTAGACTCAAATCTAGCTGTCTTGACAAGGATAGTTCTTAATATTGAGTTCAGACACCTTGAGGTTACTATGGCTGCATCCAGAAAAGTGTGGGGAAATGCACCCTCTCCAGCAGCAAGTGGCATAGGAAGGGGCAGGAATGGTGTCCATACTCCCTATATAACTCACTGCAGCCCCACCCTGTCCCGCCCTCTTTTGCTCCATCACACCTTTTGCAAAAGCACAGATGCAAAGCGATTGCACTGGGACCTCACCCATAGCCCAGAACCCCCTCTGGCCTTTCGCTTCCCTTTCCTGACTGAACAGCGCTGTAGTGTTGCAGAGCAGCTAGCAAAGAGATGGGGAAGAGCCCTTCAAAGGGCTAAAGGGGGGGGGGAGAGGATAATGCCTGGCAACAAAGGTCCTTTCTGTACTAGACCTTAAATACTGGTTCCCCCGAACTTACATTCTACACTACATGTGAGTTCACCCCTGTAAACATCTCGGGGTATTTTTTGTTTCCACATTACATTGAGGTCACCCCTGTTTTGCCCCACACTTGTCCCGGAATAAACGGATGCTGTTATAACCAGGGATAAATGCAAGGGATTGTGTCGCGAGTTGAAATCTGATAAAACCAGGGATGAGATGCAAGTGCGGAAAGGACCAAACTGGCCTGAACAGTCTTGGTGGTGCACTGAGTAGCCAGTGCCTGCTCCTGGGGCCGGGGGAATGACCTTCCCCAATTAACGATAGCTTTCTGCAGAGGCCTTTGAGGGTTCCCATAAATAAAATTGTCCTGTGGCGATGGTTGTGGTGTAAGAATAGCTCTAATTTGGAGTCTCTGTATGAATTTAGGTTTAATCGTCACAAAAACATTCTGTCTATGTAGGCTCCGCCTCAGCTAGAGGCTAGCGCAAGGACTATCTGAGCTGGGAGGGGGAAGCCAGTTTAGTGTAGTGGTTAAGAGTGGCAGACTCTAATCTGGAGAACCAGGTTTGATTCCCCACTCCTTCCCATGCAGCCAGATGGGTGACCTTGGGTCAGTCACAGTTCTCTCAGAGCTCTCTCAGCCTCACCTACCTCACAGGGTGTCTGTTGTGGTGAGCGGAAGGGAAGGTGATTGTAACCTGCTCTGAGACTCCTTCGGGTAGTGAAAAGTGGGTTATAAAAGCAATCTTCTTCTGGGGGGGGTGCATTCCCTGGTGCAACTGTGTTGACCATCTCGTCTCTCTGCGGGGCCTGTGCCGTCAGTCCAAATCTCTGTGCACTTTGGTGCTTTTAGCCATGAACTGAGGTGACCTCTTGTCTGCACTTTGGACAGCAGAGGAAGCCCCTTCCAGTTCTCCCCAGAAATTCAGCAGTGCATCTTCCCAGAGCCTGTAAAAGGCCACTGGAACCGTGACACCTAATAAGGGCAAGACAGACGTTAGGTCTTGAAAGTTCAGAGTGCACAGAGAGAACATAAGAACATAAGAGAAGCCAATGTTGGATCAGGCCAATGGCCCATCCAGTCCAACACTCTGTATCACACAGTACCCAGAAATACCAGGTGCCATCAGGAGGTCCACCAGTGGGGCCAGGACATTAGAAGCCCTCCCACTGTTGACCCCCCCAAGCACCAAGATGACAGAGCATCGCTTGCCCCAGAGTCCCTATCTATACCTTGTGGCTAATAGCCACTGATGGACCTCTGCTCCATATGCTTATCTAATTCCCTTTTGAAGCCGTCCATGCTTGTAGCCGCCACCACTTCCCGTGGCAGTGAATTCCAAGTGTTAATCACTCTTTGCCCTGGGCACGGAAGACATACTCCCGACCGGAAAACAAGCAGTTACCCAAATAGAATCTGAAAAGGTGCTCCAAACCATCCCTAGCTTTGCCTCCCGTGCGGATTCTTCAGCAAGATTCTGGGCTCTGCAAAGTGAAATTCTGTGCCCCACGCACAAATAGTTATGCTGCTGGGAATCGCAAGGCTGCTTTCGATCAAGGTCTGGGACCCCCTCCGCTTTCCCTCCCGTCTCTGGCCCTACAAAATTGTCATCACTCAGCTAAGACTTGATGGCACATTCCCCCACCAGAGTTCGAATGAAGGCTGCACCTTCCGATTGCAGAATTTAGCCTCTCTTAGTAAGAAACGTAATTTTGTTTCTAAGGCCGGATACATGCCCAGCCTCCTGCTCTCTCTAAGCAGTGCCAAAGCAGATGGGAGGGGGGCAATGTGCCAAAGGGCCATCAGCCTTCTATTGGTTATTCCTTTGTTCCCCGCCAAGAGTTTGGGATGACACCCACGGCCTTCCTCCCTTCTGTCTTCATAAGAGCCCTCCCGTGGGGCAGGTTATGCCACCCTGAGGAGATTCCAAGTGCTCGGCCGACTCTTTCTTAGCAAGAGTCTCTTCCCTCCGGACACCAGCCACCTTCGGTGTCACTTCTTCCCCTCAACATTCTTAAAGTTGTTGACACACACCCGTCCCCAATCCCCCTGGAAAACTACAGTTCCCAGGTGCCCCTGCCACACAGGGATAGTTGCAACTCCTTTGCGGAATTGGTTTCTTTTTAATAGCAGGCAGTGCAAGATGCTTTGGTTGGGAAATGTGAATGTTGACTCTCCGACCCTTCCTTGCTTGGCTTTTGAAGGGCTGCCAGGCGCTGCCCTCCCTCTCTTCCCCCCTCCCCCCATGTGACTAGTATAAACAGCTCTTGCGAAAGGCCGCCTGTCAGAACTTAGAGGCTTGCTAGTGGGCCAAAGTTGAAGAGGGGCATCCCAGGGTCCCTGCAGCAAGGGAAGCACTGAATGCTGGAGCCGTCTCCGAGGTTACTTGGGAGCGAGGGGGGGAGCCAGTTCCTCCAGCAAAGCCTTTGGGGTTGCATCGTGTTTGCCTTAGAGGAGGAGGAAGGGGCAGGCCAAGTGGCAGAAGCACAAGCGGGCTTTCAAGGAGAGCAAAAGAAGCAGATTGGATTTAGATCAGGGAGACTTGGGTTCAAGTCCCCGGAGCTTAAGAAGAGCCCTGCTGGTTCAAGCAAGAGGTTTCTCCAGGATCCCGATTCCAACTGTGGCCAGCCAGATGCCTCCACAGAACAAACAAGCAAGGCATGAAGGCCCCCCCCAACATACATACACATTGAGGATTGTGCGTGTGCGTGTATCTGAAGAAGTGTGCATGCACACGAAAGCTCATACCTTTAATTTAACTTTGTGACTGTGAACAATCAATCTGGGAGCAGGCTATAATGCTCTGGCTAAAACTTCATTACAACCAGGGCAGGAACGCACAGGAAAGGAGTTCCAGCTGGCTCCTGAGTTGGCCACGCCCAGCAGGAACTCATTAGCATAATAGGCCACACCCAACAGCAGAAACTCATTAGGATTGGCTACATTAGGGGTGTGTGGCCTAACATGCAAAGAAGTTCCTGCTACAAAAAAAGCTCTAGGTTTTGACAACAAACAAGGTAAACAGATGACCACACTTCTGGTAACATGTGAGTGCGGCCTAATATGCTAATGAGTGGTGCTGTCAGAGGTGTGGCTCAATATGCTAATGAGTTTCTGCTACTGGGTGTGGCCTATTATGCTACAAAAAAAGCCCTGATTACAACCCAAAGGGTTTAATACCTTACTTTTTAACCTCGGATCCTTACCCTGCCTGGTCCACACAAATTCTAATAAATGAAATCAGATTGGCCTATTCCCAGAAGATCTCTTCTATGGAAGCCTATACAAGGCAAGAACAGCTGTCGTGCAGAGGCTTCGTGATATTGAATCACAAAATGAAGACGCTTTGCTACCTGAGAACTACAGAAACATAAAATCTTGGCCAAATTTTACTGTTGCCCCTTGTTTAGATAACATTACCTATGAACCCTATAGATGGGCCTTTTCCAGAGCCCATTTTGAGGCACTCCCTTCCGCTGTACTGCAAGGTAAATTCACTCGAGTCCCAATGCATGAACGCATATGCCCATGCATGGCTAATATGGCGGAATCAGTTACTCATGTCCTCCTGTTCTGCAGATTCTATCAGGAGGAACGAGACCATCTTATACTACCCCTTCTGTCTGGATTTAGCCCTCTGCAGTCTTATCTTGACTTTAGGCCAGAAGTCCTTCCTAAATTCCTCTTAGAAGACGTTCAGAGCTCAGTGACTTACGCTGTGGCAAAATTTTGTTGCTTAGCTATTAGGAAGCATAAACTTATTTTAGCTGAAAAAATTGTATGATTCTCTTATATTAACACTATTTTACTTTACTAATTTTATTAACTCTCTCCTGTTAATGTTTTTATATTATTCCCATGTTATTACTGTTTTAATCCCTTTTATATCAGAATTGTACTGTTTTACTGGCTCCTGCCACAATAAATTAGACTGAATTGAATTGAATTTAACTTTGTTGGTCTTAAAGGTGCCACTGGATCTATCAAACTTTGTTGGTCTTAAAGGTGCCACTGGATCTATCAAACTTTGTTCTACACTCTAGCCTTGTTCACATGTTACAATGAACGGGCGTACAATCTGTGTACAGTGTGCACTTGATTTTTCTTTAAACTGAGTAATTCTGTTACATTCAATGCACGTCCAGCTGAATGTGTGGTTGAAACCACACGTGATCCAGGCCCTGGTCCCCAGGTGAACACATGCTTGTGCTTTATTTCAAACAGAAATACCCACCTGCATGCAGGATGTACATGCGTTCGTGGTGACATGTGAACAAAGCTAGTGCTGCCCCTGGAAATGGGTATTTAAAGTACACAGCCTCCATTTAGCAATAGTGACTAATAGCTGCTACTAAAATGGGTTATTTTCCTCCCAAAAAAGAATTTAGATGCATTCATGGAGAATTGGCCTGTTCATGGCTGTTTGCTGAAATAAGTTACCTCTGGTAAGATTTGTGGCCACTGTTCGAACCAGAATGCTGGACAAGACAGGCTTTTGGTCACATCCAGTGGGACATTCCTCACATTCCCTTCAGACCTATACAAAGGAAAGTAGATTCCCCCACCAGCTCAGATAGAAGAAGAGGAAGAGGAAGAGATTGGATTTATACCCCACCCTTCACTTGGAGTCTCAGAGCGGCTTACAAACTCCTTTCCTTTTCCCTCCCCACCACAGACACCCTGTGAGGTAGGTGGGGCTGAGAGAGCTCTTTTGAGAACTGCCCTTGAGAGAACAGCTCTGAGAGAACTGTGACTGACCCAAGGCCACACCAGCAGCTGCATGTGGAGGAGTGGGGAATCAAACGCGGTTCTCCCAGATTAGAGTCCGCGCGCCTAACCACTACACCAAACTGGCTTTCTGTGCATTGCACATTGCTTGTAATATGGTATATTTGTGTATTTGTATTGTTTTGAAAAGTATTCTAACCTGTCTTAGAGATCTGTGTTAGGATAGAGGGCCAGGATATAAACCTTTTAAGTAAACACTTGCATAATTTAGAGGAAAGAAAGAAGAAAGAGTTAAGTCTGGAGGGCAAGCATTGGGTATCAACAAAAGAAAGTATATGTATTAATCTGAAAAATTCACTGCCACAGAATGGCTACGCGTTTAGATTACAATAGGCAAATTCAGATGGGAGGAGGAGAGGTTTATTGTTGGCTATTAGTCACGCTGGCTGGATGAGACCCCCATGTTTGGAGGCAGGCACTCTACTTTTGAACGCCAGTTACTGGGAAGCAGCAACGGGGGAAACTTTGGCTTTGCCTGTGGACGTTCCATGGCATCTTGGTTGTCCTCCGAGGGAAATGGAATGCTAGACTAGATTGGTCCATGCCAGCGTGGCTGTTGTTACGGAGGTCTTGAATTTCCATGTGGTGTCAGGGAGACTTCCTGTCACTTCCCTGTCTTTGCAGTGGGGATGGGGTTGCTCTCCCTTAAGAGACTCCCCCCCCCCACATGTCCCTTTTATTCTGTGGAACTGTGGGTAATTCACAGTGTGCTGCCTGTGTGGTGTTCTTATGCAGGGGACGTGGTGTACCATCCAGCCTGGTGGTTAAAAAAAGAAGGGGGAAAAGCAACTTGGAAAAGAAGACACTGAATTGCTGTTCCTTCTAACCGTCCGCCAGCATCTCCTGTGCCAGGAGGGTGGATTTCCTTCCTGGCACAGTGAAAGCTGGAAGGCTGGACCTGCAGCTCCTGGATCTGCCACCCCAGCTCTTCCCCTCTGCTAACAGGACTCCGAGCCAATCTAGATGTTTGCTTTTCTAAAGAGTTGGATCCGAGTAACCCGCCGCCACATGGCAGCCACAGGGAGAGCCCATTTGGGTTCAGAGCAGCACCGTGAGCTGTTTTCTGCACCAAAACAGTGCTGGAGGGGAGTTGTTTCCCTGTTTCTCCTGCTCCGTGTGCACAGAATACTCCAGGTGGAACAGTAAAAGTTGGGGAAATAACTCCCCCCCCCCCCAGCGCTGTTTCAGCCCAGAAAATGGCTGGGGCAGCAGGGAGACAGGGGGCCTTCTTCCCCCTGTGGAGGTGTTCAGCGCCCAAGCCGGCTCTGCTTTGCTTTTTAATAGGGTTGCCATCCCCCTGATGGGGCCAGGGAATCTCACGATTTTGGGGGGGCCCAATCCGCCACAGCTCAGCTGGCCGGCAGGGAAAGCCCCGCCCCCGGGAAGCCCCCTCTCGGCACCGCCAGCACGGTGACATCACCCAGGAGTGATGTTATCACATTTCCAACATCAGGGGCGATGCCCTAGGTTTTGGGCAAAACTCCATGGTTTTGAGGCCCCAAAACCATAGAGTTTTGCCCAAAACCTAGAGCGTCACCCCCAACGTTGGAAATGCAGTGACATCACTTCCAGGCGACGTTATCGTGGTGCACGCACCAGAAGAATGGTAGGAATGATCGGGAGTCCCCCTGCCAGCAGCCAGGTAACCCCACTTTTTACTAGCCATTCCCCACAGCTCCTGTATGGCGGTGCGGAACCCAAGTTGGGGAATCTGGACCCAACTCTTAAAAAAAGGCATCTAGTTTGGCCTCCAGTCACCATTCTACGTGCTATAACCCGGAGAACATGGAAGGAAAGCCCAGCTGGATCAGGGATGTTGGGGGTGGGGAGTGAGTCAGTTTAGCCCAGTATCCTGTTTCCAAGCACGGCCAGCCAGGTGTTTCTGTGCAACCTGTAAGCGGGACATGAAGAAGACGAGAAGAAGAAGAGGAGATTGGATTCATACCCCGCCCTTCACTACCCAAAAGGTGTCTCAGAGCGGCTTACAAACTCCTTTCCCTTCCCCTCCCCACAACAGACACCCTCTGAGGTAGGTGGGGCTGAGAGAGCTCTTGACAGAAACTGCTCTTTTTCAAGGACAGCTGTGCCAGAGCTACGGCTTGCCCAAGGTCATCCAGCCAGGTGCAAGTGGAGGAGCAGGGAATCAAACCCGGTTCTCCCAGATTAGAGTCACCAGTCCTAGGATCACCAGCTCCAGGTTGGGAAATTCCTGGAGACTTATGGGGAGGGTGGGATTTGGGGATGGAAGAGAACTCAGCCAGGTATAATGCCGCAGACCCCACCCTCCAAAGCATCTGTTTTCTCTGGGGGAACTGAGCTCAATCATCTGGAGAGCCATTGTAATGCCAGGTATTCTCCAGGCCTCACCTGGAGGCTGGCAACCCTGACCAGCCCCATTCCCTGAGACTGGCCCCCAAGCAACTGGCAAACTGAGGCAACTTCTACTGGTACAACTCGTGTCCAAAATGAAGAAAACGCAAGCTTCCAAGACACAGACGTGTGAAACCATTCTTTCCCCTACCCCAAGCAGGGCAGCTCTCTGGCAGGCCGGAGTTAACCAGGAAGTAATAGGGCCAGGGCAGCCTCTGTTTCCACTTCCTGTTAAAAGCCCTGTGGGCCCCGCTAGGAAAGCCCAGCTTAGACAGTCATCCTGGGCACTGGGTGGGGCTTTCAGTCTCCAGGTGATGGCTGGAGATCTCCCAGAATCACCGCTGGTCTCCAGGTTAGAGATCAGTTCCCCCCGGAGAAAACGGCTGCTTTGGAAGGTGGACTCTATGGCAGTGTGCCCCACTGAGGTCCCTCCCCTCTCCAAACCCCGCCCTTCCCAGGCTCCACCCCCAAAATCTCCAGGAATTTCCCAGGCCAGACCTGTTGACCCTAGACTGGTCCGGTCTTCCCACTTACCTGGGCAGAGCTGGCTCCAGACGTTTGGACAAGACAAGATGTAGCCAGGATGTGTCCAAGGGATGCGCCACTCACCTGGACCTCCACTTTGCTTCACGTAAGACTTTTTTTAAAAAAGCATACTTTTTATCTGTGTCTTGTAGAAAACTCTGAAGAACGGGAAATTGTTTTCAGTAACGTTCTGGATTTAAAAAAAATAACAATAGCATGGCAAGATTCCTCAAGGGGAAAAGGGGGTACCTTAAAGCTGTGCATGGATTGGGCTCCCACAGCTGTCGCCTGCCAATGAGGAGGGTCCAGTCAGTGCCACTGAGAACATTTGTAGCCCCACCAGGTTAGGAAGCCTGGCTGTGGCCCTGGGACAAAGCACCGGCCTCCAGTTTGCCTGCATCGCAAAGAGGCAGGCCGGGCGAACCGGCGAAGTCTCTTACATGACCTTTTACCTCCTTGGGTCTTCCATGCAAAGTGAGCAGAGCAGCATGGCTGGAGGGGCGGCAGCAGGCAGGTCTGGAGGCCCAGCCAACGTTCCGCCTCACCTCCCTTGGGAGCCGGCCCGGGCCTGCACCACAGCCTTCAAGAACAAATGCGGCTCTCCCAACGGTGCCAGAGCCCTGGTTTTCCAGACTAGCTTGTGCTCCTTCGGGTTTCAGTTCACCCAGACCATTCCCACAGCAGTGAAATTCCCCGCATTGACATTTTTAAAACTGCGCGTTGCGTGAAATTTTCCGCAGTAGATTTTTCCTCACCAGGCGCAAACCCGATTTTTTCTCCTCCTTACCCTGAGTTTTCAGAACTCGCTAAAACTGGGGATTCCAAAAGGCAGGGTAAGAAGGAGGAAAATTTGGGTTTGTGCCTGGTGAGGAAAAATCTACTGCAGAAAATTTCACATAACGCACATTTTTTAAGAAACGTCAATGCAGGGAATTTCACTGCTGCGGAAGTGGTCTCTGACGTCTTGGCTGGTTGTTCCCCTTTGACAGGGGGCAAATAGGAAACTCGTTCCCGCAGCCATTTGTGTCCCCAGTTTGTCACCAGGCGTCTGAGGCACCAATGTCAGACGAACGGCAGACTCCACATTACGATTAGCAGTTGTGTCGTCTCCGCAAAGAGCTCTTCAGCTCCCTCAGAGAGCTCATCCATAATTCATGGCCGTCTCTTTGAACGAAATGTATCATTTGAAGGGAAAGACTTGGGATACGCCCCACAAGACGGAACAACCCTGAAACCTGGAGAGGGATGGGACCGAATGAATTTCATGCGCACACGGTTCAGATGTGAACGTTCCAGTTTCTGACATGGGTTCTCCCCTCTCTGGCTGTCTTCCCCCCGCCTTGATCACACTACGAAATCCCACGGAAACATTACTGTGAAAACAGACTCCTGATACTGCACCGGTTGCATAAAAATTGTGTGAAAGTGGCATATGAATGGCATATAATGGACTCATGGTGTAAAAATGGCATTTTATTGGGAACATTTGGCTGTACAATCTCAGGAGAATATATAGTTGACCAGAGAGAAGTACTCCTGGACATGTGATTGCACTGGAGGCTTCATTTGTATTTTTGTATTTCTTTTCTTTGCCCAGTGGTTAAACTTTGGAACAATTGTTTTCTGGTCTTTATTTCATATTTTGTATATGTATGATTGTTTATATTTTTACATATCAGCCAACATGTTCTATTTGTATTAGACCTCTGAGGAAGGCCTGTAAAGGCCGAAACGCGTTAGGTCTATTTCATCAGCCTTTGTATGTTTTTATATTTGTATATGAGGTATGAATGGGCCCTTATTCGTTATTTTGATTTATGTTTAATAAATACATGTATTTTTTTAGGTTTCATAATTAGATTTTTAGAGTTGGCCCTCTTCTATTCTTGACTAACCTTTTTAGGTTCTGTGATCTCTGCAGAGCCACCAACTGGCACAGTGTGAACTGGCACAGTGCAAACCAACCAGAGCTGCGGTGGCACCGCGCCATCAAAGGTTTGCCAGTGGTGATCACGTTGTTCTCATAAGAACATAAGAGAAGCCAATGTTGGATCAGGCCAATGACCCATCCACTCTGTCACAGCCAACACTCTGTCACACAGTGGCCAAAAATATCAGGTGCCATCAGGAGGTCCAGCAGTGGGGCCAGGACACTAGAAGCCCTCCCACTGTTGCCTCCCCCCCAAGCACCAAGAAGACAGAGCCCCAGCCTGTGAGTTCCTATCTATACCCTGTGGCTAAAAGCCCCTGATGGACTTCTGCTCCATATGCTTATCTAATTCCCTCTTGAAGCCGTCCATGCTTGCAGCCTCCACCACCTCCTGTAGCAGTGAATTCCATGTGTTAATCACTCTGTGGGTGAAGAAGATGACGAAGAGAAGAAGAGATTGGATTTATACTCCGCCCTTCACTCGGCGTCTCAGAGAGGCTTACAAACTCCTTTCCCCTTCCCCACAACACACTCCCTGTGAGGTAGGTGGGGCTGAGAGAGCTCTCTCCAGAACTTTCCTTGAGAGAACAGCTTTGACAGAACCATGACTTGCCCAAGGTCATCCAGCAGGTGCAAGTGAAGGAGTGGGGAATCAAACCCGGTTCTCCCAGATTAGAGTCCGCACACTTAACCACTACACCAAACTGGCTTCCTTTTATCTGTTCTAACCCGACTGCTCATTATCAGGCTTGCCTGTTTTAAATGTGACTGTTTACAAACAAGATCTCGAGAGCCAAAATCAACCACATCCGCAGTAGTTAAGTTGACCTAACTACAGGGCACTCCTGGGTTGAGCTGATCAGTAGCTGGTTTTGGAGGCAGAGGAACCACCCGCCAGCTTGAGCTTTAACCTGCTGTAATGTGCCCTGCTGTTGCTCTCCCTCTTTCTGCAGCCCCTTTGCATGGGTGTAGACAGGCTGTCATTGTTTTATCTCTTGGGTTTTGCTCTGTGGTTCCTCTTGATGGCCAGCACAGCAAGACGGATGAACGAGAGGACAAGAAGCAGGAAGATGGGGGGTGGGGGAGAGGGCTCCGGGGAATGTGCTAAAGTTCACATCCTGCTGCCAGTTTGGTGTTGCGGTTAAGTGCGCGGACTCTAATCTGGGAGAACCGGGTTTGATTCCCCACTCCCCCACTTGCAGCTGCTGGATGACCATGGGCAAGCCAGAGTTCTAACAAAGGTGTTCTCTCAAGGACAGTTCTGGAAAGAGAGCCACTCTGAGACTCCGAGTGAAGGGTGGGGTATAAATCCAATCTCTTCCTCCTCCTCTTCCTCTTCCTCCTCCTCTTCTTCTTCCCCCTCCTCCTCCTCCTTTATCTCACAGGTGGCAACCCTGAGTGACACCAGGTGCTGTGTTAACCCAGCAGATGCTGAATACCCCGTGAGCCTATCCTGTGTGGTTAATTTGATTCATCTTAGTTGCATTGTTATTGGAAGGATCACTCCGTGCCCCCAATATGACAGGCTTGGTCTGGGTTTTCTGTTTTTGAACAAGCAGTTCAGCTCCTGGGGCCCACGTTTCTTTGTAAAACAGTGGTGTGCTCTGATCTGCTGACCTAGGCAAAGGGTCTCCCTCCGCTTCCTCTTCCACTGTTTAGGCTTGGAGAATCAGTCTACCGCCACTCCTCTGCAGCGGTTCCCGACACCAAAGGGAAGATTTGGGTGTTCCAAGAGCGAAGCACAAGTCTGTGGTTTGGAAGCACGCTTGTGGTTCTGCCGTAAGACGCAGGTGGCCGTGACAACAGGCTCTGGGGTGGCAGGAGCAGCAGCCATCTTGTGGGGTCGGAATCAGCTTTTGACTCCCACACCGTTTTTTAAGGATCACCCAAACGGCCTTGGCGCCTTGAGCCAGTCGTAGGGCTGATTCTGTAATTCTGAGCAAGGTATCAGCGCCTTTGCTAATGGCACACTGTCTGGGTTGTGCGGTTTCTCTGGTTGCGTGTGTTTGTGTGTATCTCATCCTTTCCCCAGGGGGCTAGGGGAACAATGTCATCTCAGGTTAGGCTGGCATTGGGAGAGGTTCAGTGGGAACAACAAAGAAGGATGGGGGTCTCGAAGAACAAGGTTGAAGGAAAAGCATACGTTTAGCCTGCAGAAGAGACTGGGGGACATGATAGTGCCTTCAGATACCTACCAGAGGGCTTTTCCGCACACTCAACTTACTCCTGTTTTTCTTGACAGTCGATTGACAAGCATTGGTATCGGTTTGGGCACGGTCTTCCACACGTCTGCCCTCCCTCTGCATTCTCACAGATGTGGAGTGTACTTTCTTCCACTCGTGCCTTAAATAACCAGGACTTTCAAGAGAGAATGCTGTTGTCGCTGGTGGTGTCACCAGCAGCATCACAGCACCCCCTTTTTATTTTTTGCACAAGCTTATATTGAAATGTCGATATCATGGATGCACTTTAGGTCATTAAATGTCAGTATATCAATATATGGTGTGTAATGATAGATTTAGCAAACTGTCTGAATCCCCAGCTTTCTTTTTTTTTTAAGTAAATCTCTATCCCTTTTTCATCTGGAGATCTGCTTTCTTCCTTATATCTCTGTGAGCGAAGAGGCTAGAGACTTAAACAAAAAAAAAGATAACCGCTGGGAAGTCAGAGAACTTTCTATCATTACAACCAAGGGTCATTTCATAGAAAAATAGGTGCAGGAGCTAATTAGCATAACTTATTAGCATAACTTATTTGTGTATGCCACACCGCCTGACATCACCGGAAGTGTGTCAGAAGGCAACACCCACTGCTCAGGCTCCACTGGACTGTTTTGGATTGCTAGCTATTGGGGGCGGGGGAGAACGTGCAGATCTGTCCTCACAGAGGAGGGAGAGCTTGTACCTGAATAAAACTTGGTCTTAAAGGTGCCACTAGACTGTTTTGGACCGGGGGGGGGGAGCTCTGCAATTTACCTGGCTGTTTCTTGCTCTGAATGAGGGCTGCTGGGAGCAGGGGGTGGGGCTTGTTGCATGTACCCGCCCCCTGGGCTCTTTACTGCCGGAGCTCTGCTCCTGTGCGCTCCTGCAGGAAATGACCCCTGATTACAACAATAGATCAATATTTTACTGATTTAAAAAAACAAAAACAAAATCAAAAACAAAACTAGTCTTCCAAGTGGGGGCGGAGTGGTTTGTACACCACAGTCCAATCATGCAAAAGTGGCCTGGAGGTAGGTGGGACAAAGAAAACTGACAGAAACATTATGCACAAGGAAAAAGTCAATACAAAATCCTAACACTGACAACAGTTCGACAATGGTACCAGTTCCTGGGGTGGAGGGAGGTGGGCTCTCCCTTGCTGAGGTCTTCATGCAGAGAATGGACAGTCATCTGTTGTGAATGCCCTGCCTCTGGGTATTCTGCACTGAGCGAGGGGTTGGACTAGATGGCCCACAAGACCCCTTCCAACTCTAGGACTCTATGATACAGTGGCTTGCCTAGCAACACTTGGTGAGTACCATAGCAGAGCGGGATTTGTCCCAAATCTCACAGTCCACCACACTGACTTTCAAATGGTGTGGCTCATTGGGGACTGAACTAGCGCCTTTTGGCCACAGGACTCTGGGGAAAAGAAACAGAATTTATCTGGTTGTATTTTCACTGTTAACGAACTGAAACGTCTGAGACCAGTTAGCCCCCTTACAACACAGGGGGGCAGCGGTGGAGGGCATTGTCCGCTCCCTACAAGGCTTTGGAGTTAATTTTGGCCTGCCGTCACATCGGTGTGCTCCCAGGGATTTTGATCCGCTGCCTCCAGCTGTTGGTTTCCACTGAACTAAGGTGACCTTCATCTGTCGAAACTTGTTAAAACCTGCCTGGCTGCCCAGCAACATTATCAGAGGGAAACCTGGCACGTCAGACGCGCGCGTTGCTAATGTGACGATAGAGCCCGGATTCCCAATTCAGTTTGTGGGGGAGGGGTGGTCCTTAAAACGTCGGGTTCCCTCTTCTGGCCATATTCGGTTTCAAGAAGACCTGACAGTTAGATGCCTGTATTAGCAATTTGTGTATATTGTATATATGCTGCCTCATAAATCCCTCTGTATGGATGAGCCTTTGTGACTCTCCCAGTCAGTTCAACAGTCTCTATTCATGGCCCATTCTTATATCTGAAACTGCAAGAGTAAGAAACAAGACCTTTTTAGTGGTTGCACCAGAGAGCCAGTTTGGTGTAGTGGTTAAGTGCGTGGACTCTAATCTGGGAGAACCGGGTTTGATTCCCCACTCCTCCACTTGCAGCTGCTGGATGACCTTGGGCAAGCCATAGTTCTGATAAGAGCTGTTCTTGAAAAAAGAGCAGTTTCTGTCAGAGCTCTCTCAGCCCCGCCTCCCTTACAGGGTGTCTGTTGTGGGGAGGGGAAGGGAAAGGAGTTTGTAAGTTGCTCAGAGACTCCTTTGGGTAGTGAAGGGTGGGGTATAAATCCAATCTCCTCCTCCTTCTTCTGGAATCAGTGCCCCTTAAAAGTAAAGCAATTGCCATTTGTTTTTTTATAAAGGTCATAAGAACCTGTTGTTTTTGAGCAAGCTTTTGATCTGTGAGGGGAGCAAGGTCGGATCCAGTGTGGTGGCATGATTAGAATATCAGGTGAGGGCTGATATGGGTTTATATTCCCACTCCTCTCACCCTGACCTACCTCGTAGGGTTGTTGTGAAGTTAAAAATTGCAGGCGAGAGAACTGTGCACAGCTCCTCGCTCCTCACAGAAAGGCTGGATGCAAACATGATGAAATATTAGTGCTGTTTGTGGTAGGTGTTTCTGAACTGTTACTTTGTTTCTGCAAGTGTGGTTGAAGGTGACTTTGTTGCTTGCTTCTAAGTTGTTGGATTTATAATCGGCCTCGAGTGTAAGGAGAGGCAAAAGGCAAACACTGAAATAAATAAAATAAAATAAACGGGGAGGTTGGACCGTTGGCCGATCCAGCTGCCCCATATAATCTGCTCCGACTCACCACAGTTTCCCAAGACCTCAGGCACTGAGCCAAAGGAACAGGCCTCCCCTCAGTTCTCCAGTGTATGAGGGATTCCTCCTGCAGAGCTGGTCTGTGCAACTGTCTATGTTTTTCATTGTCCCCAGGGACCTTCCTGACCATCCGTCGGTTGAATGGGACACGAGTCTGCTGTCTGCCTTGATCCTGAAGCATATTGAAACCAACCACATCAACTTGGTAACGAGCGCTTCTTTCTCCCCACCCACCCCGGGTCTCTTTTTCCATCTGAAACAAGATGCGGGAGTGGCCGATGGCACAGGTGATTTTGTAAAAAGTCTCATGGCCAGGGGTCATTTCATAGAAAAAGAGGTGCAGGACCTCATTAGCATAACTTATTAGCATAACTTATTTGCATATGCCACACCCTCTGACATCCCCGAAAGTGTATCAGAAGGCAGGACTTGTTGCATGTGCCCGCCCCCTGGGCTCCTTACTGCCGGAGCTCTGCTTCTGTGCACTCCCGCAGGAAATGACCCCTGCTCATGGCCATTGCCTTTGACAACTCCATGGGGTCTCAGTGTACACAATCTGAGCAACAGGAGTTGGTGGTAAGGAATAGCCAGGCAGCGTATCTACAGCCAGGCAGCATATCCACCAACAGGGGTTGGTGGTAAGGAATAGCCAAGGAGCATATCCTCCTGTTTGTGAGGGTATCTGGCTTCTAGCGTTGGAAGCAGAGTGGTGGACTCCCAGGGGTGTCAAACATACAGCCCACGGGCCAGAACTGGCCCATCCAGGTCTCTTATCCAGCCTACGAGCAACTTGTCATTACCTTTATTACCAGATGACAGGGGCTGTGCATTATGGCCCTGTAGACTGTCCCAGTGCTACTGCGTAACGGGCGGTGAAAGCGGGAGGTCGGGCATCAAGAAGATACTGTAAGAGTGTTAATGTTTTAAGATGTTTGTATTTTGAGTGTCCTTTATAAAGTTTATAACTCCAGTACCTGGCATTGCATTTTATGACACGCATGGCCCAGCCTGACAAAGTGACATTTATGTCAGGTCTGGCCCTTGTAACAAATGAGTCTGACACCTCTGTCTATGCCTTGAACTTGGAGGTTCTTTGGAAATGGGGAGGTCGTAAGGGGATTTCACAAAGCTGAAAACAGACTCACGGTTTTGTCACTAGCATCAGTCTCTCTCACAGTTCCACTGAGTTAATGCTTCAGTGACCCAACCACCATTCAGAAATCCCCAGCCATGTTGGAGCAATGTTTGAGTCAAATGACTTCGCCTCCTTGCTGATGCATCCACTGCCCCCTTTAAGCATCGCATCCTCTGGGGTGCCCATGTTGGGAAGTTGGGAACTGGCAAATGTCTACCTCCTTCCCAGCTTGGAGTTCTGTGAGCTTGGACTTCAAAACGGAAAGCCCATGAGCTTATCTTTGCTGATCTCAATGAGAATGCCAGTGTCTTTGTTGCGGTACTTACTTTTCAAAAACACAGCCATCGAGTCTTCTGCCAGTACTATTTCCATGTTGCTTCTTGGGCAGAGTGTGTAGTGATGGACATGAGCGTAGACAGCTTTACTAGAAGATTCATGGCTACTAGCCATGGTGACTAAGGGGAACCTCCACATTCAGAGGCAGTAAACCTCTGAATACCAGTTCTGGAGGCAACTAGGGGAAGGCCTCAGCTTCTATGCCCTGTTCTTGGCCCTGTATAATAACTGGTTGGCTGCTGTGTGAGACAGGATGCTGAACTAGATGGACCACTGGTCTGATCCAGCAGGGCTCTTCTTATGTTCACACTGTGTGACATCTTTCTGAGTGCATCAGTTGACGCTGAAGTGCCCTGAAGTGCATGCAGTGTTTATTCTTTCTGCTGCCAGTGGGTGGCGCTGTTGCCTCCATAGCATGCTTGGATTAAAAGGATGGTGGTGGAACGGCTGTCAGTTTCAGCAGGGAAACTGGCAGGTTGGCCAAGCAAACTCTGCAAGTGGAATTTGTCAGCTTCAAGGTAATCCTACCTTTCTAGGACAGAGGTCAATACGGCCTCTGTGTCAGAGCCAGGTGAGGTGGAAATAACTTCTGGTGAGTCAGAGAAACAGTTCCTCTACTTCCGTTGCACAGTGAGTCATGCAGACAATGGGACCTCTTGTTGATAGAATTCCTCGGCCCTCCGGCAGCGCTGAGACTGTCCAAAGTCCCAGCAGGTTCCGAGAGGAAACCACGGTGGGCTCTGTGTTTCTCTCTTCATTCCTCTCTTCCATGCTGTCTCCGTCATTCTTTCAGCTGGCCTGGACACGGGTGGAGCAACTTGATCTCACTTGGGAAGCCACAGGGATGCAGTTCATCTAAGCTCCACTGTCAAGACTGCAAATGCAGGAAAACGTTAAGGCTACCATTCTCAAAGCCAGACCTGATTTATGAACCTTGGAAATTATTTCCCATGTGCTGGATTTCTGAGCAAAAGCTGACGGCTCTTCCGGGCTTTCGGATCTCAGTCTGGGATAAAGTATGTCTGGGCAAATTATGTGGTTTCGGCAGCCACTGGACAAATCCAGAGCAGCCCACTGCTTCCTGCCCAGCACCTATAGCACAGCACCTATAGCACAAGCAGTCTTAGAGGTGGGGAAGCGATTCTGGCTAGGACTAATGCAGATCTGGTGAATTCAGTGGCAGCTTTCTGATACAAACTGGGGCAGGGCCATGTCAAGCTGCATTAGGAAGCCAGGCATAGAACTGCATCGTCTCCAGACCCGGGGCTATGAGGCCACGTGCTGGAGCCTAGATTGCAGCAGGCAAGAAGCCTGTTGACCAAAGAAGAGAAGAAGGCCAGACTCGTATAGTTATATACCCTGGCTTCCTACAGCTTGCTGATCACAGAGGTCAACATTACACTCTCCTCATTCCCTTTCCTGCTTGAGCGGGTCTCCAGGGTCTCAGCACACGCAGTCCCGGAGCCAGTCCCAGTTTTAGCCTTTCTGATTCCCAGTTGAACCAGACTCTTCAGGATTGCGACGGCCAGGGGTCATTTCCTGCGGGAGTGCACAGGAGTGGCGCTCCGGCAGTAAAGAGCCCACAGGGCGGGCATATTCAACAAGCTCCGCCCCCTGCTTCCAGCAGCCCTCAGTTGGGCCACGAGGAGCAAGAAGCAGCCAGGTAAGTTGCAGAGGCCCCCCCCCCCCCGGCCCGCCTTCAGGTACAAGCTCTCCCTCCTCTGTGAGGGCAGATCTGCACATTCCCCCCCCCCAATAGCTAGCAATCCAAAACAGTCCAGTGGCACCTTTAAGACCAAGTGGAGCCTGAGCAGTGGGTGTTGCCTTCTGACACACTTCCAGTGATGTCAGGGGGCGTGGCATATGCAAATAAGTTATGCTAATAAGCTATGCTAATGAGCTCCTGCACCTCTTTTTCTATGAAATGACCCCTGGCGACGGCTCTGATGTACCTGGGAGGTTGCATGGGCACTGCAGGCTGTGACGCGGCATGTTGGTACCAGAGGCCCATGTATGTCCATATCCAGACCCAACGTCTTGTAGGGTTGCCAGGTCCAGGTTGGGAAATACCTGGAGATTTGGGGGGGGGGTAAAGCCTGAGGAGGGCAGGGTTTGGGGAAGGGAGGGACCTCAATGGGGTATAATGCCACATGGAGCCCACCTTCCAAAGCAGCCATTTTCCTCCAGGTGAATTGACCTGCGTCTCCCGGAGATCTGATGTAATCCCAGGAGATTTCCAGCTACCACCTGGAGGTTGGCAACCCGAAGTCCTTCCTGGTTGGCTGCATCTCCTTTGCCTTTTGCATCCCTGGAAGCTCCTTGATTCACGAATCTTGAGCCACAGAATACTTTTATTTATTATTCATGCAAAGGGCTAAAAGGACTGAGACAGATTTTTGGCAGCATCTCCCGATTGGGAGGAGGAACTGGCTCTCTAAACTTTGAACTAGATTTCAGTGAATGTCCCGGGCCAAAGAAGAACGGCGCCAGGCCCTGAGATGTGCAGAGGGCAGAGTGTTTCACGGGCCCTGCTCTGTGACCCCCGGAGCTCAGTGTGGACTTCATTGGGCGAGGCTGTGTGTGTGCTGATATTCTGTAGGAGCATGAAACCCACAGCTTCCTGGGACTCATGTTGCGGGTCCTTCTGCTTGCTCACAAATGTTTGCGAGGGCATGGGCAGGGCCAGACAGGGGGCTGAACCAGGGTGCCAGAAGTTGTGACTAACAACTTACCCATTGTTGAGAAAATTATGCTGTGCTGAATTCCATCATTTAGATAGGTTGCCAAACACAGCTTTTGGTGTAGTGGTTAAGAGCGGTGGACTCTAATCTGGAGAACCAGGTTTGATTCCTCACTCCTCCACATGCAACCAGCTGGGTGACCTTGGGTCAGTCACAGTTCTCTCAGAGCTGTTCTCTCAAGGGCAGTTCTCTCAGAGCTCTCTCAGCCCCACCTACCTCACAGGGTGTCTGTTGTGGGGAGGGGGAGGGAAAGGAGATTGTAAACTGCTCTGAGACTCCGAGTGAAGGGCAGGGTATGAATCCAACTCTTCCTCCTCCTCCTCCTCCAGTGTTTAGAATATCCTGAGGCAGAATTGTCTGTTTTAGCATACGTAACCCTAGCTGCATGATGAATTTCTGCTAAACAGGATTCCCAGTTCTCAGGTTCAAGACCCTCCCATGGTCTCCCGGATTCTGATAGTTCGATGCACTTCGCCTTTCTATATTCATGTTTTTTTATGGTCTTCCTTTCTCACTTGGACTCAAGGTGAATTACGCATCAGCACAATCAACAGGTGGGACATTCGCTGAGCACTCCAATAGCATTAGGGCTGTAGAACCAACCAGAAGTCTAAAAACAGAACTGAAGCAAAGCATAAATATTAACATGGCACATTAAAATGACACAGAATTCCTTAGTAGGATCCTAATTTCAGCAAGGAAGAAGAAGAAGAAGAAGAAGAAGAAGAAGAAGAAGAAGAAGAAGAAGAAGAAGAAGAAGAAGAAGAAGAAGAAGAAGAAGAAGAAGAAGAAGAAGAAGAAGAAGAAGAAGAATTTATATCCCGCCCTTCACTTGGAGTCTCAGAGCAGCTTACAAACTCCTTTCCCTTCCCCTCCCCACAACAGACACCCTGTGAAGTGGGTGGGGCTGAGAGAACTCTGACACAAACTGCTCTTTCAGGAACAGCTGTGCCAGAGCTTGTGTCTGACCCAAGGTCACATCAGCAGGTGCAAGTGGAGGAGTGGGGAATCAAACCCAGTTCTCCCAGATTAGAGCCCGCACACTTAACCACTACACCACAGTCCCTAATAATCATAATGGTTTATAATCATAATCATAATGATAAAATGGTGGGTGGAGGAAATAAATGGACTGAGTGACCCATGATGGAAGGAACAATATGTCTCTTTCGTAGGAAGGAGCATCTTCATTGTCTCCAGAGGGCCTCATCAGCAGGTGGATCTGCAACTTGAAGGATTATGTCATATTGGTCCAAAACGTATAACTTGCCTGTTTCCTGCAGTGCAACATGTGCAAAAGGAGATTGGATTGATTTTCCCCTCTGTTAGCAGTGTAGTGGGTTTCTCCACCCTGAAGAAGAAGAGGAGGAAGAGATTGAATTTATACCCCGCCCTTCACTACCTGAAGGAGTCTCAGAGCAGCTTACAATCTCTTTTCCCTTCCCCTCCCTACAACAGACACCCTGTGAGGTAGCTGGGGCTGAGAGAGCTCTTTTGACGACTGCCCTTGAGAGAACAGCTCTGAAAGAACTTATGACTGACCCAAGGTCACACCAGCAACTGTATGTGGAGGCGTGGGGAATCAAACCCGGATCTCCCAGATTCGAGTCCGCACTCCTAACCACTACACCAAAGTTTTGAGATGTGCTGTGCAGCTTAGCTCAGCTGCCTTGCCTGTTCCCACCAGACAGATCCCCGTCTTCTCGGTCCTCTCGGGGTCATTCAGAGGAAGAAAATGGGCAGCACCCATTAGAGGGCAGGTGTGCAACGGAGAATGCCACAGCTTCCATCCAACCAACTAACCTTTACATCCAAGACGGCTTCTCCCACCCTGGCCTTTTGCTTCTGGAACCTGTCTGGCCTGTTCAGCAGCCCTGGTGTGGCAAAGACGGGGAGGGAGGGGGAGCAGGGGCCGTCCCATCTTGTGCAGTTCAGGTTGACTGTTTGCCTGTCTTCATCACCAGTCGGCTGATCTGATGGAGCAGGTTTGGCTGCTAAGCAGGTGCCATCTCCGGTAGCCCCTCAGTCATCCGGGAAGCTGTGTTGAGTGTGGCCTGTGTCAGGTGCAATATCCCAAGCTATTTGTGGGCCGGCTGGAGACAGGTTGTCCAGCAGCACAGAAGGAAAATGTGGTAGTCACCCTTAGCAACGTTGCCCATCTAGGAGCATTGGGGAGCTCTCTGGTGTCAGCTGAGCCCCCAGAGCCAAGAGGATTCTGAGCTGTCGTGGTGGGAATTCCTTGCAGTTCCCTGCTCTGATCAGCAGCACGGGTGGCGCAAGGGAGCTCGCTGGTACCTGATGTGCCGGTTTGAGACCTGTGGTGGCTGCCATCCGCTGGTTGTCAGTCTTTCATTTCTGCATGAAATGGCTCCATCTTGACACCTCCTGGAACACTACTCTTTGACTTAGTCATGCAGCACTTAAGCACTTTCTCTTTCTGTGATATATGGGTTGTGGCAGCAACAGTATTTTGGCACGGCCAGCTTGCCCGGCATAGGCGGGATATAAACCCCATTCCCTGATTCAAATGCTGACCTCTCCTGTCAACCCTTGGCTCTGGGTCGATCGCTGGCAGTACCTATGGCAGTCCACCAATAGATGGCACGGCCGTCTCTTTCTGAACATTGGAAAGACCTCTGAGCCAAGACCACTGGTGGTCTGAGGCTGGGGCTCCGCCCCGTCAGCTCAGGCCAGCGCAAACCAGACACTGGGGATTGGTTTGTTTGCATTTGTGTCCTGCCTTCCTCCCCAGTGGGGCCCCAAGTGGTTTCTGTCGTTCTGCTCTCTGCCATCTTTATCCCTACGACAACCCTGTGAGGTAGGTTCGGCTGAGAAAGAGTGACCAACCCAGATTCGCCCAGCAGAGGGGGGATCTGAACCCAGGTCTCCCAGATCCTAGTTTGACACTAAACACTACCCCACACTGGCTCCCTCGTATCTGAATGCCCATGCCGCCTCTGGATTCAGCCCCTGTTGAGTCCAGCTGAGGTTGCATCTAGATAGAGTCTAGAGCTCAGACTTAACAGTTCTTTGGATTCGGTGGGCCTCCAGCAGCTGCAAGACCGGCCACCGTAGGAGCAAGAGCTACCACCCCAACCCAATTTGGGGGGGGGGGGGCTGCAGTGGCTTCTCATGTGGGTGGGGGTTCAGGAACATCTCCTGTGGACGTGGCTTCCCTGTGCACTGTTTAAAGCAGGGGTGGCCAAACTGTGTCTCGGGAGCCACGTGTGGCTCTTTCACACATATTGTGTGGCTCCCGGCAGGGCAGCTGGGGAAGCGGAGGCATACGTTTTCTCCCTCTCTTCCTTCCTTCCTTTCCCCTCCCTCCCATCTATTTGCTTTCTTTGTTTCTCTCTCTCTCTCTCTTTCCACCTTTCATTCTTTCTTTCCACCTCTCTCTCTCTTAGACAAATAAATATCATTAGCAAAGAAATAAATATAACTGGACAGATAAATAGCATTATTAATATCTGTTTTTACCCCTTTTCTTTTAGGCAGTCTCATTTAATGTTAATAAAAAAGCAAATGTGCATATTTTAAAATAAAAACGTGTAATATCTGTTCATGTCTTCAGCTCTCAAACATCTGGCGTTTATTCTATGTGGCTCTTAAGCTGAGCAGGTTTGGCCACCCCTGGTTTACAGCATACGAGCTGAAGGAATTCGACTGAGCGTAATGGTCCTGTGAAAATCCTAAGTTCTGATGTGGGCGGTCTCTGATCAGGGAAATGTGACTGTTGTTCAGGGAGGGGCCGTGGCTCAGAGGCAGATCATCTGCTTGGCATGCAGAAGGTCCCAGGTTCAATCCCCAGCGTCTCCAGTTAAAAGGATCAGGTCAGAGGTGATGGGAAAGACCTCTGCCTGAGGCCTCGGAGAGCCACTGCCAGTCTGAGTAGACTGACCATGCCAGGGGTCTGATTCAGTATAGGGCAGTTTCACGTGTCTTTCCCCCCCTGACCACGCTCATGAAATTCAGTCGAACTATTGCCCTTAGAAACCAATGCCTGCCTCTTTGTGTTGTGCATAAGTGGCTTTAAAATGATGCTGAATTGCTGTGGAAGAGAAAAGCAGACTGGAGAAGGCTGGCAGCAAACATGGGTGACAGGGAAAAGCCCAGGGCAACATCCGGTGGCACCAACCGGAAGAGGGCCTATCTAAACACCCCTAGGTTGTTATTTCTGGGCCAGATCTGCCTTTCCCCGCTCCCTCGGCTCAGCTAGTAATCCCATTCAAATCAGCAAATCCTACTCCGCAGGTAGGTCGGGTGCTGAGGTGGTAGATTGCCAAGACTGGGCTTGCCCTCCTCTCGGGAGGCCTGCCCTGTTGCCAGACGGAGCGGGAAGCCCTCCAGTCCGTGGGCGGAGGCCGCACCCCGCCAGAGTTTTCTCAGCTCTCTTGGGCCACTCCCCTCCCTCCTGGAGCAGCACCTTGCATGTACCCCTGTGTGTTTTAAGCGCTTCCTCTTGGCGGAACCGGTTGAGAGGCCCTTTCATCCTCCCTCCCCGACCTTTCCCCCATTGCCTGCGGGCCCCGCCTTGTGCAACCGGGCCGGAGCTGGGAAAGGCAGCGTGTAAGCAAGGGCACGGCGGCTTCCCAGCATCCGAGGAGTAGAATGGGATGGGCGAGGTGCGAGAAAGCTTTTAGGCAAGAGTGAAGCCGGGCCCACCCATGGCTGCCACCCCCTGGCCAGCGGGTGGTGGCCGGAGAACAAAGGGAAGGACGCCATCTTCCTTTCCTTTGGATTTCACATGTTGTCAACATCCTCGATTTTGCCCCCTTCAGGTGTTTTGTTTGCTTGCTCGCTTGCTTGTTTGCCCTGACCTGGATCGGCCAAGCTAGCCCAATTTGGTCAGATCTCAGATGTTAAGCAGGGTCGGCCCTGGCCAGTATTTGGATGGGAGAGCGCCAAGGACTACCAGGTCAGGGCATGGAGGCAAGCAATGGCCGACCACCTCTGAATGTCTCTTGCCTTGAAAACCCCACCAGCGGTCCCCATAAGTCTGCTGTGACTTGACGGCTTTTTGCACCCCCGCCATAAGGTTGCCAGGTCCAATCTTCTTCTTGGCAGGGGGATGGGGGGTGCTCCAGGAGGGGGTGTGGCCACCCCCAACGTGATGACATCGCGCAGAGTGACACCATCACGTCCTAGATGCAGCTCGCCCCTGCCCCCGCCTTTCCCCAGCCATTTAAGGGGAACCTTCCCTTTAAATGGTGTGTGTGGGGGGAAGCGAGGGCCAAGCGCGCCTGCAGTGCAAACAGTGAACTTGCGTCTTGCAAGGCAGGAGCAGCGCCCCCTGCTTGAAAAGAGCAGGCGATGGGCGCTCCTGCCCTGCAAGAGGGGAACTCGCCTCTTGCAGGGCAGTAGCTGGCAGGCCCTTCTTGGAAAGAGCGGGTGTCGCACACACCTACCTCGCAAACAGCGAATTTGCTGCTGGCAGGGCAGGCTTTCACAGCACCCACTTTTTTCAAGCAGGGCTTCAGACGACTGTTGTGGGCGGGGCTTCCCCCACCAGCCATCTGGCCGACATCTGGTCTGAGCCCTAAAAAATCGGGGGGGGGAACCCCGCCCGCACCTGGGGACTGGCATCCCTACACTGCCACCACCAGGGTATCTTGCTGTCTTCAGTTTCTTCTTTTATGTTATCTACATGCCTTTTTTGTGCAGTTCATACATAAACAGTGTTCAGAAATGTGTACATTTTAATGGGGGCAGCTCAGAGCGAGGAAACCAAAAATGGATTCGGTTAGATCCAAGTCCTGTAGCACCTTCAAAACCAACGAGACTTTCAGAGTCTAAGTTTTTGGGAGCCAAACCCTCCCTTTGTTAGAACTTCGTCCGTCTGATGTCTGACGAAAGGAGGTTTGACTCTCGAAAGCCAGCCCCCTGAAAGTCTTTTTGGTCCCGAAGGCCCGACCGGACTCGAATCCAGCTCTTCTGCCGCAGACCAACACGGCTAGCCTCTGAAACATAAAACGCCTTCATTTCTCATGAGGGGGAAGTAGAATCAAAACGAAGGTGTTGGGATCCAACAAGCCGGCTTGCAGAATTTCAGTCTTACCTCTGCCCACGACTGGTCCTCGGATATAGATTCAGACTGACATTCCATTCAGCATGAAATCCAAAGCAAATGTCTTACTGTTAATATGATAGTTAACGGTCATGCACCACTTATATGTGGCACAGAGCGCAAAGGGTGCTTCTCGTTCATTATCTTTTTGCACATCCCTGCCACGATTTGCTGACTATCCGACGTTCCTGATTTTGTAACAGTTGATTGAAATCAGTGATTTCCAAGGTGGCTTCCAATCGGAAACAAGTCTGCAGAGCAATACAGGATAAATCAAACATCCCACCGAGGGCACAATAAATACAGCGGCACTGAACGAAGGAACCTGGTCTAACAATAGAATGGGCCGCAGAGTTTGCGTTTTTAAATTACAGCACTAGAACTGGCATTAAAGCTGCAGGAGAGCTCTGAATACAACCCAGAAGGCAACCGTCCAGAAGGAAGGCCAACCCCTCCCCACCCCAAACGATCCCAAGGGAAAGACCGACGTCAAACAGAGCATCTTTCTCTGGTGCTGAAGACTTCATATTTCAGGGCCTATTTCCCCGCCCTCCCCTTGGCCCCCACAAGTACCCCTTTCATCATCTCCCACTTAAATACATTGCTCTGCTTTGCCCTCATTGTCCACATGCACCGTTGCTGGAGGGGGTGAATCTGACGCTTGTGCGCTGCCTCTGTGGAAATGAATGAGCCAGCCTGTGCATGCAAGCACTTCACATGTGCATTAGAGTGCTAGACTGGCCAAACCACTTCAAATGGCACCCCTGATCCCCACAGTCTGAGCCAGCTGCCTGCCAGTCCCGTTCAGAAGTCTGAGCTCCTCTGGTCTTACAGGGAAGGGCGGTTTGACAGATCAAATTTGATAAATAAAAAAGTAATCACACTTGCTTTTGGGGTTTTCCTCCTCCTACAGGTGCTGACCTTTGACGCAGGAGGAGTGAGTGGCCACGCCAACCACAAATCCCTTTACACCACCATCAGGTAGGGTCTTCATCCTTTTCGGCAATCAAATTGATTTCCTGTACACCAGGTGGTCCTGGGGAAGGCGGCCTTGGTGTAAGAGCACCGAGGTGCATTTTAAGCGTTACAGTTCTGTGCCAGGAAAACCTGAATTCTGCGACCGACCAGTTGCTTAATGGTATTCTGGACAGTTGCATAGCATCTACCACGTCGCATAGTTTATCATAAAAAGGTAAAGGTAAAGGTTCCCTTGCTCGAAAGCCAGTCGAATCCGACTCTAGGGTTGCGGTGCTCATCTCCGTTTCAAAGCCAAAGAGCCAGCGCTGTCCAAAGACGTTTCCGTGGTCATGTGGCCGGCATGACTAAACACCAAGGCGCACGGAATGCTGTTTCCTTCCCACCGATGTGGTACCTATTTATCTACTTGCAATTTCTTGCTTTCGAACTGCTAGGTTGGCAGGAGCTAGAACTAGAGACGGGAGCTCACTCCGTCATGCGGCACCTCGGGTCTTGAACTGCTGAACTACCGACCTTCCACAGCCTGCAGTTCAGCGTCTTAACCACTTGAGCCACCGCGGGGTGTTTAAAATAGTTTGCATAATGTATTCTGGGTTTACAGATCATGGGGAGGTGGTCGATCCTCATAGCAAAATCTTATTCAGATTCCAGCCTGAGGCATAAGGACTGGGAGCCTGACAGGATTTTTTAATGAACGCTGGACTTTTCAAGGAGCCGAATTCTGCAACTGAGGATCAATTTGGCGTTGTAGAGCAGGCACGATCCTGAGCATAAGGTGTGGTCTTAGGGGATGCATGTCGTTTAGGGGCACTCAGAAGGTCCCAGGCAATGCTCCCTCTAAGCTGTGGAGTCTTCTGACCAAAAATTCTGCTTGGTGAGCTACCGCCGCATTACGGTTGTGAGTGAGCGATTTGGCTACTGCCTAAATGAGTTTGCTCTGGAGCCCTCCTTCCTGAGCTGAGACAAAAATGCGTGAGCTGGAGGCTAAAAAAACTGTGAACTGGTTCATACTAACACATCTTAGAGGGAACACTGGTCCTAGGTTCAGTCTCCGGCATCTCCAGTTAAAGGGTCTTGTGCAGCTAGGAGAGAGACCTCCAAGGGGAGTCTACATAAAAGCTTGCCTGCCTGTTTTTTGTTTTTTTTAAGTCATGTCTGCAGGATGTGGGGCAGGGCGGAGGGGAGATTATCTTTCGCACTGCCAGGCCCCTGCCAAAGACTTGCATTTTTTAATTCGAAACCGCAATGAGTCTGAGCTTTAAAACAACATGCCCAAAATGGCAACAGGGAGCAAAGCCGCAACCTCTCCCCTCTTTGGAAAGGATCCAGGCAGAGCAGCGCTGCCGTTCACCGACTCCAAGGACAGGGAAGAGCTACAGTGCTCTGTCTCTCTCTCTCTCTCTCTCTCTCTCGCTCTCTCTCTCTCTCTCTCTCTGGCTGTGTCCACCAATAGATCTGAGATTTCCCTCCTGTCTGCAGCCCTCAGGGAAGTCAATGGATGTGCTGGGGGGGGGGTCTTCTCTGCTTCTAAAGAGGGTCCCTCCCAGATTGTGCTCACTTGAGGAAAACGTGCACACCAAGGGGTGCCAACCAGTGCTCCCTCTAAGCTGTGGAGTCTTGTGAGCAAGAATTCTACTTTGTGAGCGACCGGCATTAAAGTTGTGAGCGAGCAATTTGGCTGCTGCATAAATTAGTTTGCTCTGGAGCCACCCATCCTTCCTGAGCTGAGACAGAAATGTGTGAGCCGGAGGCTAAAAAACTGTGAGCCAGCTCACACTAACTCAGCTTAGAGGGAACACTGGTGCCACCTCTGGGTTGGGAAATTCCTGGAGATTTGGGTTTGGAGTAGGGTTGCCAGCCTCCAGGTGGTGGCTGGAGATCTCCCAGGATTACAGCTGATCTCCAGGCGACAGAGATCGGTTCACCTGAGAGCCAGCATGGTGTAGTGGTTAAGAGCAGTGAAGAGCAGCCGGCGCCAGTCTGGAGAGCCAGGTTTGATTCCCCGCTCCTCCACATGCAGCCAGCTGGGTGACCTTGGGCCAGTCACAGCTCTCGCTGAACTCTCTCAGCCCCACCTGCCTCCCAAGGGGCCTGTTGTGGGGAGATGAAGGTGATTGGAAGCCACTTTGAGGCTCCTTAAGGTAGAAGAATATTGTGTAGTGGGTTGACCGCCTGGCTAGGCCCACTCAGCTCCCATAACATGGTGCACGCTTGACTCTTACACAACAAAGACAGACAAACGGCCAGGAGGCCAACTATATACATATCCAGGGGACACCCCTGGATCCCATTGGGAGGTTCGAACTTCCCTCCCCGTTTCTATTGGCTCCCCGTTGGAGAGACCAAGAGACCAGTTCCCATTGTCCACCCAGGGTCAAGCCCTGGGTCGCCGCTGGCCCCTGGTGGCGGCCAGCAGACACAACAAAGAAGAAGAGATTGGATTTATACCCCATGGCCCTTCACTACCCAAAGGAGTCTCAGAGCGGCTTACAAACTCCTTTCCCTTCCCCTCCCCACAACAGACATCCGGAGAGGTAGGTGGGGCTGAGAGAGCTCTGACAGAAACTGCTCTTTTCCAAGAACAGCTCTTATCAGAACTACGGCTTGCCCAAGGTCATCCAGCCAGTTGCAAGTGGAGGAGTGGGGAATCAAACCCGGTTCTCCCAGATTAGAGTCCGCACACTTAACCACTACACCAAACTGGCTCAAAGTCTTCTGTGCCTTCCTCGGCTGTCGTCATTGTTGTGCATTTTTAAATTCCTCCCTGTTTTGCCACCACCGTCCCCAATCTGTCTGTTATCTGGCGTTCATAGGCCCCTGGCACAAAAATAACATTAAAATTTACACACGTGGAATGCCCTCCCCCCCCCCAGGACTTCCTGAAGGGAGCAGACAGAGGCATGGAAATACAGATTTCTGAGTTTGATTTGCACAAGGCAGAGGCAAAAGAGACCCAGGGGACTCTGAGGCACAGTGGCAGGGCAGGGAGACCGCCTTCAGCAGCATCCCTTGTTTCACCCCTCCAGCAAACGGCAAGAGAGCCCTACAGCATATAGAAAGGGCTGCCCAGCTGTTTCTGCCCCCCTGTCCTGATCCCTGAGCTGCCAGCCTGTGTGCTGGAACAGAGCCACACCCGTGTTCTCCCACGTCCTTCGCTCTTGGCCCGGCCTGCCTCTGTCTCCAAACAGGGGTTGCCGGGATTTGGGTATTCATGACCCTCCTTTTCCTCCCTCTGCGTGGTGGCTAATCCTTTTCCTCGGAGCCGACCCAGTAACGGACAGCCTGATCAGAGAGGGCCACGTTCACTTCTCACGTCTGGGGGGGGGCCTTTATCGCGCTCCATCGCACAGCCCGGTCACCACGTCTGTCCCTGTTCGACAGGCCTCTGGGAGGCGATTAGGGGCAGGGGACATGGTGTAATTCTTTAGATTAGCACCAGAATGGGGAGTTTGGGGGCTGATCCTTTCCTCTGCTGGTTTCTTATAGGCAACACATGGGAGAAATTCAGAGTAAGGTTGCAAATCTGCCCCTTTTTCGTTTCTTTTTATTTTCATACGTTTCTGCGCCGAGTCTGGTCATTTTGTCTCTTTTCGTGACTCGGGTTCTCCATTTATTTGTTTTTTTAATGCCATCGTTAATTTTTATGCAACTAACGCAAAAAATAAAGTTTACAATCACGTATATATGATGGGGGGAAATTGGCTTGAAGAAACAGAAAAGGGGGCAAAAAGAAAAATCTCACGGGTTCAGTTCGCAAAGGGGGGAAAAGCAGAAACAAAAGGGCTTTTCAGATCAACACCGTGGAGACAAAATTGAGCCGCACCCCTGTGGGGCGTAAAGAGCAGTTGCGGGTCATGGAATGAAAGAACCAACAGGCCCAGATCACATCACAAAGGCCTGTGGGACTCCAGCTGAGTTCCAAGAGGCTTCCATAGAGGTTCGTAATGGGGGAAACACTTTCCCGAAAGACAGTTTGCTCAGCACCAGAAATCCCCCCCTGCATTCTAGGCTGCTCTTGGCCACGGCCTGGGGAACTGGTCGCCTGCCCCCTGAACCTTCCGCAGCAGAGCAGAGGTTCCTCTTTTGCACAGCTGAAAATGTCTCCCCCAAGCATTATCTGGAGCCAGTTTTTCTGTGTTCATCCAATCACGCTGGCAAACATGATCTGTGTAAATTCCAAAATTCAAGGGGTGTGTTTATTGTGGCGGGAGGGATAAATAGGGATAGAAGTAATGTAGTAGGTCTCAGGGCACATATCAGGAAGAAAGCAGTTTCCAAAATAATGCTCGTCTTATACTGTCAATGGCTACTAGCTGTGGTGACTGAGGGGAGCCTCCAATCTCCGAGTCCCAGAGCCAGGAGGCAACATCAGGGGAAGGCCTCCGCCTCTCTGGCCTGGTGTTTGCCCTCCAGAGGAACTGGTTGGCTATTGTATGAGACAGGAAGCAGGACAAGATGGACCACTGGTCTGATCCAGCAGGGCTCTTCTGGTGTTCTTATGAAGGCCTCAGCCTCTCTTCCCCGCTGTTGGCCATTGAGAACTGGTTGGCCACTGTGTGACACAGGAGGCTGGACTAGATGGACCTTCACTGGTCTGATCCAGCAGGGCTCTTCTGGTGTTCTTATGAAGGCCTCAGCCTCTCTTCCCCGCTGTTGGCCATTGAGAACTGGTTGGCCACTGTGTGACACAGGAGGCTGGACTAGATGGACCTTCACTGGTCTGATCCAGCAGGGCTCTTCTGGTGTTCTTATGAAGGCCTCAGCCTCTCTTCCCCGCTGTTGGCCATTGAGAACTGGTTGGCCACTGTGTGACACAGGAGGCTGGACTAGATGGACCTTCACTGGTCTGATCCAGCAGGGCTCTTCTGGTGTTCTTATGAAGGCCTCAGCCTCTCTTCCCCGCTGTTGGCCATTGAGAACTGGTTGGCCACTGTGTGACACAGGAGGCTGGACTAGATGGACCTTCACTGGTCTGATCCAGCAGGGCTCTTCTGGTGTTCTTATGAAGGCCTCAGCCTCTCTTCCCCGCTGTTGGCCATTGAGAACTGGTTGGCCACTGTGTGACACAGGATGCTGGACTAGATGGACCACTGGTCTGATCCAGCAGGGCTCTTTTTATGTTCTTATGCGACTGTGGATTTTTTTGTATAGTTTTGAAAATCTCAACCGGGGTCGATATTTTGCTGTCTGTGGTGTACAGGAAAGTGTTCCCCAAATGAACCCCTAAAGTGTTAAGAGAGTGTTTTTTGGTGTGCGTTTTTAAATGTAACTAACTTTCTCAGCATCCAGACAGTACCATTTTTGCCTCACCTGTGGGCTCTTTTTGTAGCAGGAACTCCTTTGCATATTAGGCCACACACCCCTAATGTAGCCAATCCTCCAAGAGCTTACAGACCTCTTCTTAGAGGGGCTACTGTAAGCTCTTGGAGGATTGGCTACATTAGGGGTGTGTGGCCTAATATGCAAAGGAGTTCCTGCTACAAAAAGAGCCCACGTCACCCACATGATTAAATTGCCTCCGGGCAGCACCTGTGCACGCTCCTTAGCTTCGCAGTCAGACTGCCAAGCACAAAAAAGGAAGAACGGTCAGTACACGGGGGGGGGGGGCATCATGACTCCATGCATTTAAATCTGTCCCGTGGAAAGCCTGTTACTGGCAAAACGTGATTTAACCAGGGAATGTTGTTTTGTATCTTGTCCTGGACAGGGCGGGGGGGGGGGGAGGGTCCTGGGCAGGCACCGTAAGGTTCCCCTGGAGACAGAAAAGTCAGAAGCCTTTGAGGTAGTCGGACACACAGGGACTCCCATGGGATCGATCGATCCCTTCCGGGCAGCGGGCGGGAAACAGGGATGGTGAGGGAGGGATCGATCCTCCTTGGGAGGAGGGTTGGATGGTGCTTTGGACTGTCAGGGCTTTTGAGCCGATTGATTTTCCTGCCTTGTCATTGATTGATGATTCATTCATTGATGATACTTAAGCTTACAAATGGAGAAGAGAACAGCGCAAGCCACTTTGGGGCTCCACTGGGGAGAAAGGTGGGCTGTAAACTGGGATGCCAGCCTCCGGGTGGGACCTGGAGATCCCCTGGAATTACAGCTCGTCTCCAGACTACAGAGGTCAGTCCCCCTGGAGAAAAGGGATGCTTTGGAGGGTGGACTCTGTGGCACTGTACCCCACTGGGGTCCCTGGCCTCCCCAGGCTCCACCCCCAAATCTCCAGGAATTTCCCAACCTGGATTTGGCAACCATACTCCATCCCCCGCAAATGGCCAGGGGGGATCCAGCAACCCTAGGTGTAAATGGTGGGAATAAATGGCCAAAAGGTCCGCACAGGTGCCCTTCCAATCTCCCAAAGAAATGGCAACGGCTTCTGCTCCTTGTCTGGGGGAAAGTCCGTCTTTCATGGATCCTTCCTCCTTCCCTATTGCAGTAACACACTAGAGCAAAGTTTCAGAGGACAGCTGTATTGTTCTGCAGTGGGACAGTTAGATCGGAGTCCAGCAGCACGTCAGAGTCCAGTAGCAAGAGCTTCAGGGCAGGAGCTTCTGGGGACCAAAGCTTCCTTGGACGCCGATAGCTTTGACTCCCGGAAAGCTTTTATCCTGAAACGCTGGTTGGTCTCCAAGGCACTCCGGGACTCGGAAGCAAACGAGAGAGCAAAGTCCACTGTGAAAGCAAACAAGCGGGTCCTGAGCACTCCTCCGCCTTGATTGCAGTGGAGCTAGAGGTGGAGCAGCAGTACTCTAATAGTGGCGTTCTACTACTCCCTGCTGGTGGCCCTCCCGAGGGCACCTGGGTTTTGGGCACCGTGTGGGACTAGACGGGTCATTGGCCTGGTCCCACGTGGCTTCCCTGATGTCCTGAGGATGAGGACTGGGAGAGCCTTAGTCCTAAAGTGTGATTGGGGACTCCCGACCGTTCACTCCCTCTCAGCCTACTCATAGGGCTGTTGTGAAGATAGAACAGAGAAAGGAAGAGCAACATATGCCACCCGGAGCTCTTGGAGGAGCAGTTGGGTGGGGTAGAGGGTTTCCGACTCACGATCATGGCCCTGTGAATTGGGTACGTGTGTGTGTTCGCGTGTTAAGAGATGTCCAGTCTCTTCCAACCTATAGCAACCGTATTGATTAATGACCTGGGAGACGTCCTACTGTTAACAACTTTGCTGCAGTCTCGCAGACTGGCAGATCAGCCCAAGATTAATCAAGGAAACCTTGAGTTGATCGATCCCCCAGTGAAACTGATGTGAGGCTTGCAGCAGCGGGAAATCTGCTCTTGGGAGGGCACCCCGCACAACTCCTTGGGGGTCAGTTCTTTTAAGAAGAGTTGGACTCGTTCCCTGTGGAGTATTTGCTCACCGTTGTGCTGTTTGGAATTCACAGGTACCTGCACTCGGAGAACAAGCTTCCAGAAGGTACGTCACGTCCCACGACTTTACGTATCGTTTGATTTTAGTCAATTTCGTTCATTTGCATACGGCCTCTCGAGGAAACCAATGAAAAACAAGCCAATCACAATAAATAAAAAGCAAACAGAAGGATCAACAGGCAATTTTTAGAAACCATTTGTGTTGGATGAGCTGAGGAAAAACAAGATATAATTAAGCAAGAAAACAAAACAAAGAAATCTGTCAACTTTTTGTCTCCTGAAATTGGCCCCATCTGGTTTTTCTCTGGAATGATCCAAGCAGGGCATGGGGGGGGGGGGGCACTGTTCCCTCTAAGCTGAGTTCGTGTGAGCTAGCCCACAGTTTTTTAGCCTCCAGCTCACATTTTTGTCTTGACTCAGGAAGGATGGCTACAGAGCAAACTAATTTATGCAGTAGCCAGATAACTCACTCACAACTTTAATGCCAGTGGCTCACAAAGTAGAATTTTTGCTCACAAGACTCCACAGCTTAGAGGGAACATTGCTCCAGAGCAAACTAATTTATGCAGTAGCCAGATAACTCACTCACAACTTTAATGCCAGTGGCTCACAAAGTAGAATTTTTGCTCACAAGACTCCACAGCTTAGAGGGAACATTGCTCCAGAGCAAACTAATTTATGCAGTAGCCAGATAACTCACTCACAACTTTAATGCCAGTGGCTCACAAAGTAGAATTTTTGCTCACAAGACTCCACAGCTTAGAGGGAACATTGCTCCAGAGCAAACTAATTTATGCAGTAGCCAGATAACTCACTCACAACTTTAATGCCAGTGGCTCACAAAGTAGAATTTTTGCTCACAAGACTCCACAGCTTAGAGGGAGCCTTGGCGGGGGCTGGTCGTTCTTTCCCACCGCGAAACAGGGAGGGCCTCTAGCCCAAGGTAGCCTTCTCAATAGGACCGGGCCTTTTATGGAGAATAGGTGTGTCGAAAAGACTATTATAGCAGGACAGCAAAAACCATTCTCCATGAGCAGAAGGAGCTTAGTGTTGCGTTATCAGGGGTTGGAGAACAGCCGGTCAGGGATGGCTGTTCCACCCGTGCCCTGTTTGTGGGTGCCCAGCCTCATCCGTCAAGCCCCTCTTGGGAACGAAGCGCCGGACTAGGAGGAGTTGGGTCCAACCGAAGATTGCAATTGTTGTTTTCTATCAACACAACGAGCAGGAGAAGCTTCTCGGCACGGCCAAGCACCACAAGGGAAGTGTTGGCTGTTGTGACAGCAAAGCAGGAACTAGGAACAGGGGGCCCTTTCCCCAAAAGATCTAGCAGCCATTTTCCCTTCCAGAAGGGCCGCCCTCGTCAAGCGGCCAGGCTCAGGTGGCTGCGTGCAGACGGGCCCTGCACCCCAGGGGCCCCTCCATCCGGCTGCAGATCCCGGCGGCTGCTCCAATTGCGTCACCCTTTCCCTGACCCACAATCGCCCAGGGCCCAGGGAGCTCCCGTTTTGCTGCTTACGCTAAGCTGTTCCAAATATAGCTGCAATTCCCGGTATGTCTTAATTTGATCTGGCAGGCATCAGGGGCTGTACATTAGAAGGGCTTAAGCGGGGCGGGGGAGGACGGCGGTGACGTCAGGGCCTGCCCTGGCTGGCTTCAGGGCAGCCGGGAAAGCACGTCTGTCCACAGAAGCCACCAGCTCGCCTGTCTCTTAAGCAGGAACCGGAGCCCGCAGAAGCGGCAGATTTGACGGGACGCCACCGTTCCGCAAATGCCAAAGTTTCCCGGCCTCTTCGGCAAGGCTGTCGCAAAGATTAGCCTTCAGTTTTCATAACGCTTCTTGCTCTTTATTCCCGAGACTCCCTTCTTCATCGCCTCCCCCCCCCCCCCCCCCCCCTCGCCGAGAGGGAGAAGGCAGGTGGGCTACAGAACTGGGGGCCCAGGGAGCTGGACAAACGGCCACTGGGGGATAGTAGCAGCATTCGCAGACCTGTGCAGATCAAGAGAGCCAGTTTGGTGTAGTGGTTAAGTGTGCGGACTCTAATCTGGGAGAACCGGGTTTGATTCCCCACTCCTCCACGTGCAGCTGTTGAATGTTCTTGGGCAAGCCCTAGTTCTGACAAGAGCTGTCGTTGAAAGGGCAGTTTCTGTCAGAGCTCTCTCAGCCCCACCTGCCTCACAGGGTGTCTGTTGTGGGGAGGGGAAGGGGAAGGAGATTGTAAGGCGCTCTGAGACTCCAAGTGAAAGGCGGGCTATAAATCCAATCTTTTCTTGTGTCTGACAAGGCCCCCTGGGGGGCGACGGTGGCTCTCAGCAGCCCTCCTTGACTGGCTCTAGTCCTGCCCACGCACTCCACAACCCCAGCTAGGAGAGGGGAGAGAGGGGGGGGGAGAGACTTTGATGCCCCGTGGTCTGAAATTTCAGGGCTGCCTCTACAAGCCTCTTCTGACCACTGCCTTGTCCTTTGAGAACCACCCGGCGCCTCCTGTTCTGTGCCCGGCCCTAAAGGGAAGGGAGAGGCAGTGGAGGTGGTGGCGCGCCTAGGGGAGGACATAGGCTTGGTGTGTGTGTGGGGGGGGTGTCGGATGCTTGAACAGCCGTCAGAGCTGACCTGACATCAACGTCCTTGCAAAGAATTCCCCGTAGTTGCAAATCCCAGTCTGCAGACCAGAGAAAGATTTATAAATGCAGAGCAGACGAGGGCCTTTCTCTGAGCTTGTCTCTAAGAACGTCTTCCTCTTCTAAGCGCCTATCTTATCTCTGAGGCTAGGCTCAGAACAGACACCACTTGGCACATTACATTCTTACAACGCTATAGCAGCATCTATGACGTTAGTAGAATTCAGGCAGAGTTCTGGAGTTTAGCACATATAAAGATCTTAAGGCACACAAAATGGGAGTTGGGTAAAAAGGTAAAGTTTTCCCTTGCTCGAAGGCCAGTCGAATCCGACTCTAGGGTTGCGGTGCTCATCTTCGTTTCCAAGCCGAAGAGCCAGCGCTGTCCGAAGAAGTTTCCGTGGTCATGTGGCCGGCATGACTAGATGCCAAGGTGCACGGAACACTGTTACTTTCCCACCAAAGCGGTACCTGTTTATCTACTTGCAATTTTTTGCTTTGGAACTGCTAGGTTGGCAGGAGCTGGGGCCAGAGACGGGAGCTCACTCCATCACGCGGCACTCGGGTCTCGAATTGCCGACCTTCTGGTCTGCAGTTCAGCGTCTTAACCCCTTGAACCATCGCAGCCCCTAAAATGGGAGTAGCTTTTGGGTAATTCCTCTGTCGGTGTCTGTCTGGACAAAAGCTGTTCCCTGTTCCACTGAAGGTGTGACCCAAGGCCGGCATGGGGGCGGGGCCCTGCAGAGAGGAGCAGGCCCGCTTCTCAGTGGCCGGGGTCTTCAGAGACAGGGCAAGCCTATCCCCCAGCCAGTAACACCCCCCCCAGCACACCGCCATGGGTTACCTTTTCCCTATAAGTTCTCTGGGAGTGGCAAAAAGAAGTCAAAGGTTACCGCGAGGGGTGTTGCAGTGGGGGTGGAACACGGGCACCACCCCAATGTCGGAAAGCTCAGCAACCTCTGGCTGGCGTATGGGGGGGCTGCACTGTCCCTCCTCCCCGTTCTGAAGGCCGTTCCAGGACTGTGCTGTAGAAGGCGGTCCTCCATCAGTGGACGGGCTGTGAGCTGGCACTCAATATGAAGGTCGGGTTCCGCAGTGCCATTTTGGCATCAGACAGCGCCCTCTGCTGGAATTGTTCATTTATGACACAACGTGCCTGCCCCACCCCCCAAAAAATGTGAGATCAAGGCAATAATAATTATTTTTTCGGCCAGAACATCTCCCAGCAGTTCCGCTGCACCTTTGCCTCCATCTGGCAGGTTAGGCCTGTGGGGTTTTGTCTCCCCCCCCCCATCTCAGTCAGCCTGCCCTTTTGCGTCCTGTCCCTCTGCCCAGGCTGTCGGGTCCTCACCCTGGAGACGGTCAGCCTCTTCCGGAAGTATCTCTCCATCCTCGACATCCCCATCAGCTGCCTCCACAGCCGGGATGTTCTCTTTGTGCTGACGAAAGAGGAGGCGGAAACGGCCAAGGTGAGAGCGGCATGTTATGGGGGGGGGGGCTCCTCTGGCATGGCCCGCCGGGGTCCGGAAGAGCTGTTGCCGGGGTCTCGGGAAGTGTCACGTCCAGGGTGGCTTCGAATGAACTAACTTGGCCAGTCGCCCTCCGAGGCTCTCCTGGGACTGGCTTGTCTGCAGTGTCCAGAGGGGGAACTCGGAAGGGAAGCAGCACAGGCGGCATCCTGGGCCGCCTCAGTGGAGCAGCGCCCCACCTCTGCTCTCGGGTGTGATGCTCCACGGGGTTGCATCCGGTGTTCCCTCTAAGCTGAGTTAGTGTGAGCCAGCTCACATTTTTTTAGCCTCCGGCTCACAAACTTTTGTCTTCGCTCAGGAAGGATGGCTCCAGCGCAGACTAATGTATGTAGTAGCCAAATCGCTCGCTCACAACTTCAACGCCAGCCGCTCACAAAGCAGAATTTTTGCTCACAGGACTCCACAGTTTAGAGGGAATATTGGTTGCATCCAGTCAGCTTTCCTGGCCAGTCAGCTTTCCAGAGCCAGTTTGGTGTGGTGGTTAACAAGGTTCCCTCTAAGCTGCGGAGTCCTGTGAGCAAAAATTCTACTTGGTGAGCTCCTGGCATTAAACTTGTGAGCGAGCGATTTGGCTGCTGCATGAATTAGTTTGCTCTGGGGCCATCCTCCCTGAGCTAAGACAAAAATCTGTGAGCCGGAGGCTAAAAAACTGTGAGCTAGCTCACAGTAACTCAGCTTAGAGGGAACACTGGTGGTTAAGTGTGCGGCCTCTAATCTGGGAGAACCGGGTTTGATTCCCCACTCCTCCACTTGCCCCTGCTGATGTGACCTTGGGCAAGCCATAACTCTGGCACAGCTGTTCTTGAAAAGGAGCAGTTTCTGTCAAGAGTTCTCTCAGCCCCGCCTACCTCACAGGGTGTCTGTTGTGGGGAGGGGAAGGGGAAGGAGTTTGTAAGCCGCTCTGAGACACCTTTGGGTAGTGAAGGGCGGGGGCATAAATCCAATCTCTCCTCTCTCTCTCTCCTATGCCCAGTGAAAGGCGCATTGCTTGTGCTCGCATATCAGACCACGGAACGAGATCCCTTCCCATCAATAGCGTCCGCAGAGATGCTGCTCAGTTTACCTTCTCCCCAGTAGTGCAGTGGGAGGCATCATGGCTCAGTGATGGAATCTATGCTTGGTGTGCAGAAGGTCCCAGGTTCGATCCCTGGCATCTCCAGTTGAAAAGATCTGGCAGTAGGGGATGGGAAAGACCCTCCGCCTGAGACCCCGCAGAGCCGCTGCCGGTCAGAGACAAGACTGACTCTGATGGGCCAAAGGTCTGATGCAATATAAGGCAGCTTCGTATGTTCGGGCCGGGGGGATCCTGAAGCAGAATTTGGGGGCCAGAGGAGTCGCTTGTGCCTTGGCTCACTTACTAGAGCTTCCTGGCCCCATTTTTTCCGCAGGCCCCTTTTGTGGAATGTGTCCGCCCCCTGCTTTCTGTGTGGCACACTGCAGTACGGCTCACATAAGCTCATCGGCATGGGCCTCACGGTGGGCTGTTTTTCCTATAAGGAATACGAGATGCTGGGTGGGGTGGGAGGTGCGAATTCAGTCCGTGTGCTGCCACTCAAAGGAGGAAACCATGGCAATCAGCGAGAAAGCCGCCTGGCCAGAATAGAGGGGGGCAGGTCCGGAGATGCACTCTGAGCCCAATCAGAACTTGCAAAGAGGACACACACACACCCCGCTGTGTTCCGTTCAGTGGCTCACCAGCCCCGGATCTCCACCTTGACATTCCATTTCAGTCCCTCCCCACTCGAACGATTCTTAGTCTTCGCTGATGCCTTAATTCAAGAGAACCAAAGAGCAAGGGCCCAGCGGCAGCACCTTGAAGAAGAGGAGGAGGAGGAGGAGGAGATTGGATTTATACCCCGCCCTTCACTACCCAAAGGTGTCTCGGAGCGGCTTACAAACTCCTCTCCCTCCCCCTCCCCACAACAAACACCCTGTGGGGTGGTTGGGGCTGAGAGAGCTCTGATGGAAACTGCTCTTTTTCAAGACGTAACAAAATTTGCAGCAGGATATGAGCTTTTGTGAGTCACTGCTCAACATCTGAAGAAGCGAGCCGTGACTCACAAAAGCTCCTCCCCGTCCACAAACGTTGTTAGTCTTTAAGGTGCTGCCGGACTCTCGCTCTTTCCTACTGCTACACAGACAGGCTAACAGGGCTGCTCATCTTGATCTATCAAGACAACGAAGTTTGAGTCCTGGGTCACCTTTGAGACCAGCGAAGTTTTAATTCTAGGTATCAGCTTTTGTGTGCGAGCACACTCTCAAGCAGACTTCGCTCTCTGCTTCAGACCAAGGCGGCCACCCCCTTGAAACTGCCCAATTCCAGGCCACCCCCTTTGTGCCCTCCGTGGGTTTACCACACCAGGCTGCCTTGTGCCCCGTCAGACCCCCTCATCCATCTAGCCCCAGGAGCATCTGCCTTGACTGGCAGTGGCTCTCCAGAGTCTTGGACAGAGGGAGGTTTTGCCTCACCTGTTAGCAGGGATCCTTTTTCTGGAGACGCCGGGGATTGAACCTGCGATCAAGCAGGGGCTTCACCAAGGAGCCAGGTCTCCACACAAACCAACCTGGCCTACGTCTGACAGCAAAGGAATCTGGTGTTCTTCACCTCAGTTTGGTGTAGTGGTTAAGTGTGTGGACTCTAATCTGGGAGAACCGGGTTTGATTCCCCACCCCTCCACTTGCAGCTGCTGGATGACCTTGGGCAAGCCATAGTTCTGGCACAATGTATCAAAAACTAGACAAGCTTTGGTGTAATTACAATAGGAAAAATAGGGCACACCAAAGAAAATTATATCTTCTATATCTAACAGCTCCATCAGGACATCTCAAAGAGTAAACATTCCAGGAGCTCAGCCAAAACAACGTCAAGAATAACTACATCAAGATTTTGTATTGTTTTGTATTATACTCATATTATCATTTACTGGCTTTGCTTATGTTCATGAAACGTACTTCATATATAATGAATGAATGCTAGTTAATACAGGAAATTTGTTATAATAATACAACTAAGTGTGTTAAAGATATAGAAGAGTCATTTTCTTTGGTGTGCCCTATTTTTCCTATAGTTCTGGCACGGCTGTTCTTGAAAAAGAGCTGTTTCTGTCAGAGCTCTCTCAGCCCCACCTGACTCACAGGGTGTCTGTTGTGGGGAGGGGAAGGGAAAAGGGGTTTGCAAGCCGCTCTGAGACTCCCTTGGGTAGTGAAGGGCCATGGGGTATAAATCCAATCTCTTCTTCTCTCTCAGCCCCACCTCCCTCACAGGGTGTCTGTTGTGGGGAGGGGGAGGGAAAGGAGTTTACGAGCCGCTCTGAGACTCCCTTGGGTAGTGAAGGGTGGGGTATAACTCCAATCTCTTCTTCTTCTTCTTGTTCCTAGAGAGCCATGTGGTGCCACCGCAGTCAGCTGCTCTGGTTCCGCCGCCTGTATGTGTGCTTCTCACGCTACATGGTGGTCAACTCGCTTCGCTTCCTCTAATGGGAAAAGGACTCCGTCAAAAACCTCCCGGGCTTCAAGCAACTTCAGAAGCCCAGAACTCCGTCGAGCTCCTGCTGAGCCCAGAAGAGGGAGTGGATCCACTCCAGCAAGACCCAGCCACAGCATGGCAAGGCCCATCTGCTGCAAGAGATCTTAACTCTGGCCGGTAATCTGGATTTATCCAGTTACGTGGTTGGGGTGGCGGCGCAGCAAAGCCAGAAGCAGGCCAAGCACGGAACGGACCAGCCAATTCTATGGAATCTGGCTAAAAGGGACTTTTGTGGCATGTCAGATGCTGTTCCAGGGGGAGCGTCCCTAAATGATGGCAGCAGGACATTTCGCGCGTGGGGGAGGGGGGGGGGGATAAAAATTATCTTTTTAATAAGAACACATGGTAGCTCGAAATAAACAAGACTGCCAGGACATAACAATATTGCTGTCTGTGGGGGTGTACTAAAGGTGGGGGCTGTACGATCGCTCCCCAATCAAAACCATGAGGCGGGTCTCGGGATGAAGAGAGAAATAAGGGAGGCAACTAAAGAGGGAGATATCGATAGCCGGAGGCTCCAACTACGGGCACACTGACTGGGCAAATGTGTGTTCCAGTCAAGCTGTAGAAGTGAAGTTTCTGGAGAGGGCTGTAGCTAGTGGTGGGGCTTTAGGGGCAGGGCTACAGTAAGTGGTGGCGGCTACAAGAGGGAACTGGATAAACATATGGGGCAGAGGTCCATCAGTGGCTATTAGCCACAAGGTATAGAGAGGAACTCTCAGTCTGGGGCAAGGGATGCCCTTTATTCTTGGTGCTTGGGGGGGCAACAGTGGGAGGGCTTCTGGTGGACCTCCTGATGGTACCTGGTATTTCTGGCCATTGTGTGACCGAGTGTTGGCCTGGATGGGCCATTGGCCTGATCCAACATTGGCTTCTCTTATGTTCTTATGTTAATTAACGCAGAGCCCCACCACGGCTCAAGCGCTCCATCCCCTCCCCTGCTGGGGTGGAGGGGCGACAGCACTCGGACCGGACCGACAGCTGTTGCTGCGCCAGTTTCCCAGCACACTAGCACCGGCTGCACAAAGTGCATGGTGGGGCTGCGGCTCTGAGCCTGGGTCCCTGGCTGACGAGCCGGCAGTGGGGTGGGGAGAGGAGGCGCAGTACCCATGTGCATGCAGAGCCGGGCTTCCGAGTGCTGTGAGACGGGCTGCTCAGTCGAGTGGAGAAACCGGAGCCAGGAAGACCTTGCCCGAGGGAAGGCTTGATTCCCCTCTCCCACTTGCTCCTTGGGACGGACACCCACAGGCCTGTCAACCAAATGCTGCCGTGGGAGCCAGGACAGCCAAGGCGCCATACTGGGCCTGCACTGCTTTGCGCTCCGGAGCGGCCAAGAAGCTGGGGCCTGGCCTTTGTCCCCAACCAGCACAGACGTGCACTGCTTGCTTGGCTCTGTCCTCCAGCATGCATCAGGTTCAGCCTCCGCCCCCCACCCGGGCAGGGAGAGGGGTCAGACAGACCCTGCAGGAGGTGGCAAAGCAACGTGGCTTTCTGGTAGCCAATGGCTCCAGCGGCACCTTTTGCAACAATGCAAGCCCACTCTGTCAAGGGCGCACTGCAGGGGCTCGAGGGAGCCCAATTCTGGCCTCTGCTGCCGGGGGGGGGGATGACCCAAAGGGTAGTACCCAGTGTTCCCTCTAAGCTGAGTTAGTGTGAGCTAGCTCACAGTTTTCTAAGCCTCCGGCTCACACATTTTTGTCTTTACTCAGGAAGGAGGGCTCCAGGACAAACTAATTTATGCAGCAGCCAAATCGCTGGCTCACAACTTTAATGCCGGTAGCTCACAAAGTAGGATTTTTGCTCACAAGACTCCATGGCTTAGAGGGAGTATTGGTAGTACCTGTTCCTAGATCAGGGTCATTGTGAGTTAAAATAGGTTGCTTAATTAGCGCTGCCCCAGTGGGGCCCCCCCCAAAAAAAAATCCTGGCTGCGGGCCTGTTTCTAGACATGATAAAGGACAGTGCGTTGTAGCAGTCCAGCATGGAGCTGATTAGAGGTGTATTCTGGACTCCGTTCTGAGCGGGGTTCGAGACCTGGTGCAAGACACAGATGTCGGACTGACGGGCACAGGGAGCAGCACAGTGGCCATTAAGCACAGCCTTCATGCCTGCGGAAAGTTGCTCCCAACGCTTGACACAATCACATTTGAGTTCAAAGAAGGGAATCTTGCAAATATGAGGGGACTCGCCAGAAAGACGTTTAAAGGCAGAATGGAGGGAGTAATCCCCCTCCTCTTTAAAGAGGTCCAGACAGAGTGCATGCTTCAGATCAGGAATGGTAACAATGACTCCAGTCAAGGAAGCCATAAAAGGCAAAAAAAAAAGCTTTTCTTTTTTTTTGATGGAAGCTTTCCCCAGCCAAGGTGAACAGAAATAAGCACAGTTTCTGGCAAAACAAATGCAAGTTGGCAGTAAGGGAAGCAAAAGGGGAATTTGAGGAGCAGATGACTAAAAATGTTAAGGCAAACAATAAAGGTTACTTCAACTATATCAGGAGTAGAAAACTGGCTAGGGAGGTGGCTGAGTCTTTGGATGGCAAGAAAAGGAAGCTACTTAAGGAAGTTAAACTGGTTTTTTTTAATCTGCTTCCACTGTGGGAAATTGTGAGGTACATCCCTGTGCCAAAGCCACTGTTTTGGGGAATATGCTGGACTAGGATGGTTGGTCTGATCCAGAAGGGCTCTTTTTATGTTCTTATGGGGGGGTTTCCCCCCCTCTTGGTGAAAAGATTTAATCCTGGCCAAAGTCTGCAGAAGGAACTAAAAAAAAATATTGCATTTTAAGTGATAAGGAGCTAAGACATGTTTCTGTGCTATGATGCCAAATGCTTTCAGTGGGGCCATATTTGGTCTTCTTCACCGGCTGAAGAGGACTGGACCCCTGAACAGCCGCATTCATTCTTTCCAGATCAGCTCTTTCCCCTCGGTTTGTGCCATCCCCCTCAGGCCTTGCTACGGGGTCCCTTGGGCCAGGCATTGTGTTTCTGGCAAAGCCCGCCTCCCCTCCAGTCTGGCTTTGGTACCACTGTTGCCCCATCAAGGCACGCATTTGGAGAGGCCAAGGGGACACTTTGTGACGAGGGTGAGATGGTCCCCTGAAGAACAGACACAAGGTTGATGCTCCCCCAGACAGCAAAGTTCTTGGTTAATATTTTGCCAGGATCAGTCCTAACAGGGGTGGTATATCTTGGCACCGGTCATTGAACAAAGGAGAGACACTGGGTTGGGTCCCATCTAAATGTTCCACCAGTGAAATGGAATGCCTTTGCCTCCCCCTCCCACGGCCGCCCCCTGATCTTCCCCAGGACGGGGCCTGCAGCAGAAAGGCGGGATCGGTGCAGAGGGCCGGCTTGGTCTGGATCCCACCCCTTCTCCTTCAGCTAATCCAGACTGAGACCCAGGAATCCCTCCTCTGGCTCCCGAGCTCTCGGCATGCAACGCTTGCTAGTTTTCAATCACAACCATGAGGCCTCCTGACTTCTTTTTCACAGGGACTCATTAGAAACAGAAAACCTTTATTCGGCATAACATAGATAAAGGAACTCATTAGCATAATAGGCCATACCCAACAGCAGAAACTCGTTAGCATAATAGGCCACACCCTTGATATGACAGTTCATTAGCATATTAGGCCACACCCCATGTTACCAGAAGTGTGGTCATCCAGCCACACCCACCTTTTGCTTCTTATTCTGTTTACCTGGTTTGTGGTCAAAACCCAAGGCTTTTTTTGTAGCAGGAACTCCTTTGCATGTTAGGCCACACACCCCTAATGTAGCCAATCCTAATGCGTTCCTGCTGTTGGGTGTGGCCTGTTATGCTAATGAGCTCCTGCTGGGTGTGGCCAACTCGGGAGCCGGCTGGAACTCCATTCCTATGCGTTCCTACCCAAAAATAGCCCTGCTTTTTCGTATATGGAAGTTGAGATTCCTGAGGGTTTTCTCATGACAGCCAGTTTGGTGTAGTGCAGGGGTGGCCAAACTGCAGCTCGGGAGCCACATGCGGCTCTTTCACACATATTGTGCAGCTCCCGGCAGGGCAGCTGGGGAAGCGAAGGGGAGGCATCCTTTTCCTCCCTCCCGTCTATTTGCTTTCTTTGTTTCTCTCTCTCTTTCCACCTCTTTCATTCTTTCTTTCCACCTCTCTCTTTCTCCCTCTCTTGGACAAATAAATATCATTGGACAAATAAATATGATTGTCAATATCTGTTTTTACCCCTTTTGTTTTTCTTTTTGGCTGTCTCATTTAATGTTAATAAAAAAGCAGATTTGCATATTTTTAAATAAAACAGTGCACATCTTATTTGTTCATGTCTTGCGGCTCTCAAATATCTGACGTTTATTCGGTGTGGCTCTTACGCTGAGCAGGTTTGGCCACCCCTGGTGGTTTGGAGCGCGGATTCTAATCTGGGAGAACCAAGTTTGATTCCCTCCTACTCCACATGCAGCTGCTGGTGTGACCCTGGGTCAGTGACAAGTTCTTTCAGAGCTGTTCTCTCAGGAGCAGTTCTGGAGCGCACTCTCTCAGCCCCACCTACCTCACAGGGTGTCTGTTATGGGGAGGGAAAGGGGATTGTATGCGAGACTCCTTCCAGTACTGAAGGGTGGAGTATAAATCCAGTCTCCTCTTCCTTCTGTTTCTATTAGCCCTGACTGAGGTGACTCAAGCTAGCCTGATCTTGTCAGATCTCAGAAGATAAGCAGGGTCGGTCCTGGTTAGTATTTGCATGGGAGACCACTGAGGAATTACCGGATCGCTACGCAGGGGAAGGCAACAGCAAACGGGTCCCCATTAGGTCGACTGCAACTTGAAGGCACTTTACACCCATACACACAGGCAGCAGAAGTAATATTATTTAGCAAAAATACAACCTTTATTTTCTAAACGGTGGGAACAGGGATTTCTTACTGAGCAGTTCTGGGCATCTATGTTTCTGGGATCGGCACAGTTACGGTTTTGACAGGCTCTTGATTGTAGGATGCGCCTTGATGGCTTTCTCCCACTCCTTGCCGTTGATCGCCTCCATGGTGACGCTGCGCACCGTGCCTTCGTCCAAGCAGTGCGGCGCTATTCCTAAAAAAGAAAAGAAGCCGTTCGTGATGGAGAAATTCTGGGTACGGCCGTTGCTCTTCCTGACAAAAACTGGGGTCTCTGCCCCGAGGAGCTTGCCATCTGACCCGGACGGAAGGGAAAGGAGGAAGGTGAATGTCAGGATGGTGGGGAGAGTCTATGTGAATGCAGTTGCATGTTGTTCAGTTTCGTTTTCATGCCAGATGAGGACTAAAGTGTTGTGCCAAAGATTTCGTGACAAATGAGGTGGGGGAGAGTTCGAGAACTGGTGGACACTCCATGAAATTGCTGAGCAGTTAGGTTAGAACAGGTTAGAACAGATAAAAGGAAGTCCTTCTTCACCCAAAGAGTGACTAACACATGGAATTCACTGCCACAGGAGGTGGTGGCGGCTACAAGCATGGACGGCTTCAAGAGGAAATTGGATAAACATATGGAGCAGAGGTCCATGAGTGGCTATTAGCCACAAGGTATAGATAGGGACTCTCAGGCTGGGGGAAGGGATGCACTGTATTCTTGGTGCTTGGGGGGGAGGCAATAATGGGAGGGCTTCTAGTGTCCTGGCCCCACTGCTGGACTTCCTAATGGCACCTGGTATTTTTGTCCACTGTGTGATACAGAGTGTTGGACTAGATGGGCCATTGGCCTGATCCAACATTGGCTTCTCTCATATTCTTATGAGGGAAAAGGGACAGCAAGGGAGAAAAGTGTTTAAACTTAGGCCATTCTGCTCAGGAGTTCCCAGCCAAGAGCACAGGGAGTGCCCTATTGAAAGAGAGGTCCCTTCTTTCACAGTCTTTGGGCTACATTTGCAACGGTCCCTTGGATTGTTCTGTGTCACCCAAGTGGACGGGAACATTTCTGGCTGTGGGGACTGCAGGGTTGCCACTAAAATTTTATTTTTCATTTCCTTGACCAACATTTGTCAATTTCCCTGACCACCATTCAAATATAACCACAAGTTAAAAAAATGAATATTGCATTAATGCAAGGTAAGGCTCCACTCTACAGCTACACTCAGGAAGTGGTGGGTGCTACAAGCATGGGCGGCTTCAAAAGGGAATTAGATAAGCATATGGAGCAGAGGTCCATCAGTGGCTATTAGACACAAGATATAGCTAGGGGCTCTGGGGCAAGTGATGCTCTGTCTTCTTGGTGCTTGGGGGGGGGTCAACAGTGGGAGGGCTTCTAGTGTCCTGGCCCCACTGCTGGACCTCCTGATGGCACCTGGTATTTCTGGCCACTGTGTGACACAGAGTGTTGGACTGGACGGGCCTTTGGCCTGATCCAACATTGGCATCTCTTATGTTCTCTTATGTTCTTATGTACACAAGTCTCAACTGCAAAAATATTTGTCAAAGAGATTTAATATCAGCGTCTTTCGACATTAACTGCAGCAACATCTGTTTTGCAATTGCATCAAAAATTACACCAAGATACAAATTTCAATTCAAGGAAACACTGAATGCTAACAAATGACGTAACATTCTTGTTACTGTTTTAAAGGGACACTAAAAGTTATATCAACGTCCTATCTAAAAGGGTTGGGAAAGGGCATCCTTGAATTCTACTTGTGTTCTGCTCCTTCTCTATTCCAGTTGCCACAAGAACAGATCAGGCTCTCGCAGCAGCAGGTCAGAAATCCACGGCTTGAATATATTTTAATCACAATTTCCCTGACTTTCCCTGGCTTCAGACCAATTTCCCCGGCTTTCCCTGACCAATTTCCATTTCCCTGACTTTCCCGAAAGTGGCAACCCTGGACTGAGAGCAGCGAAACAGAGCTCTCACCGCCAGGGCTGCACCCACATGTGACGATTCTGTCTCCCTGTCATCACCACCGGAAATGCAAAGGCACTCGTACTGTCAACAGGGCAACCACACAGATTTCTGTGCACTTTGCTTTTTTTTCTTGTAATCCACAGTTAGTATTATGCTATAGCACTAGAAGAATCTTTTGTCATGATCTACTAGAATACTTAAAGGAGCTGCGGTGGCTCAAGTGGTTAAGACGCTGAACTGCAGGGTGTGGAAGGTCGGTAGTTCAGCAGTTTGAGACCTGGGTGCCGCATGATGGAGTGAGCTCCCGTCTCTAGTTCCAGCTCCTGCCAACCTAGCAGTTCGAAAGCGAGAAATTGCAAGTAGATAAATAGGTACCACTTCGGTGGGAAGGGAACAGCATTCCGTGCGCCTTGGTGTTTAGTCATGCCGGCCACATGACCACGGAAACATCTTCGGACAGCGCTGGCTCTTTGGCTTTGAAACGGAGATGAGCATCGCAACCCTAGAGTCAGATTCAACTGGCTTTCGAGCAAGGGAACCTTTACCTTTACTAGAATACTAGTCCCTCTGAATTCCCAAGTTTCATTTTTTAAAGTGCAACTGAAGCCCTTTTTGTCATGGGGGTATAATAGGAAAGGTGCTAGAGGCCTACTTTTTAAAAGAAAAGACTAAAGCCTTCCTTTTAAAAAGAGTTATAGCTGGGGATTCAAAGGAACTAGTGTGGCGATACAATATAGCGACACTGTAACAATCTAGCAGTTCATGGCATGGGGGGGGAGCGTGGTGGCTGTAGGCAGGGCTGAGGCAAGGGAAATGGTGCCAGCATGAGTGGGACCTTCAAAAATGTGCACTTTCCAATCCACATGGCATGCAAGTTGTTGGGTGTTACAAGTTAAAATTACACTCAGTATTTCTGGGGTTAAATGTTTGTTTGTGTTGTCACAGGAAATCACATGTTTTATGTAGCCAATGTTAGTTTAGAACTACAAGCCTGGGAAAACCATCCCTGATCTAGGACTTTCATTGGAAGCAAAGTGTCAAAGTGTCTTAGCATTTTATGGCTCCCCGTCTTTATTTGGAGTTCTGAAGCAGAAGGAAAGAGAAGCCATTATTGCTCTCTTCTAGTCTTGGCTTTGTAGTGTAAGGATGTAGCTATTTAGCTCTGTTGTTATTTTCATTCCCGTTACCCTTCCCCATGCTAGAATGTAGTAAAAACTTTCTATTTTAAACATACATGGACTCAGGGTCTGAATTATTTTACTCTGGCATTGCTGAGTTATTTTATCTCTGCTGAAAACCAAGTTTTATTTTTCAAAACCCCAACACAAGTGCACTCTGACTGTGACCTTTCCAAAAAGATTGTATCATATTGAGTTGAATGGGGGTGGGCGTTTGAGGGGGGGAGAATCAGGGCAGGCAAAACCAGAAATGTGGATGATTTGGAGGCTGAAGAGAAAGAAAACCAACAGCAAACTCACTGCAGTCTGGATGCCAAACCAGAGCATGACCTCCATGTGGAAGCAGCCCCAAATAAGGGCCGGCTAGACACGGAGCCCCTGGCAACCCCCTTAGGCCTGGGACAGCTCGGATAAACGAGACGAGCAGCTACAAGCGATTCCTACCGTAGCCATCGGGATTGGAGCGGGGCGTGTAGAAGCTCTGGATGCCGCAGGTCTTGCAGAAGGTGTGTTTGGCACAGTGGGTGTTGAAGCTGTAGGTAGCCAGGTTGTCAGCACCCTTAGGAGAGAGCAGGGAGAGCGGCCTCTTGATTTATTCGCACATGGAATATCCCGCTCTCCCCCCCCCCCTGCATTCCCCCTGCCAAGCCCTTCTCTGTGGCCGACAGCTGCAGAGACCCCTCCAAGAGGGCAACATTTCTCATCCCGCTCTTGACAGCGGCGGCCCAGAGTTCACGGCTGAGGCAAGGTCTCCCTTTCCGGACCTCCTTGGAGACTCGTGACCCCTTACAGCAGGCCAGCTTGTTCCAGGCCAGCTTGTTCCAGCACAGCCAGGCACATGAGGGGAACCAGGCAGAGCCGGAGTGGGCAGGGACTGGCTGATGTGCCACGGAGGACAGGGGGAGTGGGAGCCTCAGCCCAGCTCTGGGTTCCTGCTCATTCGGCGTGGGCCAAAGCCACGGCTGAGGATGCAACCACAAGTCCCATCCTGGACCGGGGAAGACACCAGCAAGGAGGGATTTCAGACACGGAGAATGATGAAGGAGAGGAGAGGGAAGCGGCGCAGGAAGAGAACTCGGGCAGGGCGCGGGGGGCAGCCAAGCAGAGGGCCCGGCAGGGGCTGTAACCGGGGCCAGATCACGTCCACCAGAGAGCAGCAAATCCCCCCGGGGTCGTTCAGGCTGGGAGCTGAGGCCGCAGAGCCCAGGGGCACCAGGACGGGCTCATCCACGGAGAACTGCAGCTTGGCACGTTCCTCGGCCTACAAACCCCCTTCCCACAGAAAACCAGCTCGGCAGGGAGAGGGGTTCTCCGTGCTGGTTCTCTGCTTGCGGGGAGCTGCTAAAGTCAAGCGGTGTTCCAAGATGTGAACCTTGAGAGCCAGACCTGAGTCCGAGGAACCAGTGCTACGTGAGACACAGCGCTTGTGTAGCAAGAGAGAGAAGTGCAGCCCCCACCAAGAAAGAAGAAGAAGGAGAAGAGACTGGATTTATACCCCCGCCCTTCACTACCCAAGGAAATCTCAGAGCGGCTTACAAACTCCTTTCCCTTCCCCTCCCCACAACAGACACCCTGTGAGGTAGGTGGGGGCTGAGAGAGCTCTGACAGAAGCTGCTCTTTTTTCAAGAACAGCTCTTATCAGAACTATGGCTTGCCCAAGGTCATCCAGCAGCTGCAAGTGGAGGAGTGAGGAATCAAACCCGGTTCTCCCAGATTAGAGTCCGTGCACTTAACCACGACACCAAACTAGACAAGGAACTAGTGTGGCAGTACAGCATAACAACACTGTAACAATTGAGCAGCTCACGGCATGGGGGGGAGCCCCCATCCGTGAACATTTTGGAGGACAAGGGTCCTGTTTGTGAGGCCCCGTTCCCTTGAGGCCCTGACATGGACAGCCCGGGCTAGCCCGATCTTGTCGGGTCTCAGAAGCTGAGCAGGGCCGGCCCTGGTTAGTACTTGGATGGGAGACCACCAAAGTCCAGGGATGCGAAGCGGAGACGGGCCATGGCAAACCACCTCTGTTCATCTGGCGCCTGGGAAACCCTACGGGGGTCACCATACGGCTGCCAGCCTCCAAGTGGTAGAAGCCAAAAATGAGAGATCACGGGACGAAGTGGAATTCCAAAAACAACATCTGTGACAAAAATAACAAAGGCCCCGGTTACACGGCAAAGTTGCCGCGGGAGAGTCACGGATGGTGGGCGGATTATCCGGGCGTGATCACACCCAAACATCTGGGAAGTGGAGCGCACCGGTGGCTTACCGCCGACAATGCGCCTTAAAAAACTATTACCTCCAAGGTACTAGTAAGCGTTTGCCACGGGCTGCCTCCAGACACCCGTGGTGTGATCGCGCCAGCGCACAGCATTCCCCTCCGGTCCCTCGTTTACCCACCGGCGCTGAGGGAAGGACCCGTAGTGTGCCGCCAGCGCATCTGATCACGTAATCGCGCATCAAACTGCGCCAGGGCAATTAGCCACGCCTCCCCCCCCTTGCGATATCCGGCCTGTGTGACCATGGCCAAAGAGTCAATAAAGATAAGTTGCAAACGTTTCCTGTTTCCTTCAAGAGTTGATAAGTAGTAATTGATAAGAATTAGGATCGCCACATGCTCAGATAAAGCAAATATCGCGAAACGAACTGTTTTCATTGCACAGTATTCGTTAGCGTGTGAGCGATAATAGAAGAAAATTTTCTACAGGATTACTACAGTAAACGTTTTTACAACTTATCTTTATTGACCCTTCGTTATTTTTGTCACGGATGTTGTTTTTGGAATTCCAAACTCCAAATGGTGGCAGCAGAGATCAGTTCCCCTGGAGAAAAGCCCCGCCCAGCCTGTGATCCTGGACGCTTTCAAAACAACGAGTTGAATTCAACACATCAACCCCCACCGTGCAATTAACTTGCACACTGAACACCGATTTCCCGCAGACGTGACACCTACTCCACCACCCAAAAATCTTCCCAGAGGGGCTCTCCAAGCGCACTCAGAGATGCAACCTCCCCCCCACACACGGACACCTCCTCAACCCACCTTCAGGAGCTTGAAACGTGAGGCGGGGACAATGAAATGCCGGTTTTGCTTCTTAATGCAGATGCTGCAACTGCAGAGAGAGGAAAACATGCTTGGAGAGGGGGGGGAACACCACTTCTGGGAAGTCTGTTCACACAAACACACCCACACCAGCGCCTCTCCCACCCTCCACGCACTCATGCTCCAAACCCTTGGAAAGGAGGAGCGCAACTCCAGGCTGAGATTCGGCTTGTGCCGGGCTCCATTCTGGGTACAAAGCAGTTGGTACGGGGGGAGGGGGGCTCTTGTGGCAAAAGTCCCCCCAAAAGGGCCGAAGAAGAGGGAAACCGCCGTCACTTACTTGCAGTCGAAGACGTGCAGGTCGGCCGAGGCCCAGACCTCGAAGCGGACACTTCCACAGTGACAGCCCCCGGTGTGCTTCACCAGCCCCTGGTACTCGCTGGGGAGGGAAAGTGGGAGAACAGAGACCGGTCAGGACCAGTGTTCCCTCTAAGCTGAGTTAGTGCGAGGTAGCTTACAGTTTTTTAGCCTCCAGCTCACACATTTTGGTCTTCGCTCCGGAAGGAGGGCTCCAGAGCAAACTGATATACCAGTGGTGGTGAACCTATGGCACGGGTGCCAGAGGTGGCACTCAGAGCCCTCTCTGTGGGCACGCGTGCCATCGCCCCAGCCAGGCCCAGACCATCATTAAAATGTCAAATTCTCTGCCAAATAATTTTAAGTAAATGAAAGCATTTGGGATTGCTTTCCTTACTTTGTTTGGGTCTTCTTATGTTAATGTATGAGTGTTTTTTTCTGAAGTAAAACCTCAGTATTCAGGTTAAATGGCCGTGTTGGCACTTTGGGTCGCAGTTTGGGCACTCAGTCTCTAAAAGGTTCGCCATCACTGTGATATACACAGCAGCCAAATGGCTGGCTCACGACTTTAATGCCAGTAGCTCACAAAAGTAGGAGTTTTGCTCACAAGACTCCACAGCTTAGAGGTAGCATCGGTCAGGACCTGTCCAGAGCTGCAGGAAGGTGCTGGGAAGAGCCACTGCGGCCTAGCAGTTACAGTGCCGGACTTGGATCTGGAGGACTCCAGGTTCGAATCCTCACTCATGCCATTGGAAGCTCGGTGGGCAACCTTGGCCTAGTCACACTCTCAGCCCTAACCTACCTCACAGGGTTGTTGTGAGAATCAAATGGAGGAGAGGAGAGGAGAATGACGTCAGGCACTTTGGGGTACAAACGAAGTAAATAAACAAATGTCCATGACATTTATTTCAAAACAGGGAGAGGGTGCTTTATGGTTCTCCGGGAGAGAACGCGACAGGACCCAAATGAAAGCGAGTGTCTCTTCTGAGCAGGGATTCAAGTGCAACTCTTCCATGGCTGGTCTCTATCTGCTGCCTCTCCGGCCCTGGAGGATCAGACCAGCCGGGTCCACCTAGCCCAGCATCCTGTTCCACAAGGCTAACCAACTGCCCTGGAGGACCAAACAAACAGGGCACAGAGGCCAAGGTCCTTCCCCGGATGCCAGCTCCTGGCACTGATCTTCAGAGGTTTACTACCTCTGAATATGGAGGTTTCTTTCAGGCACCAAACCTGGTAGCCACAGAGGGACCCCCTCCCCCATGTTTCTCCCTAGCCTAGGGCTGCCAGCGGTGGGTGGGGAAATACCTGGAGAGGCCCTTCCAGTCCAGCACTCGGTGTGGCCAAAACCCAGCAACCATCAGGAGGGCCACCAGTAGGGAGTAGTAGAATACTAGTAGTAGGATACTACTAGTAGGATACAACTAGTAGGATACTACTACTCCACCCCTAGTTCCATTTAAATCAAGGCTTGATTCAAGTCCAGGAGATTTGGGGGTGGGGTTTGGGGAGGGGCTTCAGTGGGGTGTAAAGCCACAGAGTCCACCTTCCAAAGCAGCTATTTCCTCCAGATGGACTGATCTCTGTCGGCTGGAGATCAGCTGTAACACCAGGAGATCTCTAGCCAACACCTGGAGGTTGGCAACCCTAGTCTAGCCCCCCCTTTAAGCCATAAGTAAATGCTCATAACCCCGATTTAATTACTCCTTGAGTAAAGAAATCCTTCCTTTGCTCCCTCCTCAATCTAGTGCCTGTCCAGTTCATTAGGAAAAGGTTTTTCCCTTGCTGGAAAGCCAGTCGAATCCGACTGTAGGGTTGCGGTGCTCATCTCCGTTTCCAAGCCGAAGAGCCAGCGCTGTCCGAAGACGTTTCCGTGGCCATGTGGCCGGCATGACTAAACGCCGAGGCGCACGGAACGCTGTTCCCTTCCCACCGAAGTGGCACCTCTTTATCTACTTGCAATGTCCTGCTTTCCAACTGCTAGGTTCATTGGGCGCCCCCAAATTCTAGCCCTTGGGGAGAAGGCGCCTACCCTCCGGCCCCACAGCCGGTTCTCCACCCTCCAGCAGAAAAAGGGACCGAAATAAAATAACACCTCCGGGACTGGAGTGGGAGAGTCGAGAGCAAGACCGGGGGCTCAGGCGCGCCGCTGCAGACGCCCGCGCCACGTTCCTGGGGCCGTCCAGGCCAAAGGGCGAGAGGCGGAGGCGGCAGAAGGGGGACAAAAGGAGCGACGGGAGGGGAGCGCCGCACGGAGCCGGCCTCAGCAAACGCCCTCCGCCCGGCACGGCCGCCACGCGAGTCTCCGGATCCCGCCCCAGGCTGCAGAAAGACTCGGACTCTGGAGTCTGGACCTCGATCCCGCGGCCTCCGCCTCCCTGGAAGGCGCCCTGGGCGCAAAGCCGCGCCTTCCTCCGGCCCCTGCCCCGCGCAGGCTACCCACCCACCCCCCGGCTTGAGCCCGTGCGGAGCCATCCGAGGGGAGCCCCTCTGCGCAGCCTTGCGCCTCCGGCGGGATCGGGCGCACGGCCGGCAGCAGGTGCATCTCCTCGCCGGGAGGCTCCTGCGCGCAACAAGTCGCGGGCTTCCCCGGCTGGAACGACCGCGTCCCCTTACTCACAAGGTGTCCAGCAAGAGCTTGGCCGCCTCCTCGCCGCTCAGCCGCTGGCGCTTCAAGAACTGGAGCCAGCGCTCCTGCTGCGCGCCCAGGGCCAGGGCGCCCGCCTGCGGCTGCGGCTGCCGCGCCTCCTCCTCCTCCTCCTCCGGCCCTGGCGACTCGGCGCCGCGGGCTCTCTGGCGCGGCGAGCCCCTGCCCTTGGGGGGCCGATCCGCCGGCTGCTTCTTCCCCCCGGACTGGGGGCCTTTCCGCGTCGCCGCGGCGGCGGCGGCGGGGGACCTCCTCGCCTTCCCCATGCTGGCCACGCCGCTGTCCTGCGCGCTCTCCCGCCGACGCTGGAGGGCGCCCCCGAGCCGCGCAGCTGCTCCGATGGGCGGCGGCCACGTGGCGAGGAAAGGGGAGGGTCGGGGACAAGGGGAGAAGGGGCGGCGCTCCCGGGGGCGTTCGGCAGGTTGGCCCGCCGCAGCAGCAGCAGCAGCCCGGGAAGACGCCCGAGACCGCCAGCAGCACGTTGATAGTGCCTGAGAGCACGTGCGGTGCGGAGAGCGCCGCCCGCCTCGCCCACTTCCCTGTGCAAAATGTTACCTGGGGGGGAGGGAAGGACCACTTGGGATGGGCGGCGCTGCTGTGGGGAATTCGTCGTGGGGGGGTGGGGGTGGAGCCTGGGTAAGGCAGGGTTTGGGGAGGGAGCTAGGAGGGGTACGAGGCCACAGAGAGTCCACATGGGTTGCCAGCCCCCAGGTGGGGCCTGGGGATCTCCCGCTTTTACAGCTGACCTCCAGCTGACAAGAGATCCGCTCCCCTGGGGAAAATGGCTGCTGTGGCATCATACCCTGCTGAGGCCCCTCCACCCCTCAAACCCCGCCCTCTCCTGGATCCACCCCCCAAAGTCTCCAGATATTTTCCAACCCAGACCTGGCAACTCTGAAGCCCACCCCCCAAAGCAGCCATTTCCTCCAGGGGAACCGATCTCTGGAGATCAGTTGTAGTTCTGGGAGGTCTCCAGCCCCCACCTGGAGGTTGGCCATCGGAGGGACTTTTTCTCTTTCCCGAATCCTGCCGCCTCCTCATTCACGATGCCACCTGAGTGTCTGTGAATATTCTTGCCTCGGCTGCTCTGTGCCCTCTAAAACTCTGGAGCCAACAGTCTGTTCTCTCTCTCACACACACACTCTCTCTCCATGCCCCAAATCAAGGCTCCTGGTACTTGGCCTTGTAGAGAAGGCAAATCAGGCCCAAGTCCATCGTGGTTTCCCACAGAGCCCTCCAGGAAGTCCATAAGCAGGACAAGAAAGGGAACTCTTCCTAAAACCAGGGGTCATTTCGTAGAAAAAGAGGTGCAGGTGCTTATTAGCATAACTCATTAGCATAACTTATTTGCATATGCCACACCCCCTGACATCACCGGAAGTGTGTCAGAAGGCAACACCCACTGCTCAGGCTCCACTGGACTGTTTTGGATTGCTAGCTATTGGGGGGGGGGGGAACGTGCAGATCTGTCCCTCACAGAGGAGGGACAGCTTGTACTTGAAGGCGGGTTTGGGGGCGGGACTCTGCAACTTACCTGGCTACTTCTTGCTCCTCATGGCCTGACTGAGGGCTGCTGGGAGCAGGGGGCGGGGCTTGTTGCATGTGCACTGAAGGCTGCTGGGAGCAGGGGGTGGGGCTTGTTACATGTGCCCGCCCCCTGGGCTCCTTACTGCCAGAGCTCCGTTCCCGTGCACTCCTGCATGAAATGACCCCTGCCTAAAACACTGGAGTCAGTGTTCCCTCTAAGCTGAGTTTGTGTGAGCTAGCTCACAGTTTTTTATCGTCCGGCTCACACATTTTTGTCTCAGCTCGGGAAGGATGGCTCTGGAGCAAACAAATTTATGCAGTAGCCGAATGGCTTGCTCACAAAGTAGAATTTTTGGTCACAGGACTCCACAGCTTAGAGGGAGCATTGCTTGGAGGGTCCCAGAAAGGGTGTCACTGGGCCCCAGGGCACCCATGGGCCTCATGCGGGGGACCCCTTTGCTGCAGGGACCCTCCAGAATATTGGTGCCCCAAGTGTTGGCTTGTGAGCTCAGGCGGGGCCCAGGTCTTATTTCAAACCAGGCTTCATTAGACCCCCCCTTTTGCCACAAGGGAGACCCAGAGCAACTCGCAACCTTCTCTTCCCCTCCATTGTGTCCCTCACAACAACCTTGTGAGGGAGGTTAGGCGGAGAGTGTGTGACTGGCCCAAGGTCACCCAACAAGCTTCCATAGCAGAGTGGGGATTCGAACCTGGGTCTCCCAGATCCTAGTCCGACATGCTACCCACTACGCCATGTGGGCACACCTGACATGATATGGATGGCACAATGACAGAGAAGAGAGCATGTGCAAAGTGCCTTTCCCGTAACACTCCGCCACAGCCAGCCACGACCCTGGGAGGAAGTATCTGCTCTCTGTTTGTGGTGGCTCTCACACTGGCTCTAGCCCAGGGACTCTGACATGGGGGCACCCAAGCACTCCACTGCCGAGGCGAAGCCCCTGGACACCTGAAGCTGCCTGATCCTGAATTAGACCCTCAGTCCATCAAGGTCAGAATCGTCTTCTCAGAGTGACAGCAGCGCTCCAGGGTTTCAGACAGCATGCTTTCACACTGAAGACTCTCCTTTCAACAGGAGATGACAAGGATTGAACCTGGGACCTTCTGCTTGCCAGGCAGACGTGCTACCCCTGAGCCACAGCCCCCTCCCTTAAACTTGGCCAGAGAACTAATGCACCTGCAGAAGAGATTGACGGAGGGGGACAGTGACGGCTGGCTGGCTCGCCTTTGCTTTGCAGCCGTCCCCACCGGCAGCTGAAATTGGCCAGCGGTCCCACCCCCCTGGTTTCTCCTGTCATATCCTAAAAAGGGGATCCATTGGATATTCTCCTCCGAACAGCTCTCTGGTGCCTCCTGCCAAAGCATCCTATAAACAGCCAGGGTGACTCAGCTGCAAACGTGGGCGCTGCGTGCCAGCACCTTTTAAATAGGTGCTCAGCCACCCATGTGCTCGTGATACGGTCTGAAGTGACTGGGTGCACTTCCTGTGGCCTTACCTGATGGGGTGAAGTCACTCCTAATCAGGGGAAGCGAAGGCCATGAAGCCCCAAACGCCAGAGAGAAAATCTCTCCCATTCTACTGCAGTGCTTCAGGCACTGTCTCTCGTTTGCATCCAGAAGCAGGCCTCGGGTAGGGGACACTCAGCCCCAGAACCTATTTTTAAAAGTCAGGGTTTAGGCAGGATAAAGGCAAGAGTTCTCCTGAGCCCAGCTGTCTCCTAAACATGGACTTCTCAAGCCTCAGGGCTGGAGGAACATAAGAACATGAGAGAAGCCAATGTTGGATCAGGCCAAAGGCCCATCCAGCCCAACACTCTGTATCACACAGTGGCCAGAAATACTAGGGGCCATCAGGAGGTCCACCAGTGGGGCCAGGACATTAGAAGCCCTCCCACTGTTGCCCCCCCCCAAGCACCAAGAATACAGTGCATCACTTGCCCCAGAGCCCCTAGCTATACCTTGTGGCTAATAGCCACTGATGGACCTCTGCTCCGTATGCTTATCTAATTCCCTTTTGAAGCCGTCCATGCTTGTAGCCGCCACCACCTGACTTTAGAGTCGGCCCAGGGTGAAGCAGGGCACCACCTGACTTTAGATTTCAAAAATGTTGTTTCCCGGGGGGTGGGGGAGAGGGGATATTGTTTTCCCGGTCAGGCCAGGGTGGAACTTGGTGTGCTGGTCAGAGTTTGGCAGAATCCCCTGTTTGCTAGACCCCAGTCCTCACTGAGCGTTGCTTTACTGTTCAGGCCAGGAAAATGTTGTTTGGCTGGCTGGCACCTCTGGCCTGGAGTCACCAGGAAGGATTAGGAAGGGTTCGCCGCCACTTGCAGGAGGCAGGGAAAGGGAAAGGGATCCTCCCGCTGCCCACGTGACCCTTGTGGAGGCTGGCGGGCAGCGACACAGCTTGGAGCTCAGCGGGGTGGCAGGACTGTAAGTCCCAGAACAGGCAACGCCATACCCACGGGCCATTTCACAATGGCATTTTGCTTTCCGCACCTCTCTAATTCAAATATCATACTTGCACCTTCCAGGTAAAACCGTCTCTCTGTCTCCATTCTCTGTTCCACTTCAGTGGCATTCCAGCATGCGGACATAGGACACTCAGGCCCGATTCACACGTGAGAGGGCAGAGCCCTGAGGAGGCAGAATGGAGGGCAATGTTCCCTCTAAGCTGAGTTAGTGTGAGCTAGCTCACGGTTTTTGAGCCTCTGGCTCACACATTTTTGTCTCAGCTCAGGAAGGAGGGCTCCAGAGCAAACCAATTTATGCAGTAGCCAAATCACCTGCTCACAACTTTAATGCCAGTGGCTCACAAAGTAGAATTTTTGCTCACAAGACTCCATGGCTTAGAGGGAATATTGATGGAGGGTACCTCTCCAGGGGACTCCAGCCTTGAATGTTCCTTTGCCTACAAGCTCCCTGTAAACAGAAGGCTGGCCTAGCAGGAAGAAATTTCTCTCTCCCTCCCCCCCATCATTTTTGTACACTGTGCTGGATTTCTCTTTGCAGAGAGTTTTTAACAGAGAGGGGAAGAAGAAGAAGAGGAGGAGGAGATTGGATTTATACCCCGCCCTCACTACCCGCAGGCGTCTCAGAGCGGCTTACAAACGCCTTTCCCTTCCCCTCCCCACAACAGACATCCTGTGAGGTAGGTGGGGCTGAGAGAGTTCTGACGGAAACTGCTCTTTTTCAAGAACAGCTCTTGACAGGACTATGTCTTGCCCAAGGTCATCCAGCAGGTGCAAGTGAAGGAGTGGGAAATCAAACCCGGTTCTCCCAGATTAGAGTCTGCGCTCCTAACCACTACACCAGAAGTGATCCAACGTGATCTCCCCCCTGCAGACTGAAGCGATGCCATCTGATCTGCCCCCTGAGGGTTTTGCTACCCCATTCACCTGCCTACGTGAGCCAGAGAGGGCCAAAGGCAATTTAGTAGAGAACATGTACAGTTGTCTGGGAGTCCCTTTTAGGAAACCGAACCGAACCGTCCAGTTTAAAGAACCAAAATCCAAATTCTACTGACCTTCCAAAATCCCATGGGTCCCACTAACGCCACCAGTAACTGGACCTTTGCGGGGGGGGGGGGGTTTAGCTTTAAAAATTGTAAATACAGAATGAGGTTTTAAAAAGCACACGCATCTAGAGAGCACCTCTTACATTTTCCCAGCATCTAAAAGAGGAAATGGAAATGGCCACTTCCTGTTATTCTAATTTCAAAGGCATCCCAATTGTTAATGCGAAAGTGAGTCACGGTGAAACTTCTGCGTGTTGGCCAAGCCTGCTCTGCAGAAACAAAATGCCCCAGGTTGTCCCAGCTGGTCGTACCAGCTTGTGCTTCGTTTGAATTAGATATTAGAAAGCAGACTCACAGTAGGCGTTGGGTTCGCAACTACTTCTTCTGTTGTCGTGTGCCCCCACCCCCCAGTTCCTCTTTCCATATTTTTAATGTTTTTATTCCTCCTTCATCTCCAAGCAACAAGAAATTCCAGGGGCTAACACTCGCCCAAGTTGGTCCCCCTGGACGGAGAGAGAACCCTTGTCGTGGCGTTTGTGGGTGGGTGACATGCCCTCAAGGCCCTTCCGACTTATGGCCACCCTGTCCTCCAAAACGTCCTGTTGTTAACAGCCTTGCTCGGGTCTTGCAAATGGAGGTCCCCGTGGGTTCCTCGAATGAGCCAATGCGTTTCGGGTTTTTTGTCTTCCTCTTTATCTGCTGCCTTCAACGTTTCCTAGCATTATCGTCTTTTCCAGGGACTCTTGTCTTCTTGTAACGTCACTGAAGTACGATAGCCTTGCTTTAGTCATTTTAGCTTCTGGGGACAGTACAGATTTATCGCAGGGCTCTTTTTGTAGAAAAAGCCCAGCAGGAACTCATTAGCATAATAGGCCACACCCAACAGCAGGAACTCATTAGCATATTGGGCCACACCCCTGACAGCACAGCTCATTAGCACATTAGGCCACACCCCCACATTACCAGAAGTGTGGTCATCCAGCCACACCCACCTTTTGCTTGTTATTCTGTTTACCTTGTTTGTTGTCAAAACCCAGGGCCTTTTTTTGTAGCAGGGACTCCTTTGCATGTTAGGCCACACACCCCTAATGTAGCCAATCCTAATGAGTTTCTGCTGTTGGGTGCGGCCTGTTATGCTAATGGGTTCCTGCTGGGCGTGGCCAACTCCGGAGCCAGCTGGAACTCCGTTCCTGTGCATTCCTGTCCTGCCCAAAAATAGCCCTGGATTTAAGCTTTTGTTTTATTTATGAATGTACAAGTAGAGCACAGATGGAAGCAGGGAGACCTCCTCCAGGGCAACAGTGCCACAACTCCACGTCAGACCCTCCGAGACAGACTAATCCTGTACCCCCTGGGTACTTCGGTCAACTTGCACAGCAATTGGCCTCTCTGTCTGTCTTGCCTTCCCCACCCCAGTGCTGCGCCTTCTTCACCCAGATCTACCATTCTGCATGGAGCCCCGATAACCAGGAGTCATTTCCTGCGGGAGCGCACAGGAGCGGAGCTCCGGCAGTAAGGAGTCCAGGGGGCGGGCACATGCAACAAGCCCCACCCCCTGCTCCCAGGAGCCCTCAGTTGGGCCACGAGAAGCAAGAAGCAGCCAGGTAAGTTGCAGAGCCCCCCCTCCCCCAGCCCGCCTTCAGGTACAAGCTCTCCCTCCTCTGAGAGGACAGATCTGCATGTTCCCCCCCCCCCAATAGCTAGCAATCCAAAACAGTCCAGTGGAGCCTGAGCGGTGGCTGTTGCCTTCTGACACACTTCCGGTGATGTCAGGGGGTGTGGCATATGCAAATAAATTATGCTAATGAGTTATGCTAGTGAGCTCCTGCACCTCTTTTTCTACGAAATGACCCCTGCTGATAACTGCTTGGTGAGAGCCATCCTGGCGCTAAAGCAGGAAAACGGTGGCACCTGAAAGAGCGGCTAAAGGTATTCCAGCGGACACTTCCCTGAGTCAGAGCTCACTTCGTCAGATGTAGCACGAAGTAGAAATGTTATCTTCCTAACGGATGGACACTTTGATGAATCCGTGGAGCTCCTGCAGTCTTTTCAGAGCCCCCATACGTGTTTCATTTTGCTGCTATGGACTAACATGGGCCAACTACCCAGATAATAAGGGATAATATCCCAGTCAGGCATTCTCTGTCCTTGTGTCACACATAACAGTCACAGCGGACAGAGGCCAGGCCTAGGGGAGAGGGCCATTCAGCAATGTCATGCATCCAACAGCATCTTTTAGCACCATTGAGGTCCTATTTCTCATGTTCAAAGCTCACCACCTGGCTGTTGGCCACTGTGTGACACAGAAGAAGAGATTGGCTTTATACCCCACCCTTCACTACCCAAAGGAGACTCAGAGTGGCTTACAAACTCCTTTCCCTTCCCCTCCCCACAACAGACACCCTGTGAGGTGGGTGGGGCTGAGAGAGCTCTGACAGAAACGGCTCTTTTTCAAGAACAGCTCTTATCAGAACTACGGCTTGCCCAAGGTCATCCAGCCAGGTGCAAGTGGAGGAGTGGGGAATCAAACCCGGCTCTTCCAGATTAGAGTCCGCGCACTTAACCACGGCACCAAACTGGCACAGAGTGTTGAACTGCACGGGCCACTGGCCTGATCCAACATGGACTCTCTTATGTTCTTACCACCTCTCTGGCTCAGTTCATCTTTTCTCATCATCTTTTCTCGCACTCCCTTCTAACTTCCCTCCCTCTAGCCTACTGGGTATCAAAAGGCAGAACGGAGTGTTCCCCCTGAGGGGCTTCACTCCCGATAAAGCATCCCAGTCTACAAGCTTGTGACTTGCACCCGACACCCTCCGTCCTGAGAACGGTCCCCATGGAACTCAGTGGTGGGGGGACAGTTTGCTTTATAGTAAACATTAACTGGAATCACGCTGGGTGTTGTTTGTACTGTTTGCAAGTGTGTACCGCAAAGACGCACACAGAGCAGCGAAGGGCACAGACAAGCAACACACAATCTAAGGAAACGAAATCAAACGGGAACTGGGTCCGCCAGAAGTCGTCTTCCTCACTGTCTCTGCTGAAAGGGTGGGATTGGGAGGCCCTTGATGAGTCTGGGTTTGGTTAGAAAAGGTTTCCCTTGCTCGAAAGTCAGTTGAATCCAACTCTAGGGTTGCGGTGCTCATCTCCGTTTCCAAGCCGAAGAGCCAGTGCTGTCCGAAGATGTTTCTGTGGTCATGTGGCCGGCATGACTAGGCGCCGAGGCGCACAGAACGCTGTTCCCACCGAAGTGGTAACTATTTATCTACTTGCAATTTCTTGCTTTCGAACTGCTAGGTTGGCAGGAGCTGGAACCAGAGATGGGAGCTCACTCCGTCATGTGGCACTCGGGTCTCGAACCACTGAACTACCGACCTTCCAGCCTGCAGTGCAGTGTCTTAACCACTGAGCCACCACAGCTCCACCGGTTAGAAAGACAACGGATTAAAAATAGACCACCATTTCTCTTTATAAGACACTTTATGCCTCTTTATAGTGCTTTGTCCCCTCAACAGTCCCCAGTGGTAGGGTATGATTCTTCCCATTTTGTCGAAGGGGAGCAGAGGGTGTGTGTGTCATCCATCCAGTGAACTCATGGCACAAGCTTTCACATGCATTGGCCCTGAATTTCCTGCCATGCCAGTCCCTGTGGCTAGAACAGCAGGCAATCCTCCAGCTGTGTGTTGGCTTTCCTCCTCCCCCAAAACTCTAATAAAAACTCCTCTCCAAAATTTCCCCGGAGTGACCTTTTTGCTCCTCCGGTGTCTTTTGACTCTCTCATTTTTGTGAGTCAGTGGGAACTCTGATACCTTCCCCCTTTTCCTCAGGTCTTCCCCCCCCCCATCCCTTTTAAAGAGCATGTCCCATGTCCCGTAAGAAGGAAGGCAGGAACAAGTAATTTCTCCTTCTTCTCTTGGCATTGTGTGTATGTGTGTGTGCGTGCGCTTGTGAGCCTGGAAGTCATGGTGACTTCTGGTGACCCCTAGTAAGGCTAGGACATTTCAGAGAGGTGGCTCGATATTTGCCTGCCTCTGCATACCGGCCCTGGTATTCCTTGGAGGTCGCCCTTCCAAGTACTTGCCCTGTTTAGCTTCCAAGATCTCACGAGATTGGATTTGTCTGGGCTATCCAGGGCAGGGCAGGGACAAGTAACTTCTGATACTGCAAAAATGACCTGGCTGGATAGATGACCAGTCTCTGTTGTCTAGCACCTGTATCAGCTATAACAGTTTTCCTGACGCTATTGTTCCTTTTGATACTGTAAAAGTTCAATTCTTTTTGGGTTTGGTAATCCTAATGTTATATTCCACGGTCAACCGGTTGTTTTCTTTGTATGTTGTTATGTATAAAATTACTTTAAAATAAATTTTAAAAACTACAACAAACAATGCCAGGGAAACTCGGGCATATAGATGGCCATCCACACGTATTGACCCTAACTTGGCTTATTAGTCTGAGCTTAGGGCTTCCTCCCTCAAGCTAAGAAGGATCTCACTCGTAAGAACATAAGAGACCATCCAGTCCAACACTCTGTCACACAGTGGCCAGAAATACCAGGTGCCATCACGAGGTCCACCAGTGGGGCCAGGGCACTAGAAGCCCTCCCACTGTTGCCCCCCCAAGCACCAAGAATACAGGGCATCACTTGCCCCAGCCCGAGAGGTCCTATCTATACCTTGTGGCTAATAGCCACTGATGGACTTCTGCTCCATATCCAATTCCCTCTTGAAGCTGTCCATGCTTGTAGCCGCCGCCACCACCTCCTGTGGCAGTGAATTCCATGTGTGAATCACTCTTTGGGAGAAGAAGTACTTCCTTTTATCCGTTCTAACCCGACCGCTCAACATTTTCATGGAGTGCCCACGAGTTCTTGTATTGTGAGAAAGGGAGAAAAGTACCTCTTTCTCTACCTGCTCTATCCCATGCATAACCGTATAAACCTCAATCATGTCACCCCTCAGCCGTCGTTTCTCCAGGCTAAAGAGCCCTAAGCGCTTTAACCTTTCCTCATAGGGAAAGTGTTCCAACCCTTTTATCATTCGAGTTGCCCTTTTCTGCACTTTCCCCAAAGCTATAATATCCTTTTTAAGGTGTGGTGACCAGAACTGCACACAGTATTCCAAATGAACTCCTGCCAAGGTGAACTTCCCATGAGCCCACGGGGCCTCAGCACCTCAGCTGCTTGGCAAGCTGAGAATCCTGACTGGTCTGTGAAATTCTAGCCTGCAACTTGGAGAGGTCTCTGGTTTGTGGAGAAAGGGGGAGAAGGCAAGGAAAGAAAACGTCTAGAGATAGCGAAAACCGTTCCAATTAACTTGTGGCATGGAAGTTCACTAGTTTAAAAATGGAGGTGTTTCCTGGTTCCCCCTCCCCCCTGCTATCTTTCCACCCAGCTTCTGTGTTGAGTGTGACTCAGCAGACCTGAGTTCTTCGGGGGGAGCTGCCCGCTTTGCGATTCAGACTGAGAAATTATGCCAAAAGGAGCAAACAAGATCTCCTACTGCTGAAGCCTTCTTGAAAACGAACGAGGACTCTGCAACAGGGCCCGGTGGTCTTGCGTAGCCCCTCTCCATTTCATGGAGGCTGGCACAGAAGTGGTTCCTGGTGGGAACTGTGCCCCCAAACCTGTTATACTCTGGCTGCTGAAGGAAAGAGAACAGGAAGGACAGGCACCTCTTAATTAATTAATTAATTAATTATTACATGGCATTGTGCGTAGGAGAGGCAGGAGATCTGGAGAGTGTCTGGCAGCTACAAGGTTCTAGCTCTTAGCATTATGCCAGTGGCTAGCTAGACTTGTTTTTAGGGGCTGAGAGAGCTCTGGCAGAACTGTGACCAGTGCTCCCTCTAAGCTGTGGAGTCTTGTGATCAAAAAGTCTACTCTGTGAGCTACTGGCACGAAAGTTGTGAGCGAGCGATTTGGCTACGGCATAAATCAGTTTGCTCTGGAGCCTTCCTTCCTGAGCTAAGGCAAAAATGTGTGAGCCAGAGGCTAAAAAACTGTGAGCTAGCTCACACTAACTCAGCTTAGAGGAAACATTGACTGTGACTGGCCCAAGGTCGCCCAGCTGGCTTCATGTGGAGGAGTGGGGAAGTGAACCCTGTTCTCCGGATTAGAATCCACCACTCTTAGCCACCACACCAAACTGGCTCTACAAACTACTCTCTCTCCTCTGGATTTGAGTCCAGGAGCAACTGAGTGTCCATCTAGGGTTTTTTTGGAGGGTGGGGTATGAGCTTTCAAGAATCAATGCTCCGTCAGAGAGCTCTGACTCGTAAAAGCGGCTCCCCTTCCTCAAAAAAACCTTCTTGGTCTCTGAGGTGCTCCTGGACTCGAATCTCGCTTTTCTACTGCGGACCAGCTCGCGAGTCAAGCGAACGAGCGGAGGCTGGGCCAGCAAACGCGGAGGCAGGGCGACGCAGCAGGCCGGAGCCTATCGGACAGAGGCCGACAGCGAGCACGCGCGGACGTGCGCTTGGCCCAGACCTGAAGGAACCGCAACGACTGAGGGAAGACCTGCGCCAGAAGGACGTCATCGCCAGACCCTGGCCCGTAGCTAGCACGGGGCCCACAGGGCTCGGCCCCCTAGTGTTTCTTCTGGGCCCCCTCTCTCCTGGGCTGCCCCCAAAGTGCTCCAACTTACCACCTGCACTGTACTTGCATTTAATTAGCTGGCGGGCCCCCGAGGCCCCTTCCCAAAAAATTCCCTAGCTACGGGGCTGCGCCGGACCGGGAAAAAGATCTCCCGCAGATAACAACGAAGACTCGCTAGAGGGTGCCTGTTAGGCTAGTCACTATTCCCATTGTATGTATGTGGCCCTAGGTAAGGATTGGTATTAACTGAACGTGTAAACCGCTCAGAGCCCTCAGGGGGTGAGCGGTATATAAATTGAAGGAAATAAATAAATAAATAAATAAATACCCTCTGAAGCGCTTGTCTTCCCTGCAAGGTTGCATCCTGCTTGGCAATTGTGGAGGGGTCAAGAAGGTGTCATAGTTTCAAGCAGGGTGTTTTTTTTGTAGAAAAAGCCCAGCAGGAACTCATTAGCATAATAGGCCACACCCAACAGCAGAAACTCACTAGCATATTAGGCCACACCCATGACAGCACAGCGCATTAGCATATTAGGCTACACCCCCATGCACTCCCTTGGCTTGCCCGGGCAAGCCGGCCCTTGGACAGGCCAGGGGAGGCATATAAATACCTCCCCGATCCTTCCAGGGGCCCCCTGGCCTGCCCGCCTTGGAGTCTCTGGGGTGGGGTGGAGTTGCTCTCCAGGCCTTCCCTCTGTAGCCAGGCACGCAGAGGTTTTGGCTGTAGTGGGCATGGCCAGTTCTGAATCCAGCTGGAACTCCGTTCCTGTGCGTTCCTGCCCAAAAATAGCCCTGGTTTCAAGAATTGTTGCAGGGAGCTTGAATGCTGATGGGATTCTCACTTTAATATCTAGTACAAGGTTAGTCTGTAGGAGCGGCACTAAGGGAAATCAGGCCCCACTGGTGGACCTCCTGATGGCACTGGTATTTCTGGCCACTATGTTGGGCTGGATGGGCCTTTGGCCTGATCCAACATTGGCGTCTCTTATGTTCTTATGAAATCCACGTGTTCTGCCTGTTGGCAAGTCTGCCTTGTGACTGGGGTCAGGAGGATACCCTTTGGTCAAGGGGAATCACTTTCTTTGAGCATGCTCTGTATGAAGGAGTCTGCTTGCAAGATGATTATGTCCTCCACGTGAGAGTTTTACAGTGGAATCCTAAGCCCCATAGAGCAGAAGTCGGTGGGATTCTCACCTGCTTAGGATTGCTCCATGAGTTCAGTATTATGCTATCCAGACTACTCCAAAAGGAAGGGTTCTATGTGAGCATAAATGCTGAAGAAGAGGAGAGAGGCTTTTGTGGATAATTTATACCGTGTGCCTTCTGGGACAGATGGCAACCCTGGAGCCACAGTTGCCTTCATCGTTTTGGGTATCAGAATGTAGCTGGAAGAAGATAGAGGTGAGCATGACAGCCTCATGACAGATTTTGGATCAACGTGGGCTGAGATCAGCTCTGCATGTTTCCAGATTCAATAGAACCTTTTAAGCAGGCTGTGCAATGAACTCTGTGAAACGGGGAAACGAATATGTTCTTGCCTCAGTCTCTTGATCCAAAACCAGTGCCAAAGGGGCTTTTAATATTTGTGGCTTGTAGCCAGTGAGTGAGCTGGGGGGGCAGGCCAAAGCATGTGATATATTCTATGAGAATAAGGAGAGCCCTGCTGGATCAGACCAGGGGTCCACCATCCTGTCTCACACAGTGGCCAACCACTTCCTCTGGAGGGCCCACAACAGGGCATAGAAGCCAAGGCCTTCTCCTGATAAGAACATCAGAAGAGCCCTGCTGGATCAGACCAGTGGTCCATCTAGTCCAGCATCCTGTCTCACACAGTGGCCAACCACTTCCTCTGGAGGGCCAACAACAGGGCATGGAGGCCGAGGCCTTCCCCTGACAGGAACCTAAGAAGAGCCCCGCTGGACCAGGCCAGTGGGCCATCTAGTCCAACATTCTGTCTCACACAGTGGCCAACCAATTTCTCTGCAGGGACAACAACAGGGCATAGAGGCCGAGGCCTTCCCCTGACAGGAACCTAAGCAGAGCCCTGCTGGATTAGACCAGTGGGCCATCTAGTCCAGCATCCTGTCTCACACAGTGGCCAACCACTTCCTCTGGAGGGCCAACAACAGGGCCTAGAGCAGTGATGGCGAACCTTTTAGGGACCGAGTGCCCAAACTGCGACCCAAAACCCACTTATTTATCACAAAGTGCCAACACGGCAATTTAACCTGAATACTGAGGTTTTACTTTAGAAAAAACAACTCATACATTAACTTAAGATGATCCAAACAAAGTAAGGAAAGCAATCCCAAATGCTTTCATTTACTTAAAATTATTTGGCAGAGAATTTGACACTTTAATGATGGTCTGGGCCTGGCTGGGGCGATGGTACATGTGCCCACAGAGAGGGCTCTGAGTGCCACCTCTGGCACCCGTGCCATAGGTTCGCCACCACTGCCCTAGAGGCTGAGGCCTTCCCTTGATGTTGCCTCCTGGCTCTGGGATTCTGCCTCTGAATGTGGAGGCTCCCTTCAGTCATCATGGCTAGTAGCCATTAATAGATTTATCCCCCATGAATCTATCTAATTCCCTTTTAAAACTGTTTATTCCTGTGGCCATCACTACTTCCTCTGGCAGTGAATTCCACTTTTTAATCACCCTCTATGTAAAGTAGTATTTCTGTTCTGTTTTTCTTTGTTTCTTTATTTATGTTAAGAACATAAGTAGAGCCCTGGTGGATTAGATCAGTGGTCCATCTAGTTTAGGATTGCCAGGTCTTACCTGGCTTTTAGCGAGGGACTCCTGCATCTGCCCCGGGGGATCTTCTTGCATGTGCGCAAAGTGCATGCACCACAATGACATCATGCCAGGCATGTTGCACTGAAGTAGGCAATATTATTCCTTGCCCAT